>NC_139483.1:83023180-83612807 GCF_008360975.1 Lichenostomus cassidix | reverse complement strand
TGAGCAGGGTGTAGTAAGGTACCAAAGCTATTGGTATGAAGCAGCACTTGCTGCTGTGTTGTGTAGCTTTTTCGTGCCTTTCCTGCAACAGGAAAGGTACACCCCACTCTGTACCACAGGCTCTGTCCTGCACTTGCTGAGGAAAAGAAATGCTCAGCTCTGCTGCTTCATGCACTACCTGCCTTCACAGAATCAGGTGCTGAAATTAATTAAAAAAAACACAGTGCTTCTTAAATGATCCTCTTTAGTAGTCTCAACATCACATATAAGATACACTTATAGTACTTAATTTTTTTAGTCTTGAATATCTCTTCTTTCTATTTTATTCATTATTTTATAGTACTCACTTACAAGCTCCATGTTTTTAGGAGACAAATCCCACCCCCAAAGACTTGCACTGCATGCTGGAACTATGTAGGGGAGTAAAACCTGAAAATAGACAATCTTTCTGCACTTCAAAGGCCCTTGAATAATCCAGCAGACAAGTGACATTAAAAAACACAAAATGAAGGATCAGAAACAAGAAATGAGTTGTGGAAAGTAGATCTTCATCTGGCATTAAAACAAGTGTACATTGTGTAGATCATTTTTAGAAATGAGGCATAGGACTTGTCTTGGAGTTTCTAACTGTCTTTTTTATTACTACAAACTGTCTTTAAATCTGCTCTGTGATTCTTAAAAGATCAATCTTTTCCCTTTTCTCTCTGTGACTTCTGCACCCATTACTTTGCTAGACTTTTGTTCAATAACCTTCTCCTTTGACTTCCTAAATAAAAAGATCATTTCATAGTCAGTAAATTAAACCCATGGCTTTCAATGTATGTCTCAGAACTGTACACTTCAAGAAAAAGAAATATGTTTTCCAGATAAAAAACCAGAATGAAATAAACACAGAAACAATATGCCTTTGGGGAGTAAGAAAACACTCCAGGGCTGATTATATTTGCCAGAACACTGAACATGGACTCATCAGATTGATTAAGTCTGTCATAACAACGAATCATGAAGCCATAAAAGACAAAATTCAATATTCTTTCTAAAGATAGAAGCCTATTTTTAAACTATCAAAATAATACTGCATTTAGAAAATCCCCGTTGCTCTTCTGTACAAGTATTTTGAGCAGCACTCTGATATCAAAGATGCTCTAATAATAAAAGCACAGACATTGGAATGGTAATTTTTCTATTTTACATGACATGTATATGTGTGGGCCTGTGTCAGTAAAGACAAACATGGCAGGCAAGAAGTAACCAGTGCCACAAAGCATAACAAGGAGAGGAAAGGAAGGAGCTCGGGGGCAAAGGACTAACATAGATTCTGCATGGAGAGAAA
This sequence comes from Lichenostomus cassidix, assembly GCF_008360975.1. Classification (NCBI taxonomy): domain Eukaryota; kingdom Metazoa; phylum Chordata; class Aves; order Passeriformes; family Meliphagidae; genus Lichenostomus; species Lichenostomus cassidix. Next base: position 83,611,474 of record NC_139483.1, on the reverse strand, counting down.
AACTCCTGATGAAAAGAAGTGAGTTATGAGGGGCTTTCCACAAAATATTTCCTATTCTGTGAAAACTTGATCTGACCTGGAGAGAATTCCAGAGTCAGCCTAAAGCCAGGATTAAAAAGTTGAAGCAAACTAGTCAGCTGGGGGGAATCCCAGTCAGATGCCTGTCCAGAGATTTCCTGTTCTCCTGCACACTCTGTGCAGGGCCATGCAGCTCTCTGAGAGCTGCAAATTCCTGGAGTCAGAGCTCATATTCTTCTGACATAACACTTCCTGTGCAGTATAATTGCATGTTTTGTACAAAACCCAAGGAAAACATCACATCAGCCATCACTGGCTTCATGCTTCAAGAGATAGACACACAGGAGATTTTTTTATCTGCCAGATGTAGCCAGTGCCCTGGGAACACATCCAAATATGTTTCTTCTCAAGTGACAGATCACAGAGGGACTGAAGGAAGAGCGCATTTTTTTTCTTTTGTATAGCAAATCACTTTTCTCATTTCTTGAGTATCCAGTAGCTGAGGAAAAATGTTTTCCTGCAGATATAAGCTCAGCTTGTGAGTGCTATGGACATTCTTTTCTTGATAAAAGACTCACTGCTCACTGAAAATATCCTGCTTTTGAAGTAGAAATGATTCTCCTTCAGCATCTCTGGACTTCAGAGACACTCAGAAACTAGTAGGATTTGCTATAACCCTACCCCCTCAGTCTCCCCCAGTGTGAAATTATCTCAAAGAAGGAAAAGTAAAATAAAAGTATTAAAAATATTTGCTCTCAACTTTTCCACTTTTCTGAGGATGATTCTAAAACAAAAGTTGGTAGAATTGGCAGGACCACTGCAGACTTCCAAACAAGATATTGCACACAATTATTAATCACTCATTATCATAAAGGGCATTGACAAGATAAACACTGATTTATTCACACTAGTATTTAAAGAATACTGCAGAAAAGAGAAGGAAAAGCATAATGTTGTAGAGAAAAAAACTCTCAAATGCTATGTATATCTAGATTCTATTTTGTCTGCAAGTCTGAAGCTTGCAATTCATCAGCTAGTCCTTAACCCACACTCTCTGCAAGTTCATTACTTCACTGGAGGGAAAAAATGGGCTACATGAATCACAGTTCCTATTGTTGAAGAGCTAAAATTAATATTTGTGAAGATCAAAAACTGTCCTAGCTTTAGTGTCTATCTAATCATTTACCCATCAACAAAACATTTTTAAGCTTCAAAGACTAACCTTTTGCACAGCAGGACATGAAACAGGAGAAACAATGGAGCTCAGCTCCCCTTCTTTGTATTTTCTTTTCATATTTTTCCCTAGTATTTCAAATTTATGATTTTGCAACTGATTTTACATCTGATTATTGCTCTTCTTCTTAGCTAGATATCAACAACTGCTGATACCTAAGGCTGGTATTCTAATCCTCAAAGCCCAACTGAGCCAAATGTGTGACTCACAGAGTTCCATCTAACAGTCCCTCTGTTCAGAAAACCCAGTCTTAAAATGAGATGAATTGAAATGAAAAGACTCAGACTGAAACATACAAACAGCCTTAAATAACCGAAAATACACCATGATCTTGGCAAGTGCAAAGCATTTAATTTTTAAGATCTCTTCCGTGCTTCCACTGGAACCATATGGAGCTTACATTTCCTTATATTCTACACCTACACTATCCTTCATTATAATTCACATGAGAATATAGTGGCCTAATCCATACACTAGTTCAAAACAGAGCATATTAGCTCTACAGTATTCTTTTTCTGAGCTTACACAATTATGACTGACAGCAAAGGTCATTGAAATATATTTAGTCATCCTTCTATTTAATTTGCAGTTTCCCCCTCAGGTATTAATTTGTATTTACAATTAAAATGCAGATTTACTAATAACTCTCAAGAAAACAAGACTGTTGGTGAAGCATCAGAATTTCTGTCTCAATTTTCATAACTGCAGTCACATCATAATCTTTCCATTTCAGTATATTTCAAATGCTCAGCAGCTATAGAAATTAGACTGCCTTATCTGAGATGTTATAATGTCAATAATTCATCTAATAGCAGGTGCTTGGTCTCTGAATAGAAATAAAGGAAGAACCAAGAAACTGGAAGAAAAATTTGCTGCCTCTAATATCTCATTTCTCCAGTCAAGTTGCTGTACAGAAACTAGAATTCATTGAAAATGCAGTCTCATCTATAAATCTTAGCCCTTTAATACTTTTTAACCATCTTAGGAGTGACACTGTCACTGTTTGGTTTATTGGCCAGGCAGTGCTCAAACTAAGAACTGTCATGTAAGAACACATGACTCATGCCACTCCTGGGGCAAGCCCACAATCTTTATCAACCAGAGTTCCCACTGCAATGACCCTACAAGGCTGTCAAACACATAATACCCATTTTGGGGCTGATGAGACATGATCTTGTTACTCCTGTGTATATAGCATATTCAACTATAGTTTAGAAAGTCTTGTACCCAACATCTTTTGCATTGTATAGGGATTCTTTTTATTGCATCAATATATTCTGTCCTATATAGCTTAGGTTTTGTAAAGCATAAATTAATGTATTATGTTCAAATATACATGTGGCTTGTATATTAACATTAATAAGGTTTTTCACGACAGAATTAAAATTGGACTTTGAAAACTGAACTTTCTGATTTTCAAAGGCTGGGGTTTGTTATGTTTTGTTGGGGTTTGTTTTTTTTTGTAAAAATTACTGAACCTTTTAACACTGTTGCATCTGTTTTCAGGGCTGTATTCTTGTTTTTAAACAAAGACTAAAAATATGAGGAAACCCTTGGTATAGTAGTAGACTCTCTGCTAAAGATGTGATGTTACTATGGCTTCCTCTCTGTTTTTTTTTCTGATTGAAAATATCAGAGCTAGAGCTGGGCAGAAATTTTCCTATGCAAACTACATTGCTGAAAAAATTCTCATCAATTAAAACCAATGCTGAGAATCCATTTCTTAAATGTCCATCTTTTGCCCACTCAGGTAGGAGACAGTCACCCTCTCTACCCTTTATTCTCAATTAGGAGACACAAACAATCAAGAAAGTAATTCCCCTCCTTCAAACACAGGCCCTTCCAGATGGTAATTCAGCTCACCCCGGTCAGACACCTGTCAGAGAACATGGCAAACTACCTTCAGGAATGTCTGTTTCTCTCCACTGGCCATCAAGGGTAGACAGGGTGACTGGCTCATAGTTTAAGATTTCCTTGAGTTTTGTGATAGAAATTGCATCTGAAGGGTTAACTGAAACACAGTCGTTACAGTCAGCTTTTCAGGTTCTGCCATTCTCTGCCAGCCAAGGACCACAGTTACCACTTTATCTGACACCATGGGTTGCCCAGACTCTGCAGCCTCGGGAGCCAACTTGGAAGAGCTGAGTTTCAGAAACATTACTGAAATGTCCATTTTCCAGGACGTTATATGTATATATGTATGCATGTGTGTGTGTGTGTATATATGTATATGTATGCATGTGTATATATATATGTGTGTATATATACATGTATGTATGTATATGGATGTAAATATATTACTTTTTCTTAAGACCATGAAAATATCTGAAGCACCAAGCTTTCTTATGAATCAGGAATTCTCAACAACTCTAACTGGAACCTCGTTTATTTCTGGACTTCGATATTTGAAGATGAGGCATTAGAGAAAGACAGCTATTTTAACACCTGGTTTCAATCCAGTTAATAACTTTGCACCTGAAACATTCTTCCCCATTAAATCAAATTTATGCTAATACTGTCCTGATTAGTAAACACTATTTAAAGCTGATTTATGGGATGATTTCTGAATAAGGTAGGTGTCTAGATTCAGTGAATTTCAGCTATTAGATTATAAGACAACATGAACTTCACAAGTTATCTATAGGTATCCCTGCAAAACAGTGGAATAGCCTGCAGGATGACAAGCAGTGACAATTAGGGAGAGATTTTTCTCATGCTGAGTAAATCTTTGCTTTTATTGAACACAACACAATCTCTAGCATTGCAAACCACAGAACTCCAGTGTAAAAGTTACTTTATGGAAAATTCAGTTAGCCTCGTGAAACTCACTCATTTCTGAAGATATGGGTCTTGAAACACAAGGCATGTACTTAAACAATTCCAAAACTGGATTGCATGGGCTATGCTCTACAGGGCTTAATGAAAGGTGAAGCAAAGGGCACCGAGCTGACAGGCTCAGTATGACAGCTGTATATCTTCTTTTCAGGGAGCAACATTTCTGGCCTCTCTAGACTACATGTCACAGCATGGTGTGGGCAGACCTGAACTCATTCCATAAATCATACTGTACCCTGAAAGACATCTTTTCTTCTTTTTTTCCCCCCCTCTGAAAAATGCTTCCAGCAATAACTTCACACCTACAACATTCTGCTATGCTTTAGGATCTAGAAAAAGCAGCAAAGGTACAGAAGGGATACATTTTTGTTCTCCTTCAAGTCATTTGAACTCTGAGGGAAACACCTAATGATGTATTTACAGCATGCTGTTTTCAAAGCACTATCTATTAAAATATTAATAACCTATTCATCTCATCCCATGGTGAAGCAGATGATTTCATATCTTTACTACATTACAGAAGCAGAAGTACTTAGAAGGATAATATTCAGAGCTGAACACAAGAAGCACATCTTCATGCTCAACAGTTAGAAGATGATATCCCACATCAACCAAGATATAACTTCTAGTTTAAGGCACTAAGGGCAAAAGCACATACAAAACAAAGTCTGCACTTGTGTAGGTTTTTTAAAGCACAGCAACTGGATCAATAGCCACTTTTCATGGCAAGCATCACTATATTTCTTTTAGAATCAGAGAAATTGATGCACATTAAATTAAACTTAAAGCTATTCAATGCCTTCTGGTGATATGGCAGAGAGTTTCAGACTATGTGTAACTTACAGGTCAAGTCTGTCACACAGAAAAGCAACTACTATTTTCTTCTAAAATGGCAATGCTGCTGCTTACCTAGCATATGAGAGGCAAATTCATGTCCTTTTCTGTCTCTACCCACAGCTCTTGTCTTTCTGAAAGCATCCTGTTCCTCAAAGTCCTGCGATGACAGGAAGGAGTAGAAACTCAGTTTCTAGCTGAAGGTGGTTTCTCTAAAAAACAAAAAAAACCCCAAAAAAACCCCCCAAAAAACCCCAATAATTAAACCCACTTTGGGCTAGAAAACAGTTATATGCTTGTAGGTAAAGTATTCAGTTAGAAAAAGTCAGTCCAGTTTAATGTCATGTTTAAGCAGGCAGGACTACTGTGCTCCAATAATTGAGTCCCTAGGCAAGCGCTGATGGCAGATATCTGGATATAGTAACATTTGTGTTACACACCTTCTGCTGCAGCAAGTCATTGTATTTTGGCACTGTAAGGCAGCTGGAGCTCAAATTTGCTGTGCCATTCTGTAGTTCTGGTTTTAATTCTTAATTCCTGCTCCAAGTAGGATGCTAAAACCTCTATCAGAATTATGTATTTATTCCATATCCTCATTTTGCAACCTCATACCCAGTAACTCACTGGCCACGAGACTCTCCCAGTGTATAGGCAGACCTTAATTCTCTATTTAAGGGAGATTTAAACACGTTTTCCCATGTTAGGTCATGGTTTAACTCCGAATTAACTTGATATGTATTATTTTTCTGTTGCAACTCTTCCAGATTTAGGGGATATTTGATTCACTGTTGTCTCTGAGAAAGATACAGAGAATGATGCAGTAATTTAATGGCTGAGAGGGAAAAGACCTGAATTTCCATCTGCCTCACATAAGTATTTTGTAGGCTATATATAGGCTTCAGCTCTTTCCAGAAGGGTTGGATTAGAGGCAAAAAAATACAGCAAGCTAGAATTGAACTGACAAAAAGGATGTTACTGGTGAAGAGACTCTGTAACAGAGTTCTCAACAGAGGCAAAGGGACCTGATACAAAACGGAGGAAGGGGATAACAGAGACAGGGTACTTGGGAGGGGCAAAGTGCAGAGGTGCAGTCTTGGTCCCAGAAAATCAGCCTGGGGCATGCTTTTCTGCAGGTACTTTGGGTCCAACTCACAGAACAGGATCCAACCCTGACTTCCCCAGAGCAACTCACCACCTATTCAGGAGTGGAAAAGCACCAGTTTCCTTATTGTAAGGTCTCTGCTGCCTGTAAAGCTTTATTTCAGACAGAAACACGTACCCTTGCAGAACGCTCAGAGGCCAAGTTCCAGCTATGGCAGTGTCCATTCAATCAAAAGGCTGTAAGTGCTTTTTTTTTCTCGCGCCAGCACTGGCCTGGAGAAAGAGACAACTGCCCCAAGGACACAGGGTGCCCCAATGCCCCGGCAGATCCCGTGGCTGCGTGTTTCGGGCTATTTGCCTGAAGCGGGAGCAGCGCGGGCTGCAGCACAGCGCCCATGGCCGCTCCCCTCACGGCCGGCCGGGGCGGGGCGGGGCGGGGCGGGGCGGGGCGGGGCGGGGCGGGGCGGGGCGGGGCTGGCACGGCACAGGTGCGGCGGCCCCGCCCTTCCCCCGGGCACCACCTGGGGGGCGGGGTCACGCGCCGGCGGATGGATACATCACCTGCGGTCACCAGGTGACCCCTTGTTCTCGGGCACCGCTCCGTGCCCTTCTACAGCCGGTTTTTATTCTTCGGGAAGCGCCGCGAAGGGGCGACATGGCGGCGCGGCGTTAGGGACGCGGCGGACTATTTGTCACCCCCGGAATAAGGCGCTGTCGTGGCCGAGGGTGGGCGTGTGCGCGCGCGCCGTCCCGGCGGCGGGCGGGAGCGGAGGCAGAGAGACGGATGCGTCCGCGTCCGCAAGTAGTTCCGGTTGAGGAAGTCGGCGCTCGCGGCCGGCGGTTCCCGTGGCCGCGCCAGGGCAGGAGCGTTCCCGGCCCCGCTCCAGCCGCGCTCCAGCCCCGCCATGGCCACCCGCTCCTGCCGGGAGAAGGCTCAGAAGCAGAACGAGCAGCACCAGGCCATCCTGGCCAAGCTGCTGCGGGAGGAGGACAACAAGTACTGCGCGGACTGCGAGGCCAAGGGTACGCGGGGCGGGGGGCGCGGGGGCTCGGCCCGGGCGCGGCGCTGCCCTGCCCCGGCGGGTCCCGGCTCGGGGCGGCTGCGGGGCCCGGGGAGGGGCCGCGCCACGTCCGCAGGGGCGGCGGGACCGGCGGGCGGCTCCTCCCGGCAGCGGGCCCGGGGGCGGCAGCGGGGTCGGGCTCGGGGGCAGCGGCGGCGCGGGCGGGCAGACAGCCTGACCTTCCCGGGCAGCCGCTTCCCGCTCGGCCAGGGGCTGGGCTGTAGCTGCCTTGTCCTCCAGCCAGGAGCCCCCAGCCGGGGCTTTATGCAATGACTGGCCCAGCCCTTTCCTGAAGTTTCACGGCCGCGTCCGCTTCCTGCGCTGCCAGGTATCGATCCGGAGCGGGCTGTGGCCTTCGGGAAGGGACCGGCCGATGCCAGGGGTAGGTGCCAGATGAGTTGAATGTCGTGTGTCCAAAACAATATACCTTGCCGTGCTGACTCAGTCAAAATGCCAGGCTCTGTGAATCTGGATGTCTGGCTGGTTAAATGTGTCACAGATGTGGCGTTGGTGATGAATGAAATTTTAAAGATCATATCACATAAAATCTTACATTGCTTTAGTCTGGTTTTTTTTTCCTGCATAAAAGTAGATGTGTATTTGCATTCGTATTTACCTTGGATTCTGTGGCTTTCAAATGGAAAAATGTAGCACATCCGTCTTTGATATAGAGTCAATTTATTAAGATCTTACCCTAAATAAGGTGACTGCACAGTAAGTTATTAAGTGTAATGCTTCCTGAATAACAACTAGGGGTTCACCATATGATTAATGCCAGAGCTGCCTTGTTCAGTCCTTCTCTACATCAAGTGGAGGTGAAGTACAGTGAGCTTCGTTTGAGCAACCAGAAATGGTGCTGTGTTTGTAAATTCTCTTCCTAGCTGTGCATATTTTTTTTCACTGTGCACCCAAGTCATGCAGTGCACAATCACAAGGAAGACTGTATTTTCCTAATATAAACTCTTAGAAGCATATGATATGGATTACACCAAAGATAATGGGTCTTTATATTTCCTAAGTAACTCTGCCTAACTATTTTCTAACACACCTCCTCTTGCCCCCTGACATCTGGTTACCATGTAAAAGACTCTTTGTGACCAGTGATTTTCTGGAAAAAGCACATTTGTATGTTTTATGCATTATTTGCACTTTGGATTTCCATCGTGAATGCTGCTTGGAGTTGTTTGCTGATGGAATTCCCTATGTATGTTGTTCTTTAGGATCGGCCTTAGGGCTTGTGTTGCTCAAGATTAGAATCCAGAATTCTCCCAATTACTTCTTGTTCTGTCTTCTGAGTTTTTTCTAACTCTCACTTGGTCAAAATGTTTGTAAGTCTCTATAGCCCTTGGTGTTTGGTATCTTTTGCCCTTTCAGTTCAGCAATGCTGGCACTTTCAGCTTCCTTTACCTTATATTCGTGTTAATTAGTTGGGTTTTTTTCACTCTCCTTTTCCTTGGTGCATTCTTTTGTAAGATCAAGCTTTGGTGTATCTTGAATTTGGTTTTTTTCTGTTCAGCTTCTGGAGGACCTACCAACCTCTTGACCAGGCTGTCTTTGGCTAGTACATATTGATTCAGTTTTCAACTTTCTAGTACACTGTTTTACTTAGGTACCTTGCAAAATCTGATGGCACTTCTGAAAGCTTCTTGCTTTTCCCTTTTGCTCAACTTCTCCTTTGCTGTCTCTCTGTATGCCAGAAGCATGGCTTGCTTTCACCCTGTCCCCCAGGAAAGCTGGCATGAAAATACTGGGTGATGCAATGTGAGGAACTTGTGGTTTGGTGGGTTTTTTTATTTATTCTATTTCTCCCTTCAAGTTTAATTTGCATTTGCTTCATCCTGTTGTAGCAATTTTTATTTTAAATCTTGGATCATATTAGCTTTATAGTGCTATCTGACTTTGCCTGTACTGTGTATGTTTGGGGGATTTTTTATAGTTGGAGGAGACACTGTAGAAAAATAAACTTGCTTTAGTTGCAGCTTTTCTAAAGGCACTTGACTGCAATGTGGTCATATACAGTCTGTGTAGATTTCTTACTTGAAGTTTAGGAAGTTCCCTTCTGGGAAGAAAAGTTGTGTGGACAATGTTGAGATGCCTCCACTATACCCTGAAGTCTGGATTTCTGTATACTTCCAGAAGACAGCTCAGAAAAAAAAAGAAACCTTATCAGTTGTTTAGATGAAAATGAAGCTTGTCATGGGCATGCAATGCCACTGTTGAACTCCTGCTTATTATATTATTCTTTGTTGAAACTTCTTATTTACCAAAAGAAATGAAAAAGCTGCAACCAGCTGTTTTTTCCTAGTATATTTCATGCTTAATCCATGGTGTTTGAGTGCTCATTTCTTGCTGCTGCCTGGCAAAGTTGTAGTTTGCTAGGATTAGAATGCAGAGCTGTCTGAGGCAGCAGCTATTAACGTGGCTCTGTTAGCTAACCAGAGCCTGCCAGCTGTCTGTGTGACTTTGCCCAGCCGGTGACAGTCTCCTTCACCTCTTGCAACACTATCAGCATCCCTTTCATCTCTGGTCGTGTTTGTTACTAGTCTGGAGTTCCCTATGGTCAATTCCACTGGAGAGTCCCTTCATTCTGGATTCTGCAGAAACTGACATGAAGCCATTCATGACAAAATGTTTACCCTAGTTCAGCGTATTTTTAGTTTTCTTAGTATAATTTATTCTTTTTTCTTTGAAATGTTGTCTGCTTTAGTTTCTGTTACTTTCTTCTCTTGTGTGGACTTTGCTCCTTTGTCTGTCCTCCTTTCTGTTGCTCAGTAGGACCCTCCAAGTTCTGTTTTTTGTTTCTTTTTCTGTCCACCTAATTGTGGGGTAACATTATCTTAGTGATTCACTCTGGTTGTTTTAAGTGAGTTGCAATTGTCTTGGATCTTATTCTGGCAATACTTAAAAACCTTGTTTTCAGTGTGGTCTTTCAGATAGCTGTCATTTCAGCATGCACACTTAACTGGAGCTAAGAGGCTGTCATCACTAATTCCTTTCTCTCACGCTAGATATTATAGTGTCTCTTAAACCTGAAGTATTATATTTACTATAGACTTCTTTTCAAATAGTCATATCCAAGGGTTGTGGAAATCGTGCAGATTATACTTGTATATCTGTTTTAGGTGCTATTCTTTGAGACTTACTACCATCCTATCACTCCTAAGTTAGTGAGTTAGCTTTCGTTGCTCTCAGGTATAGGGCCACTATCTGCATTGCCTACGAGGAAGTCTGAAGCATGCACCTTTCCAGTGTTTATTGTATGCTTGCTCTGTGTAAGAATTAAAAAAACTATTTCTTAGTTTTCCTCAAAATAATCTTTCTGTCATTAGCAGTGGTCTTGCATTGAGAACAAATCTACCTTTTGATTTCTGTCTACTTCTTCAAATATGAGGTATGCAGATACATTGGATGGCTTTGGAAGGTGGAGAATATAGCTGAGGACACATCTGCCAGAGTAGCATTAAGTAAAAATTAGGATTGCTGACTCAGGCAACAATTTCTGGAAGTGGTTTTTATTCTGTATTAGCCTTTTGCCTGTTAAAATAGCTGCTATGAATCTGACTGTTGCTGCTAAAATGTGTTGGAAGCTACCTGTTGTAGGGCCAGACGGTAGCTGCCATATGTCACCTTCAAATTGTAAATCTTGCAGCTGTCAGAAAGACTAAATGATACTTCTGTGGGGAAGAAGCCTAAAAATCAAAGATTCTGGAACTGTCTTTGCAATCACTGAGACTTTTGGAAGAATGAGGAGGTTGGGATGACATTTGACAAGGCAGTTCTTGTCTGTGTACTGCCTGTTCTTTACATCCCTATCTGAACAGCTGTCTACATAAGGCAGTAGATGTCTTCCCGGTGTTATGTTACTGGGAAGTAGTTACACTACTGCTTCTGGTATTTGTAAGAAATAGGGTATGTTGACAGTAGCACCCTGAAGTTTTGAAAGACAGGCAACTGAAATTCCTTTGTAATCCTTTTGTTTGTGTAACTAAGTAAAGCTGGCAGGAATTGCAAGGATATAGGAGAAGCTGAGTCAGGTGTGTGGACTATGCTTAAAGCTATTGTAAAGCATTTGAATTTTTCTTACTTTTCACTGTAGAGGGAGGGTAATGCGTTTTTTCATGTTTCAATACTGATTTTCGAATCCCTTAAGCAATAACCCCTCTTAGAAATCTGTCAAATGAAGCCAAAATAAAAAACCCCAAACTGTTACCATCAGTTAGAGACCCTTTGACTACAGGGGTTATAATTTGCTATTTCTGTGTCGTTAGTACCTACTTGTAATATGCTAGAAGTCTCCTGGGCTTGTGTTTTTATTGCTTGGCAGCAAGGCTGGTGTTGTTAGGATGTTGATACTAAATACTGAATCAAGTACTTAGAAGTTGAAGTGTGTGATGAAGCACAAAAGGAGATTGGTTTCAAACGTCCTTAGGAGCAGTAGTCAGAGTCTTACCCTCCCCATTTTCAGAGAGAGTTGGACTAGACCAAGACTAATTGCCTTCAGTTTACAGGCTTGCTTGCTTAGATGGACAGTCCTTCTATTCTTCTGAATATTTCGTCCCCTTCTAAGAAAAAAGTGAGTGTTCTCTGACATTATTTTCTGTTTGTTATGCTTGTATTTGGATGCTGTCTTTAATACAAATGCATTGACTACTGAAGTCTGCTTGTAAATTTATCTCCCTATCAAGAAGGCAATTAGCTGAGCTGTCAACTGCTTGAGAATTTTTTTAAATTGTAATCAAGTTAAAATAACATAATTGGAAACTTGCAGACTTCAGTATAAACAATTGTAGATGTTTTGGGCTTTCAGAAAAGGTGAGTAAATTTCTGTATCAGAGGAAGCACTCTGGGTTTTTTGTTTTGTGTTTTTTGACTTTTTTTTTTTAACATTTGCTTACTTCATGCCTTGTAGTGCTAGAAGCCTGTTCAAATGAACTGTTACCAGAATCTTAGTACAAAGAAGCACATTGACACTGTTGCTTGTTCAACCAAATTAAAATCAGTTTACTTTGGTTATAATGTTAATAAAAATACTTTTCAATATTTATAGTTGTCCTGTACAGTCATTGAGTATCTGTGTGTGAAGACCTGGCCTTCTGTCAGAAGAGTGGCAGGCTCTTGGGAGTGTGGGGAGACTGGACAGGAAAGATTGTAGTACCTATGTTTATGTAGCTAGAGCTGAACTTTAACTTCCCTAACAACTAACCAAACCCAAACACAGTGTCTCTTGGCAGAGGGGGAGAAAAAAATGTAGTTTAAATAAGTGAGAAAACTAGCTGTCAAAAGAAATCTGGGATATTCCAGATATTTTTACTGCTGTTCAGACTCTTCTATGTCGACATTTAAGTCTTGCATATGGTCTCTTCTGTGGCTGGGAGACCAACTTAAATATTTGTGTATGATCATCACTTTTTGTGAAGCTGCTTTTACTGTTTACCTGTTTGATGTGTGGTCTCTTCACTGTCTTGATTTGCCTGTATAAAAATTTAATAAATAGTGTACTTTTTCCTCAAGGTGTAACCTCAAGCAGATGGATAACTACAGCTCACTGCCCTCAGCCTGTGCAAGGCATCGGCTTTGGCTCACTGTCAGTGTAAGAGAGCCTTGTGACAGCTCATCAACAGAGCTCACACTAGGGCAAGGCACTGGCTGCTGTCCCTCCTCAGGTGAAGATCTTTCCTGTCTTCTCCTGAGGTGGAAAAATCCCTGAGAGGACACTAGGGGGAATGGAACACAGTTGGATTATGTTGGAGATCAGTTCCACACATAATCTTCAGCGTAATTTCTAGCCCTACAGTGAAGTTCAAACACAAAGTACTAGCCTACTTGTAGCTGATTGTGTTGTAGGGATATTCTGCATCAGTTGTTGCAAATATCAGATGTTACTGCAGGTCACTTGGATCAAGAAATTGCTAGTACTTCTTTCTGTGTTTCTGTTGCAAGATTCACATTGCTTCTGTGATGTCAGATTGGTAAAGATCATGTGAGTGTAACAGACTGGAATATGAATTGACAGATACAACTGGACGCCTCTGGCTGTCCAGTGAAGCTTTGCAGTATCCTTCCATAAGGAATAATGAAGGCAAAGGACTTTGATTCAGGGTCATTCTTACTTAAGCTTAGCAAAGGGAGTGATATATCTTGAACTCTAATAATAGTAAGGAACTGTATCACTAGAAGTCCTAGTGATAATCTGGTACTTAGCTGTTAGTTTTCTGGCCTTTTTGTCAAAGATAGCGCCTTCATAGACCCTTAGGGGTCAGAAACTCCCTTCAGTCTCTCTTGCGGCTATTACCAGGGATTTTTTCCTGATTCCCTGTTACTAAATAAAACTACCTTGATTCTCTGGTTTTGTTCTGTGTGCTCTTACCTGTTGCTGAGTGTTGTTCGATGAGACTGAAATTTAGGAATTAGTTGCTGTTATGGCCCTTAGAGTGATAATTGTCTCCCCCAAGAAAAGAGCCCTTAAGACACCTCACTGCTGGGAGACAAAGTCCTTAGCTTAGGACTTGTGACTGGTGTGTTGCAGTGTTGGGTGACACTAGTGGCCCCTGTAAGGAAGGGGCTTGTTACCACCTCCTGATTCATACAGTGCAGAAAAATGTTTTCAAGTAAGTCACAAGAAATATGTTTAGGTGGTAATAGAGCAGGGTTATTTGCAAACTTGAAAGCTTTTTACCCAAGTGGGTGCAATTTCAATTACTCGGGACTTAAACAATCTTGACTGGATGAGACCCAAAGCGGCATAATGTAACTTTGAACTTAACATTACTGTGACAAGAGGCTGGATTAGGTGACCTCCAGAGGTCCCTTTCAACGTCTTACTACTAATAAAAATGCTTGTGGGACTTGTTTTTAAAATTTTTTAATTATTTTGCAAATCTTTATATTCTCCAAGGTGTATTATACAGATGCAGAAATCCTTACATGGTTAGTATGCTGCCCTACATTCAGATGTTATTGGCAGTCTGAGCTCTTTCTGTTGTGTGGACTGTAAGGGTGGGACAGTTCCTGAAAAGTGATTATTACTATTGATGAGACCATGTTCTTGCCTTTTTGAAGTGAAAAACACCTCAGTTCTTTTGGTCAGGGCTATAGGTGTGTGTCTTCAAGTGGTCCCAAAGCTGTGATTCTGCCGCTCTTCAGTGACATAAAAAAGCTGCTGCTGCTGCAGGATGCTGTTTATACCAACTGGTCTTTGCTTTGTTCCTGAATATCCCTTGTCGAACAGTGATGCTATCTTCCCTCTTTGGTCTGAATGCTTTAAAGAAAGAGCAACTGTGCTACAGCCTTAAGAGGTCCTTGTACATGATACAGATGAAGCAATTAGATATATCTATGTGATAAGCAGACTTTTAGGGAAGTGCCCTTTCCTGGAAAGGTGACTCTCTCTTTAATGCATGCATCCTATAGGATTTAAGAGAGTCAATTATCAGACATTACTCAGGAAGTAGTCAGCAGTTGGTTTAGCTCAGGTGTCACATTGTCTTAGACTGGCTCCGTGAGGTTCATTTGAGCATGATTCAGCTTTACTTTAGGAGTTCTGGTACTTCATGGGGTTCTCTTGAGGTCATAGCTAAATTTTCCAAGACGTAATGACTTTGCCTTGTGAACAGGTAAAGTTGTTTGGTGATCTCTTATTTTCATATGTAGGTTCTGAAGAGTTAGCCCAATGAACGTATGACTAGTTAAATCCATTATCGCTGTACTGTCAGCAAGTTGCTTTCAGATATTATGGCAGAGTAAAATGAGTTAGGACTGAGCTATGATTTTTATTGGCATTGCTGAGTGGCATAGCTCACAGCTAGATGACTGCAATGGCTAAGTACAGGTGCAGGGCAGGTTGGGATGGTGGTATAGGGGAGTTGCCATTTGCTCTGAGAGCAGTGGGGCTACCTGCAACTTTACCTGGAGATGAGTGAGCCAGTTGAGACCTTATGGGTCAGGAATAGTGATGAGGCTTTCCTCGGGCAACTCGAGCCAAATGTTCAGAGCCATTCATGCTTATAGGGGGCTTCAACCACCTTTATTATTTTCTGAAGGGACAGCACAGTAGGGAATAAGTAATTAAGGTAAGCTTCTGGCATACCTGATGTCCATATCTCAAAACAAGTGGTTGAATACCTGTTTATTACAAACAAGGAACAACAGATTGAGGATGTCAAGGTTAGGAGTAGTCTTGGCTGCAGTGGTCATGAGGTAGAAGAATTCAGGATCTCAATTGGAGACAGCAAAGCAAAGAGTAGGATTACAACCATGATCTTCAGGAGGGAAGATTCTGCTCTGCTCGAGGGTCCTCTTGGAAGAATTGTTTGGAAGATGGTTCTGAGCAGAGAGCCAGGAAAGCTGGTTGACTGCTTCTTTAAGCTCTAGTGTGGCATATTGCAATGAATAGAAAATGGTGCAAAGGCACCAGGGGTCCTGCTTAAATGAACAAGGAGCTTCTGAAAAAGGTTGGACATAAAAAGGAAACATACAGGAGGTGGAAGCAGAGACATGTGGCCCAGGGAGAGCCTGGAGACATTGTCCGAGCATGCAAGGATGTGTCTAGGTCAGAAAGCCAAATGTCCATGTGGAGTTTAATATGACAAGGAATCTGTGAATGGCAACGAGGGAGGCATGTGCAGATAATGGGCAGAAAAAAAAGAATGGAGAATATGTGGGCCTGCTTCTGAATGGGAAGGGGAACTGGTCATAAGGGTTGTGGAAACAACTGAGACATTCAGTGCCTTCTTCACTATGTTCTTTACAAGCAAGACTTGCTTTCAGCAATTCTTGGCATGGAAGGCTTACTCTCAGTAGTAGAAGAGGATAAGGTTTGGGATCACTTACAGAAACCGGATGTATACAAGTTTGTGGGCTCTAATAGGATGCAGCTGGGACTGAGACAGGGCTGGCCAAGGTAGTTTTGTGGTGACTCTCATTAACTAAGGTCATAGTGACTGGCAGGGGTGGCAGACATGGTTCTCGGGCTCTGGGCTCAGGCAAATGTCTTTACTATCTCTGAAAAAGGCAAGAAGGAACATCTAGGGAACCATGGGCCAGTCAGCTTTGCCTCCATCCCTGGAAAGGTGACAGAACAAATAATCCTGAAAACACATGAAGAGAAACAATGGGCAGTAGTTGGTATGGATTAACCAAAGGGCTGTAATGTGTGACCAACCTGATAACCTTCCACACTGAACCAAGCCAGATGACTACCTTGGTGGATGAGAACAATGGGTGTTTTCTTAACTTGACCTTTTATGAGGCTTTTGAAACTGTCTTGTAACTTCCCCATTGATAAGTTGATGAAATGTTTTCTGAATAAAGATACTGTGAGGTGGATTGAAAATGGCTTAAAGGCTAAAATGCCAGGCTCAGGGTGGTGATTGACGTCTTAAAGTTGAGCGGGAGGCCAGTCCCTTTTGGTGTAGCTCAGGGGTTGTTATTGAGGCTAGCACTGTTTACATCTTCATTAATGACCTGTGCAACAGGATAGACCCCACCCTTGGCAAGCTTGATGGGATGCAAAACTGGGAGGAGTGGTTGATAAACCAGATGGATGTGCTGCTACTCAGGAGCAGGCAAGTGAACAAGTGGAAGAAATGAGCCAGCAAGAATGTTAGTAAGTTCAACAAAGGGAAATGCACAGCTCTGTCCCTAGGGAGGGGCTTTTGGCTGTGCAGAAGAGATGCTGTGGGTCAAAAATTCGTCATGAATCAGCAATGCACCCTTGCCACAAAGAAGGCAAACATCATCTTGTACTGAATTTCCAGAGGAGAGTGGTCAGTGTGTGGGGAGGAGATCCTTTCCTCAGCACTTGTGAGGCTGCATCTGTAGTGCTGTGTCCTGTTCTGGGCTCCACAGTACAAAGAGACAGGGACAGACTGGAGCAAGTCTAGCAAAGTGGCGTGAAGCAGAAGGTTGGTGTGCCTTACAGTCAAGTAGAGGCTGAGAGCACTGAGATTACTTAACCTGGAGGAGAAAAGGCTGCTGTGGAGTTCTTATGCTTGTGTATAAATACCTGGTGACAGAGAGTAAAGATGATGGAGGTGGACTTGGCTGTGATATCCGGTGATAGGACCAAAAGGCAATGAATGCAAGTTAAAACGCAGTAAATTCCATTGAAAGATAAGAAGGGGGTTGGTTTGTTTGTTTGTTTGTTTTGTTTTTGTTTTTGTTGGTTTTACTCCAGGAAAGGTTGAGTAGCATCAGGTCACCTGTAGAGGCTGTGGAGCATGCACTGTAGAAGCACCAAAAATCTGACTGGGAGCAGCCCTAAGAAATGTGCTGCATTTTCTGTGCTCTGAGCACAGGGGCTTAGACTAGCTGATCTCCCACGGTCCCTTCCAGTCTCTGCTACTTCAGATCCATTTCGGTTGTTGTATCACTTACAAGCTGATACTCAGCCCCACTGCAGATACCTTGTAATTTGTTTCCTTTTTCTTCCCAGAGTGCAAGTATCAGCCTATGCAGATTCAAGTTTGTTAAAAGTTGAAGTCCTTTATGAGAAAGCAAACTGATTAAAAAGGTAGTAAATACAGACTGTAGTAGAGCTTTGAATTTTCAAGAAATATAGAAATCTTGCTGTGATTTGTGCATCCAGAGACAAAAAGAACCAAATCTAGCCATTTGAGGCAAGAATTGAGAATTGATAGGCTACAGTAGAAGGGTTACTGATATCTTGTGTTGACTCAAATGCTGTTTAAATCTAGCTAGGAGAATACCTTCACAACTTAAACTGCTCTATAGAGCTGGTAGAAAGCTGCTTAGAGCTGGTGCCCCTTGTGTCAGCAATTTCCCTGGATCTTAGAACTGCTGGTTTGAACTGAGTATTATGACTAGCAATGATTTCCTCTGGAAGACAGCGGCAAAAAGGAAACTACTATGGATTTCTGTTTTTCTTTCATTCTGGCCTCCTATCTGATTAATGTTTGCTGAGAGCTTGAGCAATGTTAGTTCTCTTAACATTTTTCTCTTGAATGGCTTCACAAAAATCCATTCAAACAAAACTGCTGTATTTTCTTTGTGATAACTTGGCAAATATAAAATTTTAATGGATACCTATTTGTGTTCATCTTTGTTTACAGTAGACTGTGATTATGTGATATATTGCTAACTCCTGCTTATCTTCCACTGTCTTGTCTTGATCACTGTTGCTTTCCATTAGGTGATAAACTTGTATGTCTGAGTACATACTGTCAAGAAGCTCCTGCCTGGTGCTATGAAACAACACAATCAAGAGAACCTGAGTTCCTGCCTTGTTTCCTGCTTATCCAAAATACTGATGAGATTTGTCTTCCTCTGACCAGAGGAGCCAGATGCTTTTCTGTTCTGAGGTAATGATGAGAAGAGGAGGAAGAACTTGGAGGATCAGAGAACATCCTTGTGCTGCAAGTCTGTGGTGGATGTGGATATATTTGTAGCTTGTGGAGTTGGTGGCAAGTTTTATAGGGCAAGTTGATCTGTGTGACTTTTGTGTTCTGCCTATCTCAGTAGCCTTAAATTGGTAATTGCCCCTTTTCTCTCTTGAGGAGAGAAAGGTGTTTGCTTCTGGTAGATGATGGAGGAAAAAGAGGTAGAGACTGTAGCTCAGTGCCTGTCAGAGTGAAGCTGTGGACAGCCATGTGTGATAGTTGGAGGCAGTGTTACCAAGCAACTGACTTTGCAAGTGTGGTTTGGTAAAGGCACAGTTCTTTCCCTGAAAGCTGTGCCTGGCTGTCATTTTGTGTTTAAAAAGGAAAAAAAAAAAAGAGGAGTAAGTAACTTTGTCTTGTATACATAGAAAAGGAATGCAATATTCAACATTCAGCTATTGATTGCTATACAATAATCGAATGCATTTTTACTGAAGTCTTTGAATGAAAATTAACAAAGCTTCATTGTACAGGACTTCATTGGTAGGGTTAAAGGTAGTAGTAATTGTATAAGAAATTCTGCAAAAGAAGATGGAAGTGATTCATCATATAACCTGGTATTTTTGGATGCAGCTGAACTTGTAGGTGGGTTCAAAACATGTCAGTGAGTGACAATCAGGAATGAGTGATCATTTAAAATAAGCTCCTGGCAATGTGTGCTCAAGTCATTTGTGTTTAAATTTGTCATTCATAACAATTTATAGAAACAGCCAGTCTATTGATAAATAATGATGCTTGTAGAATATAGGGACTGATTATGCCATTAAGGTATGTGTAGGGAGTATTTGTTCAGTTGCCTGTTATCTGTAGAATGACAAAAATATCCCTTTAAATACAGCAAATGCCACACTTTGTGTGCACCCTTTATATCTTTAGAAGAAGTGTGCTTGAGCACTTAAGCATGTATTAAAACAAAGAGACATGTCAGTAAGATGCTGAGTGCAGGCTTTTTGGTCTTTGCCAAGTGATACCTGGATTATCCTCAACATTAAATGTATTGGACTGCTGTACTGGGTTTGTCTAAGAGGAGGCTAACTTTCCGTAGCAGTACTTATGGTGCTGTGCTTTGCAGCTCTAGGAAGGTGTTGATAACACACCAGTGTTCCAGCTGTTGCTGAGCAGTGCAAGTGCAGCACAAAGCTGTCTCTCCAGCCCTCCCCGCAAAGGCCACTGGACTGCAGGTGGACAAAAGTTTGGGAGGGGACACAGCCGGCAGAGCTGACCCAAACCGACCTAAGGGATAGGCTATAACAAGTGATACCATGAAAGCTAAGAGAAGGCAGAAGGATGTGAAGGCTTTGTTGTTAAGGTGTTTGTCTTCCAGAGCAACCACTGTGTACGGAGCCCTTTCTTCCCAGGAACTGGATATCACCTGCTGATAGGAGAGTAAATAATTTTCTTCTTACTTCTGCACATGGCCTTTGCTTTTCTTTATTAAACTTCCTTTATCTTGACCCACAGATATTTTTATCTTATTTTCTCCTCTTTGGCAGATGCGTGATGGCCAGACAAGGTTAATGAACCACAACTGCTGAGGGTTTCTTGTGTGTTCTAAGTACAACGTAACTGTCATTGCCATTAATAAAGACTGTGAAACCTTAGTTCACTTTTCTGTGTGTTCTGCAGCATATAGCAAGCAACTTCTGAAAGAAGTGATGCTAAATACCCCTTGCCACTTGCCTTGTTTACTGCTATTTTTATGAAGCTTGGGTGTTCATTAAGTCCTTACTTAAAGATTACTCCAAAAATATATTTATGTAATGAAAGGATTCTGTCTAGTGTTTGGTCTTAAATGAGACTTAAAATACAACAGATCCAAGATCTCATGCTTGAGAGTCCTGCAAAGCCTTGAGAGTGCATTTTGAGAATTGATACTTCTCAAGCAACCCTAATACTACTTTGAGCTCATGTTCACAGTTCTGTATTCCAGACTAAATGCAGCTAACTGCTTTGGTATTGTATTTCATTTGTTTTCTGTTATCTGAAGAAAATTATATTTTGCAGAAAAGTATTGTACAACCACAACTTATTTTCTACCCAAAGTACAGACGATCACTTTGGAAAAATAACTTACACAAAAAGGCCTCTGAACTTTCTCTTCATTTTTTTGAAACACAAATCCAGTTAAATCAGCTGTGAAGAACACTACTTAAAAGTAAATTTGTTCTTTCCTTTCTCAGTCACATGTAGCTGACATAATGATGTCTGAGTATTGATGATTTGCTGTCATGCTGGAATGTTTAACTGTGTTAGTCTGAATTATATTTAGTATCTCACAGGAGACCAACATAGTTTTAGGAAGCAAGAAGATGCCCTTAGAAAAATGCAAGGCACATTTAAGCCTTAATGCATGGCATGATGCATTTGAATTGGATAGAAATAAGTTACTTTGTGGTTTAAAAAAGAGAAAATTTTAAAATACTGGACTGAGTTTTTCCTCAAATATATGGTGGAATATAGCTTTGAGCTGTTCAAAATAACTGAACAGAGCCCTAAGCAGCATGGTCTAATTAGATCTGATTGAAACATCAAATTTGTCTAAATGACCTCAAGAAGTCCATTTGTGCCTAGATTATTTTATAGTTTTTTTATTCATGGACTGAGAAAATACAGAAGTTTTTTAACACCTGTTCTTTAAAAGATACATCTCACAGAGCACAGGTACTTTCTGTTCTGTGTACTGGCCCAAACCCAGCTTCAGGGATGGGTGTTGAAGCACTCCACGATGTGATCCATTTGCTGAGACTTTGGCAGAATGCAGTGTTGGGATGTAGCTACCCTTGCATGCAGGTCCCAGCCATTCGTGGTAAGGATTTATGTCTGTGCCACTGGAACTTCAAGTGAAGAAAAGACCTGCTTCTGTCTGTCCTCTTTGGGCTGTTCTTTTCCCCTTGTCTTCTGTTAATTTAGTACCCTGAGCTCTACTGAAAGTTCTGCTCTGAGATTGATGATATTGTTCCAGGGGTCATCCAAGACTAGAGTTGGATTTGTGAGGTAGGCTGTTCCTGTGCCTGAGAACTGGCCAATAGGCACTCTGTAGGTAAGAGAGATGAATGGTGCAGCCTAACAATCTGCTTGATCTGATCTACATAGCCTGAAGAGGAAGTGAGACAGTGTGCAGAGGAAGAATGTAGGTGAATATCTCCGCAGGGAATGTGGATGTTGTGGAGGTGCTGTCGGTGGGATGGCAGAGAGAATCAGAAGGGTAAGAGTGAGAAAACTCAGGAGTTGAGGTAAAGACAGGTACAGCAAAAGCTGTACCCACAAGCAAAGCAAAACAAGGAATTAATTCACTACTTAGCATCAGCAGATGGGTGTTCAGCCTTCTCCAGGAAAGCAGCGTTCCGTCACATATAACAGTTGTGTAGTCACTCACTACAAATGTCACCCCTTTCTCCTTCTTACTTCAGCTTTTATTGCTGAGCACAATGTTGTATGGAATATCCCTTTGGCCACATGGGGCCATATTGTGATAATAGCTGCAAGTTCCCCACACCCCTTTCCTAACGACTGTACTTGTCACCTATTGTCCTGCCTTCCCTACTCCACATGGCCCTGGCCACTCCCTCGGGTTTCCCCTATTGGTTCCTGTACTCCTAACTCCGCCCCTGTACCTCCCCTGTGCCCAGAGGTCACTGGGCCTGTGTGTTGTCCCTGCCCCTCTCTGTTTCCCTATAAAACCCCTTACCCTCTGCCATCTTGCTGTCTATGCTCCACGTGTGTTTATGCTCCACGTGTGGCTGTGCATGTGAGGCCTTCGCCCTCGAGGCATCTCTGCCTCGGGGAGGTCGTTGGCCTCTGCTGCACCATGCGAATAAACATCTTCCATGGACACAACGCATAGACCCTCCTCGCCTCCTTTATCACCGCCGGTTGTGGAAGCAGACGAACCAGAGCTAGCCTTATGGCTCCCTGGCCGGTGAGAGCGCAGTGTCCAGCCCTGGGACAGAGGGTTTGGAGCACTGAGGCGCTGAACCGGGCTGGGTAGAGAAGCTCTAGGGTAAAGTCTGCTGCAACATCCTCAAAACCACAACAGGGCCACATGTCTCAGCTGTGTCCCTTTCTGGCCTCTTGCCCACCCCCAGACTGCTCACTGGCAGGATAGTCTGAAGAGCAGAAAAGGCCTTAATGTTATGCAAGTGCTGCTCAGCAATACTTAAAGCATTGGTGTGTTATTGACGCTGTTTTATTCACAGATCCAGAACACCCCACTATAGAGCTTTCTATG
Organism: Lichenostomus cassidix; assembly: GCF_008360975.1. Lineage (NCBI taxonomy): Eukaryota > Metazoa > Chordata > Aves > Passeriformes > Meliphagidae > Lichenostomus > Lichenostomus cassidix. The sequence continues at coordinate 83,588,767 of NC_139483.1, read as the reverse complement.
AAGATAATAAACTGCATCCTTGCACAAACCAATATAGCAGAGAGGATTGGTACAAGAAACTATCTGGCTGGTCCTTATAGATGATTTCACTGTATTTCTACTGTGTGTAGAGCCTTAAATTTGGCACTTTACTTTGCCTGCTCATGGCTTGGACGGGTGCACTTTTTGCTCAATATATACTGGCTGCATGGCCAGGCCCAGAGAGTGATGGTGAATGGGGTCACATTTAGCTGGTCAGTAGTGGGGCTCCCCAGGACTCAGTATTTGGTCCAGTCCTCTGTAATATCTTTATCAATGATCTGGATGAGGGGATTGAATGCACCCTCAGTCAGTTTATAGATGATACCAAGTTGGGTGAGACTGCTGATTTGCTGGACATCAGCAAGGCTCCATAGAGGGATCTGGACAGGCTCAATAGATGTGCTGAAGTCAGTTGTATGAGGTTTAGCAAGGCCAAGTGCTAGATCCTTCACTTGGGTCACAACAACCCCAGGCAGTGCTACGGGCTGGGGGCAGAGTGTTGGAAAGATGTCCAGTGGAAAAGGACCTGCGAGTGCTGGTTGACAGAGGCTGAACATAAGCCAGTGTGTGCCCAGATGGCCAAGAAGGCCAATGGCATCCTGGCCTGTATCAGCAATTTTGTGGGCCAGCAGGACCAGGGCAGTGATTGTCCCTCTGTACTGGGCACTGGTGAGGCTGCACCTTGAAACCTGTGTCCAGTTCTGGGCCTGTCAATGAAAGAAAGATATTCAGGTGTTGGAATGAGTCCAGAGAAGGGCAGCAAGGCTGCTGAAGGGTCTGGAGCACAAGTCCTGTGAGGAATGGCTGAGGAAGCTGGGGTTGTTAAGCCTGGAGAGGAGGAGGCTCAGGGGAGCCCTAATCACTCTCTACAACTCCCTGAAAGGAGGGGGGTGGCCTCTTCTCCCAGGCAGCCAGTGACAGGATAGGAGGAAATGGCCTCCAATTGTGCCAGGGAAGGTATGGGTTAGTTATTGGGAACCATTTCTTTGCTGAAAAGTTGCTCAGGCATTGGAACAGGCTGCCCAGTTCCAGTGCCTGAAGTGGTGAATCATCATTCCTGGAAGTATTAAAGAACAGGTAGATGTGGTATCTGGTTGTGTTTGGTTAATGGTGGAACTTTAAGATCCAAGATGTCTTTTCCAACCTTAATGACTCTGATTCTATGGCTCTTGGATAGAGAAACTTGGATGTCTGGTTTCTCTGTGCATCTTTTTCAAGATTTAGGTTCTTGTTGCAGGGGTTATGGGGGTGCGTTTACCTACTTGGTAAGGTATGAGAAAGCACATCTCTGGAGTCACTGGGGAGAGAACAGAGGTTTTACAGTTTGTGGAGTTTTTATTTAAGGATCTCTTCAGTTATATTTGAGGAGATATGGTAAAGGGAAGCTGATTAATGCAATGGCTAGAGAATGCCTCTGGTAGAAAAAGGTTAATTCTTGTTTAAGCAAACAGGGTACATTATAAGCCTGTATTGCAAACAAATCATATCTCTGAGGTTATTGTCATAGTTAAAGGAAGAACTTCGATTGCTGACTGAAGGGTTTTTTTGCAGCAGGTGCTTATACAATCTTTATCCTTTGCCTGGATATGCAGGGAGTTTGCTACATCCTAACAGAGTAGCATAGATTTACACATTTCTTTCTCTTTTTAGTGATGCTTTTGCTTAATGCTTAGCTATCAGCTTATGAAAACATTTTGTAAGAGCTCACTGTTCCCCATTTCCCTTTTATTTCTGCATATAAAAAGAATATAAATTTTAAACATAAAACAGTGTTTTAGCATTTCCTTGTTGACAGGGGAATAATTGGAGTCAAGACCAGCTCCAGAAGCTTCCTACTAATACTGTAATAAGCTACAAAACCTTGTCTTTTTTAGAAAGTACCAAATGCTGCTAACAGGAAATGACAGCTTGCACACCTTATTCTTGCAGCCTGAACTCTGACACAAGCAGTCTTTCTCTTTACGAGTGAACAGGCAGGATAAAATTGGAGTGCTACCCCTTAGCCAAATTGAAATTTTATTTCTGAAGCTGTTAGGTTATTGAATGTGCCAGGGTTGGCAGCTCTGTCATCTCTGATACTTAAGGCACTGACTTAACTTTCCAAAGGGTGCTGTAGCAGGATAGTATCCCACAAGGCTGGTAGGAGTGTTGTGGCTGTGTCCTGTGTACTCTGCACATTTTCTCTACCTACAGTCACAGACACACGTGCTCATGCTAACCAGGCATGTGCGCAGCAGGCGTGGTTGCCAGCCAAGGGTCTGGAGCTGTTCTCTGGGTAGTTCAGAAGTTGGTTATGATCCTGCTTCCCTGGGCAGTGTGAGAATGGGTGAAACCTGATGTGTGAAGTACTTCCAAGTCAGGAATGGAAACTTTGGGAGATCCTAATCTTTTTCTCTTCATTTACATGAGGAGTGATAGACTATGTATTTATATAACTTTATGGTGAACTTTAAATACTGTATTTTATTTCACAACTTAGCTTTTGTATCCTATAATTGCCTAATGTTTGATAAAATGACTTTATTTTGGAAAAGCAACCTTATCTTCTCACAATCTTCAGTCAAAAAGATTTTTAGTAAGTATTTGTTAATAAGGCAAAAGAAAATTAATTCTTTCACTTTCTCAACTTACAAGATTGCTTTTACCAAATGGCTATTAGACAAATCTGTTCATCTCAAGAATAAACTTACATTACGTGTATATTTCCGATAGCTGATGTAACTAACCAGCCCTCTGATTTACAAACTGTGCTTTCATATTCCACACTTAATTTTCTGTATAAGGTTTTTGCTGTTTGAACTTACTTGGATGCATTCCAGAATTAAAGTAGTTATGAAGCCAGCCACTTGATTTTGTGGCTTAAACATAAAACTGAAGGAATGTTCATGCCACTGTACTTCTTTTCTAGTTGAGCCTTTATACAACCCTTGAAATTTCTTTGAAATGCTTTTCGCAATTTTAGTTGCTACAGAAGCAAGTGGATAAATGAGCTGAAGGAATAATTGAAACTGATACCTGTTTTTCTCTCTGAGTTACCAGAGGTGGGATAGGGTTGTACAAGGGAAGAATTTAATTCATAATACTTCTACAGAGCCTATTTGGAGTTATGAATAGGTCTGTAAAAAATCTTAATGGATTTTTTGATGACTTTCATGAAACACGGTTGTCCAAACCAAAAGACAAACTTGGAAGAATTCTGTCCATGAAATTCTCTACCACCTACCAGACACTGGCTAAAAATAGCTAAGCATTGCTTCTAAGGCTTGTCTTCCTACCGTTACTGCAGTGAGAACCTGGAACCATATGAATTTCAGCTGCTATTAAGCTGGGCTCTGGAACAGTGTACTTGAGTTGTCTGCCTTCAGTGCAACTTCATGCTGTTGAGTTTGATTTTATTTAAAAATATGAAAATAGCCTGTTACACACAGTTCTTGTTTGTATTCCTGTTACACTTTTCTAAAAGTGGTAAATTTTAAATTGTCAGATTCTGGTCTTGACTATCTGAACACAGGTTTACTAAGCCAGCTGTTAAGAGACTGCTAACAACTATCATTCGAGCTACGGCCCTGTGTTGCCTTTGTTTATATAAAACAGTATTTTGCTACATACATTGACACCTAATAGCACATAAAGACTGAGCTTGCATGGCTTTCCCAGTCTTGGGTGTGGAGGTAAAGCAAAGAAGCCTCTTCTACTGTAAAGGAAAATAAATTATGCCTAATGTAGGGAGTAGATGTGACACAAGAATATGCTTCAGGCTATTTGTTCTGTTTAATCAGAAACTAATTCAGTGGATCAACTGACAAGTAAATAGTCCTTTATCAGTAGTCTCAAAAGACTTAAAGTTCAAGGGCCTTGAAGAACATTTTATAGAATAAAGATTCTTGCATGCGGTTCTTGCATGATTTCCTTTGCTTAGAGGTCTTTATGCAAGATCTCTTATTCTTTCAAAGATTTGTTTAATTCACAGAGTCTGTTTCAGTGGACATTAATATTGCAAATAAGCTTTTTGTGTTGGGGGTGGTGCTTTCTTGTAGGATTTTTTTTTCACTTCTCCCACCCCATCCACTCCAGGAGTCTGTGAACCAAAAATGGAGATGGTGGATCTACCTTTTGTGGGAAAAAACTAAGCAGCCTCCAGTGAAGCTAATAAGAGATAGTCTTTTAACCAGCAGCATTAGACTGAAAATGGATGATAGTAAATTATTTTTTTGCGGTATTTCAGTATTATTTTGACTTAATCCCTGTCTCTAGTGTGTTATGTTTTGAGAAGAGACTTAAAATCGCTTTAAGTTCTGCCGTGTTCTTTTGTTCTTCCATGAGTAGCCACTGGAGAAGGGATGTCGGCGTTTGATCTGGGGACTCAGCCTGGTTCATGCAAAGTCTCCTTTATTGTACAGAAAACATTATGGTTTCATATTGTTACAAAGTATAGCTTTAGCGTTACAAGAACTTGGTTTCTTAATGTCAGAGATGATCGCCATCATCTCTGCTTAACTTTTGTTGCTAATCACCTGTGCAAAAGGTAAACATAGTCTTGCCTCCTCAGTACCAGTCTCCTGCCCCTGCCAGGGGCTATTAAGTTTAACTTCTTAATATCGCACATTAACTGATAACAAAAGACTTCTGCAGCTGTTGGACTTCAGGCAGCTTCCACCCAAACTCTCACAGAGGGACTGTTTTGTGTTAACTCAGATCTTCTTGCATTGAATTGAGTTACATAAAATAAAACTGCTGCTTACTTGTTTCCCTTCTTTTCTCTTTTCTCTCTTTTTCTTTCTGCTAGACAAGGGTGCTTGTCTCCTGTTCACAATCTATTTTTATCTCAGCTTGGAGAAGTTACAGATATTTTTGAAAGATATTCTTTGCTAATTTGGTTGAAATCTTGAGTAGCAGAACACTTAAGCAGTATGAATTAGGTGTGGGAGTAATGCAGAGAGAGCACTGCATGGGTATGCTTGGATTGATGCAACGACTGAGTCTTTCTTTGGCCAAAAGTGATAGCTAACGGGCTGTCATCCAACCCCTCAGGATGAGTCAGGTGTGTAGATTTTCTTGCAGTTAATTCTCTGTTCCACAAGATGGTGCCAGTTCTTTGGCAAATCAAGTCTGTCAAACAGCAGCAGAATTTGGGGAAACAAACGAGACTTAAAGTAACTTCACTGTGCTTTGTGGTTAAAGGACAGGCACGGTGGTGTTGAGAGAAAAAAAGAATTGTAGTCTGTCAGAAGCCCTTAAAGATGTTGGCCCAAGAGAAGTTTGCTACAGACTATATTAGAGATACAAAGTTGGTACTCTGTTAAGTGTAATACTTGGCTTCTTCCTTGTAGAATTTCTAGTTGGTAAATGCAAGAATGTAAAGTGAAAACCAACTTTGTGTTTATGTGTCTCTATCATACAAGCCTTATTTATGTTTTTGAAAAGCTTTTTTTTTTTTTTTTTACTTATTTAGTTTTATTTTAGGGTTTTTTATTTCAGGTTTTTTGACTTATTTATTTTTGACAAGCTTTTTTCATTTAAAACTTTGTCTCAAAACTTACTAGTTTCCTGGCAAACTGGTTTTATGCACATACTGTAAATGATTCAGAATTGTTTGTTGAGGTGTAAAATGGTTGTCTTTCCCTTTGACAACACATGTAAAATTGAAAAGCAGCATGCCTGCTCTCTTCACCCCGATTCAGAGCTTTGCTTGCTCTTTGTAAATTGTTTTGTAAGAAGGGGCAGCACCTATATTGAGCAAAAGGAGTATTTCAGTATTAACTACAGTTACCATAAGCTGAATAGATGGTAGTGGACTGATGGAAGAAAACTCTGAATTATTGTAATAAGGGAAGCAACCATCATCATTTGACTTCATAGTCAAATCCGCAGTGATCTTATACCTGTTCCTTTGTGGATGTTTCCCAGTTATGTCATATCCAAATACTTTTGTTATATTTTGACTCTTTTTAGTTTGTTCTGGTCTCCATTGTATTTTTGGTGTTTTGTTTTGATTGTTTGGGGGGTTTTTTTGTTTGTTTTTTAGGGTTTTTTTGCTAACATGTTTGTGTGACAGGTTCTCCTCCTCCTGCCCTGTCTTGCCTGATAGTGTATAGCATTTCTCACTAATTTCTTACTTCAGGTAGAAGCTGAGTAGAGGATAGAGAGTTGACTGAGATGTTTAAAACAGTTAAAAGATTTTTTAACTAATCAAATGGAAAGCTAAAACAATGTTTCACACTGTTTTGACTGTTTGCATTAATATACAGTTAGTATATGAGGCTTTTGCATTTTTTGTAATGCTGATAAAAGTCCTTTTTCCTCATCATTTTAAACAAACCATATGGTGTAAGCCTTGTTTTGTACCTGATGGAATACTGTGCATGTGCTGATGCAAAATAAAAGTTGAGCAGTTGGAGTAAAACTTAAATCTTGGACATACAAATGCTAATGTACTTTGTGTTGTGTTTCCTTTAAAAATGCACTATACCAGCTTCAGCATTACAATTCCCATCATTATTCTTGCCCAAAGATGTTTGTCAGCTGTATGCACAAAAAGATGTTTGTATCGTGCAGAAGTACATAAGAAGGGTTAGTCAGCCATGTATGAATTTTTATTGTGGCTTCTTGAATCAGCTTCTTTCTGAAATAGTGGAGTAGAGCACATGGTCCTTACTGAATGAGTTAATGGGGACAGGGAAGAAAGTGGTATTTGGGAATATGTGCACAAACATTAAATATGTGCAAGGTATGAGTCCAGTTTAAATAATAATAAGGAGAAATCTGTCATCAAAAATTGTATACTGAAAAAAAGAGAAGTGTGAGGGAAAAGTGGGAAAAATTTTGAAATATGTTGAGAGAAAAGCTTTCACCTCCCCAGAGAATATGTAAAAATGATGCCTTTTTCACAAAATTCACACTTTGATGTGCATTTTAGAATGAAAAAATGGCATGTGAGATTGGATAACTTTTTCAGCAATTTAAAATTGGCTTGAAATCAACTTATCTGAAGCCTTTTCTCTAAAATTATGTAAATTGGTTTCGAGCTCTTTATTGCTCAAGTTTTAAACAGCTGAAGTTGGTTTTTGAAATGTTCACAGCTTTTTGGTAGCTATAGATATTTCTGTGAGTAGGGAGAATGTTGGTTCTATACAATAACAATACTGGCATGGAAGTTACTGTAACTGGAAATAAAATCTCTAGGTTTTTTCTTAAATTGATGAGTTATCTACAAACTCTGAAAACTTAAAGATATAACAGGCTATGTTGTTTTTAGGTGGCTACATATTTTTTTCATTCTTAGAGCCCAGATGATCCCTAATAAAAGACTCTTTAAATACCATAAATATGTGACAGTCAGTGTTGTTTCTGTGCACCTGATTGAACTCTAATATACATTTGGGATGTCCCTTTGGGCAGTTGGGGTCTGATGTACCTGACTGTCCCCTCCTGGCCTCTTGCCCTACTTTCTGCCTGCTGGGTGGGGATAGAAAAGAAATCCTTGACTCTGTGCAAGCACTGTCCAGCTGTAGCCAAAGCATGACTATTACCAGCACTGTTTTGATGACAAATCCAAAGCACATCTTCATAGAGGCTGCTGTCCAGCAAGTTAACTCCATCCCAGCCAGGCCCAGTGTATTGGGAAATGATGCTTGGTGTTTTCCATTTAACATGTTAAAGACTGCAAATTAATTTTCGTGAAGCTATATGATGGCTCAAATCCACCTTTCTGTTTAGCTCTCACAAGAAACTTGCACTTGTGCTATGTTTAAATTTCCAGTCCAATTAATCACTCCTTTTTGCAAAGGCAAGTGAATTACAGTTGTCAGTAAGACTAAACACACACAATAAACCTTATGGGCCTAAAAAAAAAGACTAGTTATTTTAAGGATTCCTTAAACTGTGTATGACCTAATGCATTCAAAATCTTGCCATGATCTCTGTGGAAGATAGCATACACCTTCACAGCTACCTGCTAAGAACTGAAAAGGAAATGTAAGTCTAATCAATAGACTATGTATAGAAATATGGAAAAGAAAGTTTAGAGTGAAAAAAAAAAATTGATTCTCATCTTGGAAGCATCAATCTGTCTTTGGGTTGCTGAAGGTTTTTTCCTTTGTTCAGCCAGGCAATGTTCCAGGGACTTCCCAATATTCTGGTATATAATCTAGTATAAATATTGGTCATTTTCAGTCCTGTGGCTTTTTTTTTAAATTAACTTTAGTAAGGGATGAAAGACTGAAAATATTTCTAAGCAGTTATCTGTATCTTAAATGACTGAAGAAATAACTTCAAGAGTATATTTCTATTGGAGTGTTGCAGCAAGCTGCTGAAGTGCACATCAGCTCTTCTAATAAAAATCCAAATGGCTTTCAGAAGAAAAAAATTACAATTCTATTAAAACTTATGTCAAACATGACAAGAATTTAATTTTATTATTGGCTGATTGAAGTTGCACTTTATAGTGCAGTTCTTGGTAGGTAAGATAGCATTACTACTGACATGTAAAGATATTTTAAATAGTGTAAAATAGCAGTCATCAAGGTTCTTGATGCCCATTCTTCATTTCTGAAGCCAAATATCTCTCTTCCTAGTTGGCTAACAAAATAAGCACAGCAGTTAAACCACGTTAATATTGTAAATTTTTCTGAAGAAAACCAAATGTATTTTTAAGGACCCAATAAAAAAAAGCTTGTGAATATTTCTATTAGTGCAAAATAATGCCTGTATACTGAAATAAGGATCCTGACTTCATACAGAATTGACAAAACTGTAAATTGTTTAATAAATCAGTCCAAATTGCTCTTTAACATTTTTTGCACAGGAAAGTTTGCAGCCTAAGCATTAGTTCACTGTGTGGTTGAGTTGAGCATAGTTGGTTTGATGCCCACGCAGAAAACATCTTCTAGCTTTTCTTGCCGCGAGCTTAACTATGGCTATGACTGATTTGTATTAATGAAAACATTCTTCATTTAAAGTGTTTAATGTTGCATATTGTCATTACTCAGAATTAAATTCAGAGGTTACACATGAACATTTCTGTCTGGCCTCAGGTTTGCCTGTTATTCTACTGTTTAATTTGTTCCTTAATTGCTTAAACATATTTGATTTCCCTAATATATTTAATAAATAAGTACAAATTAATGAAATTTGAGCTTTTGGGAAAATACAAAACTGCTCTTTTCCAGGAGAAAACCAGCTACTTCACAAATTGTCTTACACTTGAAACTATTTAAAAAGTAATATTTTAACTACAAGGTTAATAATCTCTCCTACTTTCTTTAGAATTCAGTCATATCAAGACCTCTTCCAGTCCTGTCTCATTAATGTGGAATTTGCCTTTCTGGGATCTCACAGCTGAGGCAGTATCTGAAGAATAGGAAATTCATGTGATGTGTAGTTGTACAAACTTATTTGTTGTGAAAATTTCATAGTGGTTGTGTAAACACCCTATAGGGATAAAAACTTGGACAGCATATAGATACTATAGTTAAACACCTTCTGTCCCTGTAGTAACCTGATCAAAACAGGCTCCAGTTTTTAGAAGACACATGGGTTATACTTTGAGGAAAAAACTGGAGAAGCTGTTAGGTACACAAGACTTTATATTACCTGTTTCTAAACTGTAATAGATTAATCACATAGATTAATCTATTGCATAAACTGAGATACTTGATCTACAATGAAGTGGCTAAGGTTTTTTATTAAGTTTCTTCTGGTGTACTATTTTAGCTGAAACTTGATTAATAGGTTGAGGCAAATGACCTGCAAAACTCTTATCCTGGAGCACTAAAATTGAAAATAGCATAAATTTTAAGTGGGGCCTTTTTGTAATATAAATCTAGCAAGTGTAAGAGTATTTTGTGTCTGTAGTGGTTTATAATAGAAGATACAAAGGCAAATCAGAAGTTGCTAGTTGTTAAAGTAGTTAGGACACATTACAAACAGTCTGACCATTCTTATCTCTCAAGTAGTAGTTGCATCATAGAATTGCCATGTGGGAAAAGATTTGTGGGTTTTGGTAGGTAACTCTTAGATCTCTTGACCCTTGAAATCTGCCTTTATGATAGTAGCTCTCATTTTGAAAACTGCCAGTCATTTTAATGATTATGGTTTTAAAGGTCAAGCAGTGGACATCAAGTTAACTGACTTTTTGAGGCATTGAACAAGATAAAAGCAAGGTGATTACATTAAAAGTCAGTATTTCCACTCGTAAGAGTAATGCTTCTTGCAACAAATGTGGGGATCTGTGAATGTGTCTTGGGATTTTCAAGTAGCAATTCTAAAGAATGGAGTCGAATTTAAAGGATTTCTCCTGGTTTCTTATTTTGGCTATTGCTGAACAGCGCTTGAACACTATCAGAGCTTTTCTTTTTCCTGTTCTGTTCCCCAGAGCTCAGAGGGCGAGTGGTGGGTGGGCAAGAAATTGGGAGGAGCACAGCTGTGACATCTGCTGACTCTAATTGTCCATTCCCTGCTGTGTGATAAAGTGCTCAAGCAACAAATGCTCAAGGAAAGGAAGAGGAAGAAAAGACCTTGTTTATGGTGGTGTCATCCAAAGCAAGTGTTGTGGGTGCAGAAGCATGGCTTTCTAGGAAGTGGCTGGACAGCTGCCTGACCATGGGAAGCAATGAAGAAATCCTCTCTTCTCTTTTTCCCCCTTTGTGTGCAGTTTTTGATTCACTTAATAAAACTGTTATCTCAGTCTGCAAGTCTTCTCATCTTCCTGCTCTTTTCTCCCTGTCCTGTAGGAGAGGAGGGTGAGTGAGCAGCTCTGTGCTTGCCTGGGGTCATATCAGCCCAGTCCTAAGCTAAAGACTTTTAGCTCTTTTGTAGGTCCCAGGAAAGTGTTCATGCAATATATTATTGAAATGCAAACTACTGCAGTTGCAGGAGTGGTCTAGGTGCGCAGCTGTCATGCAAAAGCAGAAAATAACTGCTTGAAATGTTTTCCAACTCTTCAGTGTACCTTCTTGCTTTTGATGGTAATTATTTAATCTTTGAACTCCTTAGAGCTCAGAACTAGATGGACTTCAAAGTAGTGCCTTTAACAGTGGTGATGGAATAAATTGATATAAATATGTTTAATTAGAGACTGGATAGTAATTTCAAGTGAGACATGCTAAGTGTCACTGTGATAATTCAGGCCAGCATACTTAAGCTGTCTCAACATGTGAGCACAGCTGATAAACGATGGTAAGGTTCATAAATCAGCCTGATTCTGTTAAAAAATCCATTGGGCTGTGAATGGCAACTCATACTGTAGTTTAGAAATAAGGATACTGAACATACTCCATTGTCCACCATTCTTAGGCAGATACTTTTATCAGTTGGTTTTGCAAATCTCTGTGTAATCATTCCTTAAGGAGGGACATGCTGCTGTTGTAGAGTCTGTGCTATATGAGGTATTAAAGGATTTGTTGCATTAATATGATTGCTCTGCATTTAATTTCAAGTTAAGTACAGATGCATGTCTTAAAAAGCTTTTAAATGGAGAAAAGGAAAAACTTCTACTGATTTGTGTTGATGCTTCATCTGAGGCTTAGCCATAAGGATTACTCAAGATGCAAGCAAAAATCTTGTTGCTACTAAGCCAACTTTCTAAGTTTGTTTATTGGGTTGTTTTGAAGATGGGGAAATGGACACAACATACAACTTTCTAGATAAACCTGACTAGTTAAATTTTTTGACATTATTTAGAAGTAGAAATCTGTAAATAAAATTGTTAACAGTGGAGGTTTTTAAAAGTGGTATTCTAGGGAAGGAACTGTGAGCCTTTATTCAAGCCTGTTCATTCACAATGTCAGTACAGAGTTATGCCAAAGAAAATCTTCACAGTATATGGACTTTTGAAAACAACTGATTTATTTCCCTATTCCTTTTAGGTCCAAGATGGGCTTCTTGGAACACTGGTGTTTTTATCTGCATCAGATGTGCTGGAATACATCGAAATCTTGGGGTTCATATATCAAGGGTCAAGTCTGTCAACTTGGATCAATGGACGCCAGAGCAAATACAGGTAAAATATCTTCAAATATGTTTCCACTTTGGAAGGGATGTCAGGAGTACTTTTGAAAGGACTTGCATTTATCATGATGCCCAACTTAAATGTTTTACCATCCTACCAGCTTTTACATGTATCATATTTCTAGTGTAGTCAGCCTAAGTTCATAAAACTCACTTCAGAAATTGGTTTAGCTCTAGCATTTTAGATGTATTCTACCTTGCTCCAGGGACTCTGAAACTTACTTCATGGTAGTATCTGTAGGAAAAGTGTTGTAAGCCTCTTTACTTAGGGACAGGACAGTAGCACTCAAACATCTTGTGTGATGTCTGGTTGCATTCTTTTGATGTATCAGGCACTGATTCTTCCAGCTATGCTCCAGTCTGAAGCCTCTTCCAGCCATCAGACAAATTTTCTTACTCCTTGTCTTCATGGTCTGAAGAGCCATCCTGAGAGGTCAAAGCTTATCTTTCCCTGGATGGGTTAGTTTACACTGCAAACAGCATCAATGTTAGCTTTTGTCCATCAAGTCTGGGCAGGCAGCCTTCCTGTGCCATGGTCATATCTCCCAAAGACATATGGCAACAGGGAAGTCTCCAAGTTAAAAACTTGTAATGTCATTTGATCACTCCAGTAGCATTCTGACTGTTTCAGAGTTTAAAGTATCAATGGACGTGAACTAACTGTTTTCTACTACTTTTCTTTAGTGCATGCAGGAAATGGGAAATACTAAAGCAAGACTACTCTATGAAGCTAATCTGCCAGAGAACTTCCGAAGGCCTCAAACAGATCAGTATCCTTTTCGTTTCGGCTTTCACATTGAAATGACTTTTAATGCAATTTAGATGTTATGACTGTTTCACGGAACTGCTACATTTGTCAGCTCATGTTATTTATTTCATTGATATTGTTGTATAAGAAATGACAGTGGAAGTTGAGAACAATTCAGAAAAGGTTTAAATTACTTCAGTCACAGCAAATCTACTTTGTAATGAGATTTGGCAAGCAGCATTTATTTTTGTGTTCAGAAGAGGTGACTTCATAAATTCCCTGTATGTAGGAAGTTAGAGTGATACTGGAGAGCTCTTGAATATTCTGTCTTTATCTTGAGTAACTGCCAGCTGAAGTTAGAAGCATTGATCAGGAAATAATGAGCTGAATGGTGAAGTAAAATAAGCCATTACGTCTTTTTCAAGTGAAGCATGGATTTCTTTCTCTAGGTGACTAGCATGGGAATACATAAATAAACCCAACTTCTCTGGCCACCAGTAGTGTTTGTGTGTGATTATCACTAGGTATCTGGACAGGAAGGGTTGGGAGAAAAACTGTCTACTGGCAATAAATAACTGTTCTCAAAAATACCTTTACTGAATCACTAGGATAATATATAATGGCATTAATTTGTATTTGGCCTTTTTTCTTGATTTTGTGGAGTTACTCCATAAGTAGGATTTGCTTCACCTGATCTTACTGGAGCTCTTTAATTATAATGAGATCCTAAACACCCGCTCTTAAGTGAGCTGAGTCTTTCCCCAGCTACAGGAGCTGATAAAGAGGCTTTGCTATATATAAAGGTGATTTTGGTTCTTCTGTTTATTAGCAACTACAATCAATATGTTATGCCAGAAGATTTTATTTTGGAAGGGTTAGACTCTTCATTGTAAAATGCACTTGAGCAGAACAGATACCTTTTTTTTTCATGTTCTAGTAGCTTTTGAATTAAACATACATCCTCATAAGAAAAAAGTAACTGGAACCAGCTAACACCATAGTATTCCAGCTGCAATGTTCTAGAACTTTATTTGAGCCATATGACCAAAATATTTTGACTAAAACTTACTCAAAAATGGATCTTGAGGATGTGTATTTTATTTTTACTGAAGCTGACTTGAATTCACTGGTGCTACTACTGGAGAAACAGTAATGCTTTAAGCTTTTCTTGTCAGATTAGATCAAAAGTCTAGTTTTTAGACTTTCAAAATAATTCTTTTGTTCACACTGTATGCCTTCAGTTTATTGCATACCCTTATGAATAGTTGTTAGCTTCTAACTGGTAGACTTAGTCAACTGAGTATATTTCATTGCCTGTGTTTTCTTCATTAAAACTGCACTACCCGGAGAGGTGATACCAGCATTTTCTGGGTTTTTTTTCTCAAGTTTCCCTTAACTTTGGCAGCTACTTACCTACTTGGCATTCATGACAAGCTGTTGTGTTATGGGTGTTTTTTGCCTTTTTTCTTTGCTCATTGTATCACTACAAAATCAGCTTAGTATGTCATCTGTGTTCGGGTTGTGAATATTCTCATAGTCTGAATATTCTTTTGGACTAACTATGAAAATATTTTGCATGTGATGATCAACTTTGTATATGTTCATCTCTATTAGTGTTTAACTTCCTGTAGCACTGTAATATACTTCTAGTTTTAAGGTAGTAAAGTGGAGACACAGGAGAAATGTGTATGTGGGATCTGTCAAAAAATCTCCTGCTAAAGACCCCTCATTGTTTCTGCTTCTTAATCACGAGTGACCTTTCTGAGCATGTTTTTCCTTCCCTTGTACTTGGCAAGGATGCTGTAGTGTAGAAGCTAACTTTAAGGATCGTTGTGATGGGGTTTTTTTTTGGGGGGGGGTTTGTATGGTATCTTTAGTTTCATGTTGAAAAATGGTTTTTTCCAACAACAGAGTGAATAATTTTTTGCAGTATTAGTACTAAGACAGTTGTATCTTCAAAGTGCTCAGGATGCAATTTATATATATTTGGAAACAGATAGAAAGCAATGTTTTGATTTTTGTAACTTTAGGTGACGCTTGCATACAATTTGAAGCTATGATTTTTGACAATATGGTTTGATGCCCAGAATGAAGTGACTGAGTACTCTAGTTCAGTGTTAAGATTAGGACATAGTTTGTGGAGCTAAGCTATCTTTCCATTGATTGAGGAAAAATTGCTTTGGAAGTTTGAGAGGCAACGAGTCTGAGCTTCCACTGTTGCAATATCAGTTTTTGAATGGATAATCACATTGCTGGGCAAAGTAGTTAAAATTTATTCTTCAGATCCTAGAGAGTCAGCTTTACTAAAATTAAAGTAGTCACACTGCTTTGGATGAGCTGCTTTATGAAGCTGAGAAAATAAATGAGGAAAACAACTAGCTTTCCTGTTCGCATTTGAGCTACTGGATTGTCAGTTCTGGTTTTCTACATCAATATGCTTGCTGCTATTTCCATTTTTGCTTCAGTATCTTTTTATCACTGGTTGTTTTAGCTTTTTTCCCTTCCACAGAGATGTTTGTTGCAACAGGAGACTCTCATGGAGGACTTAGTGATCTCAGAGTAGTGTTCATGATCAGTGTTTGATAAATGGTATTACTTGTGCAAATCAGAGAACAGGTACATACACTTCACCTTTTTTCTGAAGAGAAAGTATTTTTTCCCAAGTTAAGATAGTGAACTACAATTAATTACCATATATGAGTACCATTGTTCAAATATTTTCAGTACTACAGCCATGTAGATTATAAATACCAGGTGAAAATGTCCTAACTGTGCAACACTGCGTTGCTTATACTCTATTTCTCATATTGCTTTCTTAAGAGATTAAACTGATTCATTTTGTGTAGTACAAAGAAGCTAATTTTGGGCATTGCAATAGCAGTTGTTCTGTGCAGAGTGGTTTGTTTTGCTGTTTTAAAAATACAAAATGAGATTAATCAGGTGCAGTTTTTTAAATTTGAATAATGAATGAGGTTTTTAGATTGTTGTTACTATTTATCTGAATGCATATTTTCCTTAAACTAGCTACTTCCAGAGCTGTGGAGTTTTTCATCAGGGATAAGTATGAAAAGAAGAAGTATTATGATAAAAATGCAATGAATGCCTTCAACGTAAGTAAACACTTTAACCAAGAATTGTCACTTTTTTTTTGAAAGCTACATAAGAGAAATGTAACAAACGTTATGTATGTTAAAATATTTTTTACAGTTGAAAACTTTCTGACTCAGAGCTAAGTGCTTTATTCTCTATCTCTTGAAGACTGTTCCTAGGTTCTACATGTTGTCTATTACATTTATATCAGCAAAGCATTGTGATCCAACAGGTAACTTGTTTATGACATTTTATATTGTGTCTTTCACTGATGGGTAGTTGTTTAACAGTATAGCTTGAGTCTTTTTTATTTATCTTTTTCCGTGTTAAAGGGATACGATAAGATTACTATTTCTGGTGAAATGGTCTTCCCTCATTCTCTGTAAATCTTGATGAGAAATCCTGAAGTGTTTTGAGCCCTTCTGCTGAATTCCAGACTGTTGTTAGCAGCGAGGTGCACTGCAGTAGCAAACACAGGCAATACGATGAGCCTGCTGTTAAATCCTGTAGCTCTGTGTTCACTACAGTAAGCTGAGGAGTGCTTCTCTGGCAAAGCAGTTTTGAGAGTTTGAGCCATTACTGAAGTTCCCAGTCTTGTTAGGTTTTGTTTTGGTTTTTTTTTTTTGATACAGCTGTCTCTTGAACATATTATCTAGTTTATACATTTTTCTTTATATAGTTGTATTTATACTTAAACATACACTCCTCTGTACCTACATTATTTAAGTATGGCCTAACTTGTAGCTTACTACTCTGCCTGAATAGGCAATGAACTTTGACAGGGACAAGTGCAAGTGTAGGTGTAAAGTGTGAGGTGTCAGTGCTATATACCATGGCAAGCTCTTCTGGAAAATTTATTCACCCTACTTACTTTTGCAGAGAGCACCTTGTATCCTATTTTTAATTTAAATTAGTGTTACTGGGGGGACACATGAGCTTTTTTAGCACACCTTTTCTTATCATCTTTGGAACAGAAATGCCTTCTGCGTGGATTAGGACCAATTTAAGTTGGAGAGGCATGCATATATTGTCTTTTGGTACAATGAATCCCTTCTGCATATAAGCAGGTGATACAGAAGTCCAGAAACAGGACTGCAATGCCTAAGGATCATTTTCCTTAATGTAGTAATTTCACTAAGGTGATGAAAAAATTTAAGGGGCTTTCTGAGATTTCATCCACTGTTGCAAGTGGCTTGTGGTAAAAGCTTTCTGTAGCATAAAAGTTGTTTAGGATAGATTGCTTGAAAACATGAAGTATAATATTTCTCTTAGTGTAATTTTGGTGAGTTCATAAGGTTTTCAAGTTTGTATAGCAGTACATTTCTCTACTATTTTTGTTCTGTGTGTTGAAGCTTGGGAGTATATGTTAAGGTTCAGTTTTTTACTGTCAGGATTCATTTGCTACTGTGAGTTACAAATTTGTCTTTTGTTACAATTTTTTTTTATTCTTAATTATGTGAGATCTTTTGTTTTCTGACAAGACTGTTGTATTACTAAGTTTGGTTTTTAGAGCTGCACACTACAATAGCAAACCTAGCTAGTGCAGAGGCCAGTAGTGCCATCAAACATGCAGACTAAAAATACGCAAATACGAATTTTTTTTTCATGGTTCACTGAAAATTGATGCAGGATAAAGCTGTGGGGAAAAAAAGCATCTGTGTTCTTATTGGCTAGTTACATGTTAAATAGAGTAATGCATTTAAGTAGGAATCAAACACACATTGGAATAATTTAATGCTGACTGAAAGCAACTTGACTTTAAAAATATTTAAAATCTATTAAATTGCATATATATCAGAGTTTTCTGATCTGCCATTTTTTGAAAAATGTGAGATGCAGGTTCTGTATCACTGTTCAGGACTAAACGTATGGTACAATTTGCTCAGCTGTTTTAAGTGGGTTATCAGTTAATAGTTATGCTCATTTTCTTGCGCAGACCCAATGCAGGCTACTGGCTTATTTATAAAAAAGATCTCAGAGGCTGACACCCTAGAATAATGTATTGTCCTGTAAATAACACGTGTGATGTGGTATTGTTTATTGGAAATAACTGTTTTTGCTTTTTGAATAATTAATTTAGGAGCAGTAGTAGCTGTTAGCAAGTATCTTCAGCTTAATACTGTTGTCCTGGAATTACTTTTCTGCGAAACCCCATTCTTGATTTTTAGGCATATGTAAGCTCTGAATGATGTAAAGTATAGCATAGAATCCAATAAGTCAAACTTCACATAGCAGTGAAACAATTAGGGCATCTTTATAAATGGTGCATGTAAGATACAAGTAACAAGAAGAGCTTCCTGTGCAATATGCTTGCTGTTTCACTTCATTTATCCTTTAAAGCCTATAAAATGCAGAGCTTGCATTGCTTCTGTAGTTAACTACAGACAGTTGCCATAGGTCAAGTAGTGAGAGGTGATTTTGGATATTAAAACTATCCTTCAAGTAGTACAGACACAAAACTGTTGGAATATCATTCCACTTCAACATTGTACCTCATCATCTCTTTCAACCATAGGCAAATTTTTTTATATTCATCATAGGGTTTTTTTGTATGCAACAATCCTAGAACTAAAAGGTAAAGCATGCAGAGCAGGTTCTTCTGTAACCATCGTAGTCCTGAAGACTGTTAAACCTTTTGTTTGCTTTGGACTCTTTTATGGTCCTTTAGTTTATTGTCTCCTGGAATGCTCTTAGAAGAAGAAGATTGAAGAGCACAGCTTACAATTATACAAACACGTTTTCCTAAGAATCTGAACTTGTATGTATGTATAAATTACTTGATGGACTTTCTCAGAATGGTTGCACTAAATATAAGTGAGACAAATGTGAGCCGTGGAGAGATGTTCTGGACTGTGTGGTTTTATGAAAGTAATGTCTGAACAGAGTATTCATCTTGACTGATAATCTCTGTATTGAGTCCCAAATACTTATCAGAGCAATGCAACTGGTTATATGGAGGAACAGTTGTTAATGAGCCTATGATCTTAGATGCAGAGGCCAAAAGAAATGGCAAATCCTGCTTGTTTTAGCTTTTGTGGAGTTAGTAAAAATCTTCCAAAATTACTGACTGGAGGACTTTAGCTTTGAAGTGGATCATTACACAGCTTACCAATAAATAATGAGAAAATGTGCAATTTTTAGAACCAAGGTTCCAGAAATAATAAAATCTGTCTAGAAAATGCTCCTGAGTAACAGCTGCTGGGGTGACTCCTTGAGACACAGGATTGCACTAAAAAAAGTTGTTTCTGGTACACAACTGTAGTAGTTGTATTTGACCGTAACTACGTACTGCTAAATTAAAAATGTACTAAAGTTGCACAGAGATTCATGAAATCAAGTTTGAAGCAATCATACTTGCCAAATTAAAACAAAAACAACTTAGCACCTCTTCTTTCATGTAAAATAAAAGACAACCTGTCTTCAACTATTGGTTTTTTTTTTAATCTAATACAATGACCCTTATGCCATACCAGTAATGAAGAAAAGCAATGAGGTCCCTCTGTTGAGTGAGGATAATGGTTAGCTATGTAGGTATCATTGCAAACAATCTCTGTAGCTTTTAATAAAAATAAGTATATAGAAGAAAGCATATGGAAATTGCCTTACTCAGGGTGGATGGTGATTCAACTGAAGTAGATTTTGAATACATTCAGTCTCAAAAATCATGAACTAGTGCAATGTACTCCAGTTCATGAAGTGAGAATATATTATCACATGTTGACAATGTTTAGAGAATAGTAAACAATGTTTCTATATTTAAGAAAGGGTGTGAATTATGTATGGAGCAGAAGTTTCATGTAACTCTTAAGTTCACTGAAGAAAAGAATAATGGGTCTACATTTTTCATGGTTTCCTAAGACATGGTGTATAATTTAAGAAGTATGAACTTAGCCAGCTGGCTAAAATGTGTTGTGCGTTTAGAGATTATGATGGCACACTTTCCAGATAGTTATCTTAAAAGAGATTAAATCTGTAAGACATTTACTGCACTAAAGTATGTGAGGTAGGCATCTTAAAATGTACAGATTGGGGTATGACAGGCACATGAACATTTCAGTTTGCACCAGCCAGCATTCAGAAGTGTTCTGTCATTGTCACGGAGAGAGGTTACTAGTTACCCCTCCCAAAAGTGCAATAACTCTACTGGGATTTTTTGTGGTCCATGAAAAACTTTTGAATCAAGTGATAGAATGTGTTTTTAAGATATGCTAATCAAGATAGGCATTAATAGAAAGCACTGAAATACAAGAATTATGACTTGAGGGCAGAGATAGGGCAAGGAGGGTAAATTATTTTCAAGATCATTATGTTAGAATGGGTTGAATTATAGAATTGCAGAATAGCTCGGGTTGGAAGGGACCCTTGGACATCATTCAGTTCTCCCTGCTCCAAGTAGGGTCATCTAGAACAGGTTATTTAATCTCATGTAGAATTGAGTTTTGAGTAGCTTCAGGGCTGGAGACTCCACAACCTCTCTGGGCAACCTGTTCCAGTATTCAGTCACCTCTACAGTAAAGAAAAAAAAAAATTATGTTTCAGTGGAGTTTCCTGTGTTTCAATTTATGTTCAGTGCCTGCTGGTCCTGTTTTTGGATGGTACACGCAACAGAGACTTTCTGCTTTAGTCTTTGTTCCCTGCCTATTCCCCATCCCCCAGTTTTCTTTCCTCCAGACTAAACCATCTGAACTCACTAAGCACTACACAGCTGCTCGCTCACTCTGCCACCAGCGGGATTGGGAAGAGAGATGAAAACGGTAAAAGCCAGAGAACTTTTGGGTTGAGATAAAGATAGTTTAACAGGGAAAACAAAAGTCATGCACACAAGCTAAGCAACAGAAGGAATTAATTAAGTACTCCCTGAGGGCAGACACGTGTTCAGCCATTTCCAGGACCCCATCATGTGTAATGGTGACTTGGGGAGACAAATGGCATCACTCCAAATGTTCTCCCCTTCCTCCTTCTTCCACTTGCTTTATATCCTGAGCATGATGTCACATGGTCTGGAATATCCCTTAGGTCAATTTGGGTTAACTGTCCTGGCTGTCTGTCCTCCCAGCCTCCCATGCAGCCCCAAATTCCTCGCCAGTGTGGCTGTATGGAAAGCAGAAAAGGCCTTGGATCTGTGTAAGCCCTGCTCAGCAGTAACAAAAATATCACTATTATCAACCCTCTGTGTTCATCACAAATCCAAAACAAAGCCCTGCACTAGCCGCTGTGAAAATTAACTCTACCCAACCAAAACCAGCACAGGGAGACATTTTAGTAGTTTAAAAAATGACTTGCCAGTTACCCTAAAGAACTTCCAAAAATTCATAGATAAGTATTATTAATAGTACAATAATGTTCTTATACTTCTTTCAGTTTTTCAAGAATAGGCCTCTTCAAAAAATGTCAAGCAATTGATTGTGTGTTTACATGCATCTGCTAGCAGTCTATAATTGCTACTGCTTTAAGATAAATTACTGATTTTAGTATTGTCAGCATTTGTTGGAGATATACAGTAATAAAGTCAAAAGTCTGCTGAAATAAGAAAAACCATATGTGGCAGCTGAATTTAAAACCTGTCAAATGAAAACAGAATAGTCCTCTTCATTTAGGTCATTTCCCTGCATATTGTGTGTGTATAAACTGGCCACTCGAGGGCACTTTTGTATTTGGTTCAGCTACGAACTTGCTGAATGCTTTGATAACGCACTCATTTTTAATCTCTTGAATCTTCTGCATGATAGCACCTTACATTTCATATTTAAATGGAAGCTTAGTGTAGGTTTATAAAGCTCCAACTTGAGTCCTTTTTAATAAAAGGCTAAATAATGGCATGAATAGCATCAATGCAGGATTTTGGAAAAACTACCAATAAAAGCAGCTGAAAACTTTATTTAGTACCTACACCTTAATGACTGATTTTGTTTGTATGACTGTTATGTACCATCAGAAAATTGTTAGTACAAACTAAATTAAAGTAAAAATATTCTGAAATTTTGTATGTCATGTTTCCTGATAGCTTCATTTAGATCTTGTTTAAAGCTTACTTTTTTTACTCGGAATTGTTGTCTGGTGCAAGACATTGGGCCAAGTACTGTTTGTTTTGTTGCTTTTAATGTGAACTGTTAACCTAGCATGTATTTTGGTAGTGCCGCTACTAAGTAATAACAGATAATACAGAAGTGTTTTAGGGAGGAAATGGGGACAGGTAACATATTGCCATGTAAAAGAGGCAGGGAGATGGACTAATACTGTAAATCTGCAGATTCTTCCTTTTCTGATTTTAAATTTTTTTTGTGCACCAAAGGGTTTCTCACAGACCGTAGGTAAAAATGAAGTCTTACAGTACTATTGCATGTGTATGTAATTTCTTGCTCTGCAGGTACCAGATGCTTTAAAGATAATATTGAATTTCATAATACAAAATGTTTATTTTTGCTGTATCACCTTTTTGAAAAGGAGTCATAAAACACAATGGAAGGAGATTCAAGAATTGCTAATAATTAAATAACTGCAAGTCTTCTGATCTGAAACACAATTGAAATTTTGTGGAAAAGTGAGAAATGTGAAAACTTAAGAAACTGCTCCTTGCCATCATTGTTTGTTTTAGGCAAAGAGTCAAAAGACCTAACTACTCCTCAGTTAAAAATTAAATTGATGTTGTCATTCTGCAATACGTTCGTAATGCACTCAATCACAAAACTTTATTCATTTTTTTCTACCAGTGCATATGATTGGTTAAAGGGGTCACCACTGGTTTTGTTGGGTATTTTAAAGTGCCAGTAATCAAAGATAACTTTAGTTGACAGCTTTCCAGAGCGTAGTACGAAAGTGTTATCAGAGTGAATCAGTGTGTTGGATTCTGGAATATTGCTGGAAATTGCTTTTTGGATTTTGATGAAATTTAGGTGGCTGTCAGCCAGCATTGCCAGATCCTTTCCTCCCAGGCAACTTTCCAGTCACTTCCCCAAAAGACCCACATGCAGGACCTGGAACTTCACCATATTAAACCTTGTTCTCTTGGCCTTGGGCCATCAATCCAGCCTGTCCAGATCTCTCTGGGGAGCCTTGCTGTTCTCCAGCAGATCAACACTCCTGCCCAGCTTGGTAACATCTGTAAGCTGAATGAGGGTGCACTCCATTCCTTCATCCAGATCCTGGAAAAAGAAAGATATTAAACAGGACTGGTCCCAGTACTGAGCCCTGGTGAGCCCCACTAGTGACCAACCACTCTTTGGTTGTGACTCCGTTCACCGCCGCTCTCTGGGCCTGGCCACGCAGCCAGCGTGTACTCACAGAATAGTGCAGCCGTCTAAGCCATGAGCAGCAAGTTCCTCCAGGAGAATGCTCTGGAAAATGGTGTCAAAGTCTTAAAAAAATTCTAGGTATATAACACTTACATGTTTAGCTTTGTCTAGCCACTCAGTTTGATTTGATTTTTTCATACAGCTTATCTGGTGCAGCCTGGTAGATAACAAATTCAACACGATACAGTGGTGATAAAGCTGTTCAGCAGCTCAACCTTGTACTGTTGCTTTCATCATATAAGCTTAATCTGTTCTTTATACATTGTAATGTTTTCTCTTAAAGCTTAGCTTCAGTCATATGTCTTTTGTTCTCTTGCTTAGTTGAATATTTGCATATGAAGCATGCTTTCAAGTGCTCTTTTTTGCATGAAGTATTGTAATGCTGCTGGCTGTCTTTAAATGCTTGGGCATTTCTCCACTTGTACATCTTGTTCTATATCCCAGGCCAAACAGCAACTGCTTTTCACTCTGTTCCCTGCTTATAGCTTGCATGATACCTCTTCATTGGTTCTAGGATTCCATTACTTGATTGGCAAAACTATAATAATTGCTTTCAGACCTTCATAGGGTTGCCTTCTTCTAGGTTAGATAATCCCTTAATTTATGAAGAGGATTTGAAGATTGAGAACTAATATGGGAGGATGGAAATTGACACAAACAACTATAGTGCTGATTTCCCCCCTAACCCCCAAATGAAATTCTGCTTATCCGGTTCTGTGTGGTGAGTAGCTGTTCACCTGTGACAGCTATCAAGCTTAAATTTTCCTAAAATCTGAAGTATACAAAAGAATGAAAAAGACTCCAAACCCAAAATCCCACTGTATCTTTAGCAACTTGAAAGTATACGTAAGATGCTTCATTATCAGAATTTTAGACATTTGTATCTAATTGAAAACTCAGTAAGGAGCATGATGTTAGAGTTCATAGTTCAATATATTATATCGTTACCTAATAAATTTTCTGACATTATTTGGTTACAATGTGGTGCAGTCAGAATAAACAGGATCCCAATGTTCCTATAGCAACAGAATGCTGCTGTTTGAGAAACTGCTTCATTGCAGCAGGTGTATCCATAACTCTGCTAATAACCTGAGGATTTTAAAGCAGTAACTTTAGAAATGAGACTTCTGTTTCATATTTCTGCAGGTAAAATTGGGTTTTAAAATTAAACCTTATAAATATCTTTCCTGCAGCTCTACACCACATTCCAGCATAGACATAGTTTCTGACTTAGTAAAAATGCTAAATATATAAATTCTATGAATATTCCAGCTGTATAACTAAAGATACTGGTAGGATTTTCTGTAAGAAATATGGGGTATTTACAAGTGAGCTGGGATGGGGTTTTTTGTCAGCTTTCAGTTTCCATTTAGTGCAAGCTACATTTTTTTAACTAAGTAAAAACATGTCATTTAAATTGCTTATTTGGTCCAACATAATGACCTGCTTTGTTATAGCTCCATTTATTTCTAAATTTTCCTTCTAGATAATAGAGGTGATACAAAACAGTGTGGAAGTGTCAGCTTTATAGCTCTGAAGATCTTCTACATACTTAGAAAATGTATTTCAGTTGCATTTTTATAATAAGGGGAATAGAAAGATAATGTTTCTATTAAAGTGATCAGCTATGCATAAAAAATGGGATAGGAAGATGTATGAAAATGCCTTTAGAGAAATCCTATTTTTTGGAGCAAATTTTATCTGTTGCATATATAACTTACACCTTTTGGATAATTCTGGAAGTCTAGTGGTGTTAATGGCAATTTTACATACCACTTCCTAGAAAAGAAGTGTCACTTGTCTGGGAGATCCTTCAGCCTAGTGCGAAGATGTGGCTTAATATTAACCCTAAACTCTTTGTGTACTTGGAGTGCTCATAGAGAACAGTTAATTAGAACTTTAATTAATGTATAACTTTCAGAGTTATTTTGCATTCACTTAATAAAAATATTCTGTTACTGTGAATAAGAACAAAGGCACTCTCTTCTCTCCCCCTCCTCTGGGACAGTGTGTCTTCATGCTTCAGGACATTAATATTTCAGTAGTTACACTGGATAAAAATTGAACAATGGATGAAACCTAATTATTTTTCTTAGGCCTTTGATATGATTTTTATCCGGGTTCATTTTCTTATATTCTGTTCTTGTGAATTTCATTATAAGTCACACTTTCCTACCTGATACATTTCCTTTAAATATTGTACTCAGAAAAAAAAACCAGCTTTGTCTCCTCTTTATGTTTCTTCTACGTTGTGTAACCACCACCACCAAGATTATTGGAAAAAAAAAAAGGAATGAAAATCATGTCTCTTAGCTGCCTCTGCTGCCTTCCTTCCCAGCTGTTCTTGCTTATTTTCTTTTTCATTTCTTTCCTCTGTTTTGTGCAGATATCATCTGATGCTGCTCAGCCTTTGGCATCTTCTCCTTCTCTGCAAGCCGCTGCTGAGAAGAGCAAAGCAGAGGTATATTGGTTTTGGGTGTAACTCTTATCAGGTTACTGCTTTGCACAAATGTTTACGTCTCTATAGAGTAAATTCACTGAGGTAACTTGAGAGTTTGAATTGCTGTTAATACTTCCCACATTTGAAATATGTCTCTCCTTTTATTTCTTGGAGTAGCTAAATGAAAAGAGCCAATACTGCAGGGCAAAGTACATGTGTGGTAGTTACCTCTTGGTGTTTATATGTCAAAATTCTGGTTCTCCTCTGGTTTAGTGTCACAAAACTGAAAAACCCACGTAATTCCCAGCTAATGGGCATGAGTGACACTGTACTGTCTCATCAGGAATAATTTTTGGTATTTTTTTGTATTACTTGCTTGTTTCATAATATAAATTATGAGTGTTGTTCCAGCCATTTAGTTCATTCTCAATGGAGACAAATACAGAATTAATTTGACTCACACTGGTTTTAATATCTCTCCTTGCTGGGATATGTGTGTGTACTAACATTACATTTAGTGTTTAGATGAGTCTTTAGATAACATAATCAACTTTCAGTAAATGTCACAATTTGCAACAATAATGAAAATTATTTTTTAGAATGTGAATGCCCAGTGTTAGACTCTTTTTGGATACTTCACTCTAAATCAAGACTATACAGTATATGAAATAATTTATGATCTGAACACAAATCAAACTTCTTCCTTCTAAATACAGAAAATTTGGACAGAAGTTATAAATTATTTTAGTTCAGCTATATTTAAACATAAATTAAAATCTAAATGACAGTGTCATGGACTAAGACCACAAGCCTTGTTGAATTTGACGTGTTTTAAGTTGTACCAGATGTAGCGGAAGCCATTAAGAATGAAACTTGCATTTACTAACTTACCCACCTCTATTGATGCATTCACTTTGAAAGTTCTTTGAAATTAGTATGCCATGTTGTAAGAAATGAAACTTAGAAAAAAAATTAACAATCTTTGCTTAGGACTTAGGACCAATATAAAGTCAATTTAATTTTATTATCTTCGCAGTTCTTTTTGACCGCTTTTGCAAGTAATGAAACTCTTGAGTTGAAGTTCTGGCATGAATGCAACATCTGAGAAATGTTTTTATTTAGTCTGAATTCATTTTTGTCTAATGGAGCTGAGGCAGAAAACTTGAATATTGAAATTAGGAAGTGTGAAGATGAAGGACTTGCAGATTTTCAAATCCACACTGAAAATTAAATGAATGAAAATAAAGTTGCTGGGAATCAAGACTGTTTCTGTAGATTCTCTGAGGTGTGGAGACAGAAACACTAGAGAACAGTTTAAGTCTTCATATATTCACTATTAAGCTATCAGAGATTTGTTAAGGGCAACAAGAGGCATATATTTATATTTGGTCACCTTTATGGAGTGTTTGCCATATGAAATTTCATATGCTGCAAACCCTCCTTGTTCTTGAAGTTGTGAAGAATAAATGTTCCCAGATACTTTTTACTCCAGAAGTGAGGTTTCTTTTACAAAACATATTTTAAAAAAATGTTGACGTCAAACTGGAAATCAGGACATACTGAAATATTGCAAAAACTTGAACTCTGCTTTCACAACTCTGCTTTGAGAGGAACCAAATCATAGAATTGTAGAGTCATAGAATGGACTGAGTTGAAAGGGATCTTAAGGATCATGTAGTTCCAACCCCCTGCCATGGACAAGGCACACCTTCCAGTATTACAGGTTGCTCAAAGCCCAATCCAACCTGACCTTGAATACTTCCAGGGATGGGGAATCCACAGCCTCCCTGGGCAGCCTGTTCCAGTGCCTCACTACCCTCACAGTAATCTTCTTCCTAATGTCTAACCTAAATCTGCCCCCTTTTAGTTTAAAGCCATTCCCTCTTGTCCTGTCACTATCCCGACAGAGTCCCTACCCATCTTTGCTGAAGTCCCCTTTAGAAAGACTGCTATAAGGTGTTCCCAGAGTCTTCTTTCTTCTCCAGGCTCAGACAAGCCCAATTTTCTCAGCATGTCTTCAGAGAGAGGTGCTCCAGTCCCCAATCATCTTTGTGGCTTTTCTCTGGGCTGCAGCAGGTCCATGTCCTTCTGTCATTGGGAGCCCCAGCCCCAGAGCAAAAGGTCTGTGAGAGCAGAGGAGGAGAATCATTTCGCTTGACCTTTTGATGCAGTTGTCTAAGTTTCCATGGGAGAAGAGATTATGTTTATTTAAGTCATTCAACTTGAGAAGGTTGGAGCGGGAAGTGGGAATAGAGAATGAAAGACTTTTAGAAAAGCTGTTGCTCTGACAGTATAATTTGTGTGTATATTAGAATGCAGGCTGATACTAGGGTCAGTGAAGCAGTGATGGAAGAAAGGCTAAGCTTCATTGAAAGGCTTGGCTATGCATTTGTAATCCTAGTTCAGTGAGACTGTAAGTCTCAGGTTATTATATGACCTCAAAATAAAATACTGCTCTATACTTGTCCCAGTGATATGGACATTTCTTGAACACCTTGCACCAGCACAGGTGAGATACAGTATTGGCAGGGCCTTTAGTTTGGACTGCTGTGTTCACTTTTGTGTGCCCAATGTTCAGTAAAATCTAAGTTGGTCTCTGTTTCTTTTCATCAAAACACATGTTCTAAACTCCCTTACTGGGGTTTCATTACTGTGATCATTGCTTTCTGCTGCTTGTCACCAGGTGCTTGGTGTGATAGTCTCATTTTCCAGCAACTCAGTGTTCAGGTTAATGCCTCGTGAAATAATTCACATGGTTCAGTTGGGACTTGACCGCCCCAGTCCATCTGGTAAATATGGTAAAAAGTTTGAAAATGGATTATTGGAAGTTTTGAAGAATGGGTTCCCCTGTGCCTGGTCACCTTAAAAAAAACCAAACAAAATCAACCAAACAAAAGCAAACAAAACAAAAAAACCCCCAAACCACCAAAAAAAATCCCTTCATCTCAGCATTAGAACTATATTAAGTAAATGCCATGTTATAAAAATTCTAAAATTTTAAATAAAATTTTTAAATTATATATAAAACATATATTTGATGTTAAAAAAAACCAGCAAAAAACCCACAAACAGTTCTTACTGACACAAACTGTAACCTAGTAAGTTTTTTTATTTTTATTACTGGAGCTGCATAGACAGTTATCTAAGCTCTCAACCTTCCTCCTAATATTGGGAAACTTGCTACACAGTAGTGTTTTCTGAAACAAAGCTGTTTTGAAGCTTTGAACAAAGGGATACAAGGGGGCTGAAAGAACATTTAGGAGCTACTGTTTCATCCTCTTTATTACAGATGGTAAACCCTTGCTTCATCCATTTTAGTGTGCAAATATACTCACTTAGTACTACACTGTAGTTGTACTAGGTAAATGCAGGCAGACTAACACTTTGTCAAAGCAATTGCTGGCCTAGAAAGTCTCTATCTTCTTCATGTTATTCCTTAAGGAATATTTTATACTTTGCTTCCGTCTGACTGGGTCAGTAATTTTGGCACATTCGTTCATTAAAAACTAAAGTGAAGAAATTTCTGTTATGTCATTATGATGTGTTCAAAGTAAAGGGATTTTTATATTTTCACTTTCTGGAACAACTTAATGTCTTATGACTCAGCTGGCCTGTCATATGGCCCAAGGCAACTTCTTTACATTCAGGAGTATTTTTTGAGACTACTAGATTAGCTTTTAAAAATTAGTACCTTGCTTGAGAAAGCTGCATGCAAATTACCTTAGTCTAGTTCTTTGGTCAGAGCAGCTGACATCCACCCTCTGTGGTTATCAGAATTAATGGAGATTTTCTCTTCAGCTCTGCTTAGCTTAGGACAAGCAATACTGGTTCTTTATTCTTTCTTCTTATAAGCAGAAAAGCAGACGAGCAGGTGAAAAAGTGAATTTCTCGAATAGACTCTAAAAGTCACAGTATTTTTAGTATTAGTATTTGAGCAAAATTAGTCACTTCTGGAAGCAGAGCAGATAGAAGCATAAACTATGATTTAAAAGGGAGTAAGTGAGGATCTCTGTATTCTGTATGGCTGGCTGTAGACATTCAATACGTTTGCAAATTGGGTACTAGCAAAATGCTTTTTCTTTTTGCAGAAGGAAAAAGAAAAAAAGAAAGAAGAGAAAAAGAGAGAGAGAGAATCAGAAAAACCATCAAAACAGTTAACAGCTGAAAAGGTAAGAAGAGTTTCTTTTTTCTTTATTTAAAAATGGCACATAGTATTAGATATGTTCATAGATTTGGGGGAAAATGTGTGTGTACATACATATATGTACACACATGTGTGTGTATGTGTATATGAATTATAGTCTGGTTAATCCACATGAATTGTTTGCTTGTGCTGTTGCTTGCATACAAAGGTTGGTTGACCAAATGACAAGGAATGTGTTAGGGGAAGAGGCACATGAGTTAAGCTTTGTTAAGGTTTAAGCTCAGATCATAAACCTGGTTAAGGTTTTTAAGATCACAGAATAGTCTGAGTTGGAAGGGACCCACAAGGATCCTCAACTCCAGCTCTTAAGTGAATGGCCCTTATGGGAATTGAACCATAACCTTGGTGCTGTTTGGCACCATGCTCTGACCAGCCGAGCTAACCTCATGGTCATGGAACATTGCTATTCTTGCACAGAAAATTTTGAGTTTTATTGAGTCCTGTATTGTGATCTAATACTGTCTTTCATAAATGAATCCGTTTTAAAGGTAAATGTATAATCCATAGAATTTAATTAGTAACTCTAAGTAACTTGCAAATTTGCAACTAGATCATGTCACAAAACATGACAAGCAAACCAGTTAAGGTGCTTCTTTACACAGCTATGATAAAGCATAATGAGCAGCCTTAGGAATATAGGTACAATTAATATTTCATGTGCACTTCTGTAGAGAGTTAGTATTAAACAAAAGCTAAATGGGTAATTTTTGTATTAAACAAAAATGAAATGGGCAATTTTTGTATTAAATATAATAATTTCTTTTAATATAGATGTCATTCTCAGATCTTGGGAATCCATTAGTATGTTCAGGTCTGCATTGTAGTCTGCAGATTGCATTGGCATCTCCGTCTATCAGTTTATTCCCTGTTAGTGCTGTGTTACAATTATGACAAATGCTGTGTGTTCACAGACTATGATTGCAGACATATTTCTAATTCAGTTTTCAAATCGAGTTTTTTTCATTTTACATAATAAAGCAAGATACAAAAATAAATACATGCACACTTGGAGGGGGAAAAAGGCCCCTCCCCAATACAAATATAATTTTTCTTAAATTAGAAATCAGGTTTGGAATGAGTTAGTGCAGAGTTAAATTTTATTATGACAATTTGTGAAGCTTCACTGAGCTATTGTTACTGATTTGGTATGAGGTTAAAGTAAGTTTATGGATGACAATAAAAACATTAGAATTGTTGATTACTGAAGTTTTACAGGGGTGTCCAGCCAAGTTAAATGTTTTATTGTGGTCCTTATAACAATATACTTTAGTTACAAAGGCTAAAAACCTTGTTGTGGTTTGGAAACCTTAACTTTCTAGAGCTCAAAGATCTGCTTTTGGTTTGGGAGAGAGAGGGTTTTCCTTTGTAAGGATGCATGAACCTTGTTATGTGGCTGGAAATACTTGGTTAAGTGAGGGGAAGTGACAACAGAGCATAGTTACAGCTGAGGGATTATCCTACTACTTGAAATAAAAAACTGTTCTAATGCCACTGATTAGATTTACATTTGAAAAGTCATTAGATTACCAGTTAATGATTAAGCAAATAAAAAGAAGTATTTTGATTTTAAATGGTTGTACTACAAAATGTGGAATTTGGTAAATATATCTGTATTAGATAATAGTGCTGTTGTAACAGCTGCAAAATATTTGAAGTACTGCAGCATATTTTATTTCATTATTAATGTGTCAGCAGTGACTGCTCAAATGGAACTCAATCTGTGTGTCATCTTTTTAATTTAAGACATTCTTCAAGCTGGGGCTTTTCAAGGATCATTCATTCAACATAAACTGCTTTTAGACTGTAAACTTTACATATTTTAAAACTGTAGTGGCTTTCTTTAATCCAAAGGAAAGAGACCTGTGTCAAATATTAGTTTTTCTTGGAAAGTGTTGGTGAGATAGAAAATCAAAAGGTTTTATTTTCATATGTGTAATAATACGTTGCTGCTTTTGTGGTGTGATTCTGCTTTAGAGAGCTGATAAATATTAGTATTTCAGTAATAATGATACACTTCACATCCAGGTAGAGGCTGTCTATAAAATCTTTTAAATATCCTGAATCAGCAGGGGAGCTCAGGAATCTTGACCATAGTATCGTGTTTTCAGCAACCACATCAAGCAGTAGATGTTTATTTTTCTCAGTTCCAGGAAGAGGAAACAGAGTATGAGAAGTCTGCACACTTCATATGTAAAGTCACTGGCTGCCTTTGCTGCCGCCATGGTTTATGTCCAGTCTAGACATTCCAGGCTTGGGAAGTTAATGAATTTAAAATATATGAGCAAGCAGTTCTGCCACAATTTTGAGATTTCTTTTAGATTAAGGTAATTCAAGCGATGTTGTAGCCATCCTATAGAAGAATTGATAAAGATGGAAAAAAATTGAGGTCTTAAACTGGTAAAAGATGGATCTAGAGAAAATTTCAGCTCTATTCACAAGTGTCATGTATTCCTACAAGTCTTAAGTTCCTAATGACTTCAATTTTATCTTTTGTTGAGATTAAATTTCTTAGCTCTTAAAACAAGAGTATGCATCCTAAAATTTTAAAATGTTCACATTCAATTCTCGTGTTCTTATCTCTGCTTCATAGAACTGACTTATTTGCTCCTACATCCACTTAAGAGCCTGTCTCTTGTCACTAACTAGATCTTTTCACTAACTGATTCTTAGCCTTCAGTAATCTAAACGTCTAGCATGATTTCTGTTGCATTTTGAAATATTACTGAAAGCTTTTAGTGTTTAGTAAACTTATGATCACAATATTGCATTAGTGTGTCACATAATTATGGCATAAAAGACACTTTGTTGATTATCATGTTTTGATAAGTAAAAACAAAAAATTATCTTTTAACTGATTTAATAATAGTGAGTTTTCTTACTGAAATTTTTTTTCAGTAAAGAATCGTCATGTGTTTAAAGTGGGTGTCAGGGAAAACATTTTTATATGAGTGTTTGCATTGAAGAGTTCAGATGTAGTGTAAGATTTCCTCAAGATCAGAGAGATCTACTGCAGAATAGTGAGTAGCAAGGATATTTGTTTCCCTTTATTTTTCTGGGCTGTTCACTTTCTCTGATGAAATTACTGGATAATTTGTAGTACAAGATCTTACTATGTCAGCTACCAATTGAGTCTAGTCCAGTGATTAGCATTTTATTGGAAGCAGCCAGCAACAAGATCTTCCACATCAGATCTGTAGAACTCTTAATAAAATAAGTGACATTGCCAAGCTACTGGCAGCTGTAATGGTTTTTTTCAGTCTAATTGAAGAAAGTTAAGAAACCTGCATAAGTTACCCAGGGTCTTTCCTCCCTCTCCCCCTGTGCTATCTCCACAATTGCAGATCTCAAGTTTCCTTAGTGCTTCTCCTTAAAATAACCTTATCCTTACAGTTACTTTGGAGAAACGGGAAAAAATTGCAAAAAACTGCTGTAACAATTATTATGTACTTTTTCGTGACATGAAAATTAGCGCCAGGCTATGTGAAGTGGACATGTTCACTCAAAGCCCAGCTTGTTTGCAAGCAACAGAAGTGCAAATTTTAGCAATATTAAAATGTGTTGAATTGCAGGAATAAATAATCAAAATGAGCTAATTGTGTGCTTCTTAATGTTTCCTATGGGCAAACAGCAGGATAATAGCATAAGGCACACTGTCATGTAATGAAAGCAAATTTTACATGTTCTGTACATTAAGACCAGTAGATTAAGAGATGTTAAATTGACTAAAAAAGTAAATCTCATGATGCAGGAGTGCATTTTATTAGTGGGAAGGGGAAGAAAGTCTGTAGTTTGATGACCAAGCTTACATGTTTTGTTGCTATTTACACAGGAGAATCTTTAATTAACAGGCAGGAAAAAATAGCTAGACTTTTGCTAGCCATTTTTTAAACTTCATCATCCTGCCTGCCCTTTCATCAGCTGCTGAGGAGCTTTCTTCTGACTAATTACTCTTTTGCATAGCTGAAGGTAGTGAAATTTTCCAAATCAGCTATGATTTCATTATTTTCTTTTTTTTTTTGTTTTCCCTTTCTTTTCTGCTTGAGCTGACTGAACAAGTTCTCTGTTCAGGAACAGAGTAAACCACTGAACTCCTTTTTTATTTCTAGCATGTTTACTCAGTACAATTTTTGTTCATCCTTGAGTAATTGAATGTGTTCATTTTGGAATTATTTGCTGATTTTAAAAAAGAATACAGAGCCTAAGTATTCTATTTGTGCATGAGAGAGTTCTCAAAGCATCATAGTAGTTTTCTGAAATAAAATTTAACATGTAGATAGTTTAGGTAAATTTTCTTCTTACAGCACAGAGGAGCACTAGGTAAGCTCCATGCTACTTCTTCATGCAGCAGGCTGGAGCAGGCTCTGTGTGCACCCCATCCACCTTGAAACTGTTTTCCACTGAAAGGAAGCACACAAAGGTAGGAGATGGGGTGCATTTAGATGATTTGGGCTGAGCAATCAGGGACATGGCTGGGACACAGCCTGTGTGTGAACTGGGGAGATTGTGTGCCCCAAGGATAAACAGAGCTGCAGAGAGAGAACTGAGGAATAGTGTTCACAAGCAATCAATCAGTATAAGGAATAATACTTCATTTAGTAAAGGTGTTTGCTTAGCACTGTTTAGAACGGAGAAGTTGGACTGAGCTGTATGAATGACTTCTTGAATTTCAGAGCAGCTAGGGCTGTTTAGTTTTTTCAAGACATACCTATTTATGTACTTCTGCAGTACAAATTCAAACAATAAAGGCATCACAAAGTATGATGCTATGAGGCTCTGGAGTGCTCCCAGAGTAAAGAAGGAGAAAACTGATATGCCTCAATGTTCAGATTTTTGTTGGGTTCAACCTTTTATGTAGTCTATTTTTTAAATTAAGAAAATGTGGTGCGCAGCAGTGCTAACAATCCAGAATTAAGCCAGAAGTTATTTCAAAAACTGTCCATGGAAAACTTGGTTAGTATTTTTAATATCCAAAATTAGAAAGTTCAGCGAAGTCCGTGACACTTTGGAAATGCTTTGGAAATGTTTGGGTTCAGCGCTGTGTAGCTTTCTCCGCTGTTTAGTTTAGAGATTTCACATGAGTTGAGTACTGCCATGAAAATACTGTGTTTTCACTGTAAAATACTGCATGTTGAGGACCATAGTTACTGTGAAACCACATCTGAGTTATTGAAGTAAACCCTTTTATGACAAGATTGTGTTGTACTGGGACAGTAAAGTTAAATGGTTCGGATATAAAGAACGAAGTGCTTTTTTTTTCCCCACTAAGTACTTGTGCATTTGCAAACTAATATTGACATTCAAAGTTAAAACTTTTTTCATTCTGCTGAACATAGCAGGATGATGAATGGTTCTGAAGGATTGCAGCAGTTACACTTGATTAACTGAAGTTCAATATGACACTGTGAGTTAGTTTGTTTTATTATTTCATGTTGAGTTTGAAACTGGTTCTTGTTTTTGTATAAAGTTATTTCAAGTGACAGGAATGGGTCAGTTGGAGGTTATTTTTCAGTGGTGGTATATCAAATGCTGTTTTTCTTCCCCAAAATGAAGACTAAATTGGCAAATTAAAGTTGGCAGTAACAGTGAACTGCTGCCTCTCAGTCAGCTGGTACCAGCCAGCACCAGATGGCCCATATTACAGAGATGCAGACTTATTTATATTTAAAAAGTACTGGAGAACCCCTCAAATAAAAGTGGGGGCAAGTCACACTAGCATTGTTTCCCCTTCATATAGGTAAAACAATGTGCCAAATACTCATTTAACCAAATGGGAAGAACTTAAGGTAGCTTGTTAGGATGGTGTGTTTGTCTTCCCCCCAAAGACAGCTTAAACTCCCACAAAAGTCAACCTGCCTGGACAGTTGAGGCAAGAGGAAGTATCAGTCCTGCTTAGTTCTCTGGGATGTCATTTACTTATCCAAAGTATTAAAAGTTATCATTGTCATAATTTTGTACAAGGACAAATTAGTTGGAGGAAAATAGTGCTCTAGTGTTCTACACTTCTTTAAAACTGAGTAATACTTTAAGAATGCATGGAAGAAATGGAAGCCTGCAGAATTTTCTGTGTCCACCTAAAAACCAGTTTGGTGAAAGTGGTATGTTTAATGTTTACTTTTAACTTGTAGGAATAAGTGGATTCACAAATACTGACCTGAATGATAATTTAAATGCAGAATTATAAATATTATAAATGATAACTATTCTAAATGTTTTCTTTGTTTTGATACGCTATTGTTGATACATTTGCTAAGTCACTTGAACCATCATTAATAACATTCCCCTAGACGTCTAAGCATTATTTGCTTGAGTGATTTCTTTTTTCAATGTTTTTTCCTTTTGATTTTTATATAAAATGCAATGTTACTTTAAATTGTAATAAATAAGCTATCGTGCTTATTACAGGAGCAGAAAAATAGGAAAGCTCTTTTGCTCTCTGGTGGAATACATAGTCTTATTTATACTCTTAGTCCTTGTTTTCACAAATTCAGACTAAGTAGATAAGAATTGAAGCTCAGGATTTAGGAGTATTTGATAAGACATAGGGCAACCTGTTTCCCTGCCTCCTACCCCCACAAAGCCTGGAGGGTTTTAAGGCTTCTTGTTCTCTCAGTCTGCATTTTATGGGCTATGGACCTGTCCCAGCCTGGTTTTACATTTCTAATCATACCTTCTCAGTCTTACAGAAGAGATCAGATTATTTTGGGTTCTTTGGTTGTTTTTAATGCTAATCTAGAGAAAGGCAAATCAAATTAGATTCTTCCTGAAACTGTGTTATTCATTCCTTTTGCAGGTAACAAAGGACTTCTTCTGTTTGAGGATTGTCTTGAAAAATAGTCTTACTTAATGAAATTCATCTGTTGTGGCTCTTATTACGTATTTGAAGTTGTAGACAAAGAAATTAAGAAATAGATATTGCAGGTAGAAGCAATGAAAGAAACTCCTTTTTGTCAGGAAAAAAAAAGTATTTAATCTTTTTAATGTTGGTAAAGGAGTCAGCATTCAGGAAGGGTATCACTTTTTTTTTTCTTTAGCCCAGTGTGTGTTTTCAGTATCAGCCTGATCCTCTCAACTCTGGTCTGGAGCAGAACAGTATTTTAATGCAATTCTTTTAAATTCTATACAAGTAGAATCTAAAAAGAATGAGAACAAGCTTGAGTAAGGGCTGCTTTGGTTAAATTCGTCTTTGTTTAACTTGCCAAACTGTTTTTAACAGAGACCTGTTTTAGGTTTCCTTAATTTTAATAGATCCTCAGTTACAGTTTTACTCTATGCAGGTTCAAAACATAATACTACCTTGGGTTTCAGTTGATAATACTTATTAACAGATGGCAGTTTCAGCTTGTGATAAGCTTAATCTTTTTTCCTGGTGACTTTGAGACAATCAAGACAACATTACATATGTTTATTTGTATATTGAGCAAAATAAAGTGGACATATTTAAACAAGCATGAATTAAAGCAGCATTACTCATGGGTGGATAATGTCTTTAGAGAAAAGACATGCTGAGACATTTGAAACCACAGGAGCATGCATGATTGAAACTGCAAATATACAATCTTATCCAAAAGTTTTACAAAAATTATAGTACTAGTTAGGAGATTGTGTACAATCAATCAAATGTGCAGGAACAAAATGCATGATTCTTTTACCTAAGTGGTTCTGATACATGGAACTGAATGTAAAGTAGGATAAGGATTGAATAAGATGCAGTTGATAAAAAGAAAAATACTTCAATTTAAATAATGTCACTCAAAATAATAATCTTATCTTGTTTTGAATAATAGGTTTCCTTTGTTTTCCTAAAATAATGCAAGTACTGGAGCGTGGGCAAAGTAATCAAGTGTCTTTGTGTGTTCAGTTTCATTTTACTACGCTTAAGCTAGAACGTGCTTAATCTCAGTCCAGTGTATGGACCATCAAGATAAGGCAATGAAGTAGTGGGAAACCCTGTCAGATGTGGAAATCTCACTGAAGAGTAAAGATACTGACTTATTTTTCATAAAAAATTATTTTAGATGTCACTGGCAATATTAAATATCCAACATTAGCTTAAGCTTTAAATGGTTTTAAATAATGACAGTGATAATAATAATAATTCTATATTTCAGCAATCTTCTAGTGTCATGCAACTTTGAGTGTCTTCCAGTTCAAATTTGTAGTTGACATCAGTATTGATTGTGTGCCTTTTTGCTAAAATGAATATTTCTTTGGACTGTTAAATTTACTGTGTTTCGATAGTTGCTCTTGGCGCTTGACCAGTTGCATGGAACAGTTATGACTCTGACATTCATACTGTTGCATAATTATGTCTTCTCAAAATTGAATCAAAAGTAGTTGGAAAACAGCACTATAGCCCTGGTAGAGGTAGGAGGAAGAAAAGATATAAGCAGCGTCTTTCAACACAATTTGAAGGAAATGGACAGGTCTCTCTAGATAATTTTGTCAGATAAGTGTGATGCAAAATTAAGTTACTGGTTGCTTGGTTGTTCAAATAACTGGCAGCTCTTTAATGCTAAATTCCTTACATGTATCAGTCAGAAATGTTAACCTATCTGCAACAAATTGCCTCTTGGCTCTGTTGAAAAAACAATTGCAACTGGATGAGCTTATGTTTACATTTTACTTGAAGTTTTTCTTTTATAAAATTGGTACCTGCAGCTAGAAGAAGATGGGGCAGTTCTGAGGTTGTTTCCCAGGCACGCCACTGTACTGTTGCAAAACAAATCTGTCCTGCCTCTCTACTCAGCAAGTATTGTATCTCAACTTGGGAATATTGTACTTCATGTCAGAGTAAGGTACTTCAGGCTTTTCTGCTAGGCAGAAAGTGTATTTTACACTATGTACTAACATGGGTACCTTCTGCTCAAGAGAACATACAGATTTTTTGTCTTATCTACTTAACCCTCAGTTTACCCTGTAAGTACATATCATTAGATCTTTTTCCTTAGTTTAAACGTGGATTATTTTAGTGGTGTAAATAAAACAGGTTGTGTTGAATGTTAGCATTAATGTTGAAATGGTTGACTGAACAAACAAATCAGAGACCTTGTTGTATCACTTTGAAAAGCCAGTTTTAAAAGTTCGGAATCTTTGAAGCTGTGAATATAAAAAGCTCTAGCAATCCTTATGTTTTGTAAGGATGATTTAAATATTCCATTTCAGAAAACATAGGAATTTCATATAGGTTCACATTATTTAAACTGGAGGATTAGAACCAGAAAGAAGCTTGACTCACTTCCAGTTGAGATGGAGGCTGCAGTGCTTCTTAATAGTTGATGTTAAAGATTTTGATGGTATGGAGGATGAAGACAAAGAAAATGGAGTTTGCCCAAGTAAAAAGAAATCCATTTTGGTGTTGCATATGATAGCTTAAAATTACTTCGCTTTTAAAGTAATTGTTTCAAAGTGATTAACTTTGAAATGAGAACAAAATTGAGCAAAAAATACCTTGACTGGCAGAAGAAACTAATATAGCTAATGATGCATAAGTATTTATTGAACATGTCTCCCTCTCACTAAGTTCTGCATTTGTGAAACAGAATTATGTATTTGTATGTGAGGATGATAAAGTACTCATCAGCTCTCTCCTAACTTCTCCAGTAGTTAAAGAAAGCAACAAGCTGATACAGAAGTAAGAAAAATTAACTTGTAAGGCTGTTTCAGTCTGATTAACTGTCCCTGTGAAAGGACTGAATTTCCGTGGAGCTAATTGAGAGGCTTTTTCAAATGCATCTCTAGAGACATAGTTTGCTTAGACTTCATGAAGTGTTTGTATTATACTGTTTGTGGTAATGATAGAAACGATGCCAGTACGATGTATGAATCCAACACTCTGAGAAAAATGTCCTAACTCAGAGGTTGTTTATATGAAACACAATTCAGGTAGATGCTGCAAAACTGACTAAAGCATAAAGACTTGTAAGAATCAGACGAACAACAACAGGGAGGCAAAGTGGAGTAATCTCATCAGTAAAAACAGAGCCAGGGATCTTCTTCTAGTCCATCAAAGGAAAGTAGTGGTGGGTCAAGGAAAGAGGTTCTCTCCAGGAATCCCAGGCAATTAGGGGATGATTGCATAATAGGCTATAGGACTTGTTGTGGGATGCAGAGAGAAAAGAATTTGGAGATGAGACAGAGAATACTGTGTGCAACTTATTATGGGATGGTTAGGTGACAGAGACCAAAACAGGGGAATAGAGAAAACAAGGTGGATTGGGGTGTGCCAGGCATGAGGAAGTACAGGGGAAGTGGAGAAAAAGGGTCAGCCACATACATGCTGGTTGTCGGGCAGGTTGCTGGGCAGGGGGATTGTCTGAGCCTTCACTTGATCTCTGCAGGCTCTTCTGTATTCTTTCCAAATGCTATTTGCAACTGTTGAGCTGAGTGCATTGTCTCTTCTGTATCTGTGTGTGAACACTTGCAAACTTCAAGTTCAGATACCAGACAAGTTGGATAAGAGGCTGGTGCTGGCCCCTGGAAAGAGGCTGCAGGTCTCTGAGGGTCAGAACCTGCAGAGACCAGCATCTAGAAGCCAGCTATTTGCAAAGGCAGCATGTCTAACAGCTGCTGCTGGAGACAGAATTACTGTGATCACACTCACGTGTGTTAACAGGTAGCACATTTCATGCTGGACTAACAAGTGAGTAAGATACAAGCACCTGGAAAGATCTAAGGTATGAGCTGATAACTGGCTAAGGGTGTAGGGTCTTGATATTGAAAGACGTTTCATGTAAAAAGCATTTTTCAGGAAAAAAAAGCACTTTTGTTATAGTTAAGGAAAAGACTGAAAAGCATACCTTCTTGAATAGGGATGGAAAGTATTTCTGTGATTGTTTCTTTACTATAAGCTCAGTCAGTTGCCATGCCTGAAATAGTTCATTCTTGTCTGGAAATATATGAAGAAGTAATTACACATTAATGCCCTTTAGTTCTGATTGGGTATACTGATGTTGTATTATGTATTGCTTGAAAGGTTTTTGGAAGGAAAGTTATAAAAGAAAATAGTTTAATGAGGAACTGGAACTAATAAAGCTGCATTATTGTAATCTTGCTGAAGCTAATGAGCGCAATAGAAATTGAGGAGAAATATGTAAGCTGTGTTCACATAAACATAATATGTGATTCAAAAATTGAATGTGTATTTAAAATAGCTAACAAAAATACAAACCATGTTTATTGCATTTCACAGCTTACAAACTGAGATGCATTAAAACACTTTGACCCTAATCCGATTTACAGATCTTGTAACAGGACACTGGATTAGCTTTAAGATGGATCTGTCTAGATTTTTTTGCTTCATAGTGATTTCTTTTAAAAGATTTTATTGGTTTTAAAAGCAGAATTCTTACATTTTATCTAAATCAGGTTTCATGACAAGATAATACAAAATAGGAAAAGGGCTGATAAACAGCTTTTCCTCTGCCTTTTGTGTCCTTGTAAAAACGTCCTTGCTTCTGGGCTCAAATGCAGTAATTTTGAAGACTTAGAGCTGCAGCAAACTCCACTCAAGTCTTTGCCCCCAAAATCTCTGGAAAACTTGAATACCTCTGCACTTAGACTATGTGCCTCTCCTGTTCTGCAGTCTTGTCATCCCTAGCTCAGCTTGAAGTTGCTACTACTTGTTGTGAGCATTACCTAGCAATCATCTTGCAATCATCCAGTTCTTTTTTCGAGTATCAAACTTAGGGAAAAGAGCTTTTCCTCTTTTTTTCAGACCCTATTCTGAACTTCTCAGCTTTAACAACCTAATATATTTGAATCTGAATGCATAGAACTAGTATTTCAAATGTGGTTGTTATTATATAGATTTAATGCATGAATATCAGAATAAGGATTTATCTCTGATAGTTTGCGGTAGTCTCAGCAGTAAGTATAAAAAGAAACCCAACTTTATTTTAGGAAATTATACTTCTACATGGTTCATACATCATTTTGAGCAAGGTAAAAGGGCCTTTGAGATTGTCTGATCATTAGAAAGGAGTTAAACTAATTCAACTAAGTATAAGATATGAAAGGTTTTAAAGCCTTCTTGGAATACATTGACTAAAGTAAATGAGATCTGAGCTAACATTTTAAATTTAGTTAAAATACAATGTTATTATTGCTTGGTCAATAAGTAAGAACAAAGGAATAGTCTTAATCCATTTTCAAGGAAATGATTAGTGTATTAGCCTCAACCCAGATAAAGTCACATTAATGGAATAAGATTATGGTGCAGGGTCTGTTAGTTCTGCCATGAAGTTTTAAATTCAAATGAAGAAAGATATAATGCATTTTACATAATCTTGCTCAAGTACCTTGCTCTAACTGTGAAAATCTAACAAAATCCATATACCCAGTTTTTTAAAGTGAAGATTTAGATCAAGGACCACTTTAAAAAGTTTTCATTTGGATATGTGTTTTGACTGAAGGACCTTAGTGGGTACAGAATCGTATTTAGCAGCAACAGGAGGCGATTTAGTTTTGTTGGTTTGCTTAGTGTGAATGCCTTAAATAGTCTTACCCGGGTGAGTGTGAGTAGGTCAGTGTCTGTGAGTCACTGAAATAATCACAATAGGCTCTTAAACAATAAATTTACATTTTCACCTTGGCTTGGCTCTTTCTTTGGTTGAAGGTAATTCTAGTTTGATAAATAAGAATGGTGGCTTTTTGTTGTTGTTGACATGCAGGTTTTTCTCTTTTTTAGAAATGCATCAGTGTTTGATTACTGAGTCGCTGTGATCTATACAACTTCATAATGACATCACCACAGTTGAAGTTGTGTTTCAATATAGTACATCGATTTTCTGGCTTTTTTGCTAGTTATGCAAAATAGGAGTTCATCACTTGCTAAAAGTATCCTGAGTTCTGCAGAGTTAGGCTGATTTCTAAGTTTCTTCATCTTTAGTTGCAAGTCTGAAAAAAATATGCTGGTATCTTATAGGAGGGTAAACAGAATAGCACATTTCATCTTTAATACCATTTAAATTAAATATGAAAAGATCAGTTTTTACCTATTTGCATATTAGGTATGAAAGCTATAAATACATTCTTTAAAAA
The DNA here is from genome assembly GCF_008360975.1 of Lichenostomus cassidix. Lineage (NCBI taxonomy): Eukaryota > Metazoa > Chordata > Aves > Passeriformes > Meliphagidae > Lichenostomus > Lichenostomus cassidix. The sequence goes on along the minus strand of NC_139483.1, from coordinate 83,545,928 downwards.
TTCTAGGATGCCTACATGAGTAATGCTGTAAATGGATATAGACTAAACTTCGTATAGCATAAGTGTCAGGAAAAATCATATCCACATGCCTATTGCAAGCTTATAGTAAATTACTAACATTATTTCCTCATATGGCAATTCTCAAATGTTTATGCTGTCTTGCAAGTTTTATTGCAAGCAGGTAATAAAGAGGGACGGAATCCAATTGCATTATGCACAAGGCATACAATTCCTGTGTAATAAGAGCAAAGGAAAGCTTTTGTTCAGTAACCATAGAGGCATGTATGAGCTCTAGTGAGTAAACTGGAAATTGCTTTTAAGTAAGTTAGAAGTGCTTTTCCCAAAATTATTTGATGGATCTTCAGCTTTCATAAGGCTTCTTGTAGTTAAGGTAGGGAATATAAGTTACAAATGCATCAGTAATCAGATGCGTTTTAAACAGTTCTAGATTCATATGAATTTTTCATTAAAGTGAAAAATTTAGGAAAATGCGCCAAGAAGCATTTTTTGTATTTAATATTAAAATATGAAGGAAAATAGGAGCAGATAAGTGGACTGGACAGCTGATGAATCTGATTTTTGACAGTGACTGATACCTTGCTTCAGAGTAGGAGAGATTTTTAGATCAGTAACTTACAACTATTTTGACTGTAATGTTTTTCTATTTCAGAGCTGTTAGTCAAATGGCTTGTGTTCTGCACTATATATGCTACGACTTTAAATGCTCTCACACAATGTAAATGAGAATAAGGTCAATGATAATCCTAAATGCTGGTGTTGAAATCTGCTAAATTATTTACATTATAATCCTGTAGTAGTGCACTCAGTGCCATGGTTTAGTTGATGAGGAGGTGGTAGGTCATAGGTTGGACTTCATGATCTCAAAGGTCTTTTCCAAACTAGTTCATTCCGTGATTCTGTGATTTGGCAAAATTCTGCTTGTTTTTAAAGTATTTGGGGTGGCTTACATTTCTACTGGGTGTCATGTCTTTTGGAACTGTTAAACACTTAAAATCTGAACATATGACGATAACTCATCATATGACGATAGCAGAAGCAGAAAATGGTAACTTGAATCTCCATTTTATAAAGAAAAACAACCACAGTATTTTCACTGTGTGCTGGCACTGTTGAACCAGGCCTTACCAGAAAGTTTGTTTCATGACTGTCAATTGCACTGCAAAATGCCCTCAGCTACCTGTCAGTGGAGAGTATTCTGGGGAACAGGGATGTGCAGAAGAGTAGCCCATAAATTTGGATTGACCATAGGCTCTGGAATGTATGATTGTATTAAACAGTGTTCTGAAAGGATACCAGTGTCCTTACTCATTTAACAAATGTGGATTATTTTCCTATTTTACTACAATAGTAATTGAAAAAGACAATGGATTTGACTGCACAGCAATGTATTTGATGCTAGATGTGAATATTCTTATTATCATTCAAAGTGCAACACTTACCAGAAGACCTCATTATGTTGCTGTTCTGTCAACCAACTAAGCTGGTGTAAAACTTTCCACTTCCCTCCTGTCTTTTCCTGAGTATTTTAGCCAGATGTGTTTGGGCACAGTGCTAAAAGTTGGTAAAGGACAGCAAGCTTGTTTTGCAGAATGGTAGCATCGGTGACAGCAGCTATAGACCTGATAGCATCCTGTTATGTATGTGAATTTAATAGGTGTGTGACAGTCAGTCATGGTGGTACTTACCCTCCTTTTTGCCTTGCCAATATAACCATATCCCCTATGGGCAACATCCCACGTGCTCTACTATAATCTTTGTACAAAGGAAGAAGGAGGATTGACTTGGCAATGCTTTCTTTTTTTTTTTTCTTTTTTTCTGAGGCAGAAGGAATCACTTATTTAATGGTTATATCCAAAAATAGCTGGCTGAAGTAAATTTGATGAAATATCCCACTGACACGCTGGACTTCCTACAGTATGTGACTTATGCTTCAGGTGTTACTTAAAGTTCTTCACAATCCCATCTCCTGCAGACTTGTGGTCCAAATTTCTGTGAGAAAGCATTGCTGCCTGTTCCAGGGCATTGGAGTTTACCTTTGGATGAGTCAACTGCAAAACTATAATACTCAGATTCAGAGCTTCAAGGCTTGTGTACACTGAGCTTCAGTGGGAAAACTGAATTTGGGAATTCACTGTAGTTTGCAGGATGAATTTTGGTGTATAGGTTGATTCGTTTGAGTAATGTGCTCCTTGCATCTGTTTGACAAAGTCTGTAGAATGGCAGAGAAAGGGAAGAGAAGGTGGTTTTGAAGAAAATATGCCAATAGGGAAGTCTTGCTGACTCTTAAGTGTGTAGGTACGCCTCTGTGTGTAGTCATTGAATGTACTTAACAAGGTGCTTAGATGTTGTGTTGCTTAAATTAGCAAAACAAGCCATATAATTGTGCAAAGCTAGCAAAACTAAAATTATACAGTTATCAAAGTATCACTACTCAGCAACAGCCAAAATGCCAGTGTGTTATCAAGAGTATTGTAGCTACAAATCCAAAGTATAGCACCTTATTGACTGCTGTGAAGGATGTGAACTCCATCCCAGCAAGACCCATACAGACAATTAGTTTGCAAAATATATGGTGTAAAGTACCTATCAGTTCCCTTGTTCTTGTCAGAGAGACAGCTTTATTCACTAATCATTTGCTTTGGAGTAACATATAAGAGAGAGACACAAGTCTGTAAAATCAACTCTAGAACTTAATGCGTGAATAGAGTAGTTAACACTGTTACTTGCTGATCTATTTGGTTTCATTTAACTCAAGAAAAGTATTCCACATAAATTAGCTTGGACTAGAATGGTGTAACTAGTGGTATATTGAGGGCAATACATAGTGAGAGCTCAATAAAGGCTAATATTGATTTCTATAAAATGAAACTTTGTTTTTTAAATTGAGACCTAGTAGAAACTAGTGACCTTTTTTCTTTTTTGACTGGCCTAACCTGGTGTTCTTACCCATTTTTTAAAAATTAAACCTCAGATAACTTCTACTGTTGCACAAAATTAGTAAAGAAAGTATAAAGGAGGGTAGTACAGTAATGCAACATTAAATGCAGGTTGCTGTGTTAAAAGATACTCTTCTGTGATGGAATAGCAAACTTTCTCATTCTCTGTAAATCGGGAAGTTTTTGACAATGGCCTTCTTTTCATCTGTAAGGATGTAGTCAGAATTGTAGTAGAATAAACCTCAAAACTTTGGTACAAATTTTCTGTGGTTTTTCCATCAAAATGTGATAGACTGGAAATTACCTTAAAATCTTAGAGCTGATATTGTGGATAAATGAACAAGATTGATAAGTTATTAACCCTGCCATTTTCTAATGGTAGAGAAATGAGTAAGATGAATGAAATAATAGACAGTATGTCTAGGAATTACAGGAAGACTGGCTCGTGCAGCTTCTACTAATGAAGGCTACATCCATCTCAGTGTGAGATTAAAGTACGTTTGTGCACTTGGTTGCTTTAAAATCAAGTAAGTTAGAGGTGACCTGGTCTTCTCCTCTGTTGCCTGCCTTTGAATTTTATTTGTGATGGTTTTTTAGCACAAAACATAAAAGTTGACCAAGGTGCAATGTGGAGGTATATGGAGATTACCAGCATATAAATTTCTATCCCAGTAATTTCAGGCCAATTGATTTACAGTGACAATGTATGGGAAATTCAGTAAAGGTCTGAATATTCATTTCTGCATTTCCATTTTAATTAAATAGGAAAGAGGTGCTGCTTGTTATGTGTAGCCATAATTTCTCAGTTGTTCATTTTGGTAGAGGTAAAGTTATGAGGAGTTCATAAATACTTTTAAATATTTGCTCTTTAGATACTGAAAGATGATTAATCCTATTATGTAAGGATCACTTACAGATGTGGTATTAGTACCATATTGTCACATTATTGTTTTGTAGATGTACAGCAGACAGGATTAAGACATATCTTGATTTGTGTATAAAATTGGGAGTCAGTCATCACTGGATACTAAACAAAGAATTAAATGACAGCATCAAAAAACCTTATTGAAATAAAGGAAGATGCTGTGCAATGCTTCACCCTTGTCTGCCAAGCCAGTCATGACACTGTTAAAAGTTGTTGGTTTGGTCAAACATGACTTCTCTTGATGAAGAAGTCATGCTGATTTCTCTCATTAGCATTCTTGTCCTTTGTGTGTGTGGAAGTGGTTTCCAGGTTAGTTGTTCCATCACCTTTTTAGGTACTGAGGTGAGACTGAACAACCAATTTGTTCCCTGAGTCTTCCTTCTTGTCCTTGAAGATATGAGTGACAGAAGAGTATACTTGAGTGGAAGGATAAAAGGACGGCATTGGAAAATAAAATGATAGAAGAATATTGTATCCCAGTTACCTGTCATCTACAGGTTTGCAAGAATTTATAGTGCCCATACTGGATCTGAGTAGTGGATCTGTGTCCCTGCTCCTCTACTGTTAAGATGTGCTTTTTAGGTGAAAATATTTGTAAGAGGTTGCAAGATCAATTCTTTATTTGTCTTCTTAATTTGGCAAAAATATCTAAAACCTGCTGAACAAGGGGTAACTTAAATTAGTTATTGTGGCTCTTTTCATAACAAGGACTCAAGTTTTTTTAGGTAAAAAATTCCAAGTCGTGCTAGAAAATAAGCCGATCGCATGGAGGATGCAAAAGAATCAACTCTGTGGAAGCTTGTCCTGGCTGCAGTTTCTTTCAGTGATATTTGCAAACAAACTGTTTTCAATAATCTCCAAATAATTTAAGGCAGCAGACATTGCTTGTTCATAGTAGCTCTCCAACACGAGAACAACCCTGAAGGGTAATGTAGTGGCCATTAGTGACAACTGTGAAAAATGGCCATGAAAGGCCTGCATATCAAAGATGTCTTGATGCTCTGCTGTTTGCAAGGACAGTGTTTCAGAAGAATGTACTAGCAGCATAAAAATGATTTTGAACGAGAAGCTGTTAATACACGACCTGAAGTAAATATATCTAGGAATTGCTATAACCATGTACTTCTTTCCCTAAAACCACATACATTCCTGAGACAATCTTGAATGTCATAAAAAAATAGTAGCCCCAGTAACCTTGAAGGCTCCACTTGAAAATAAATGCACAAAATTGTGTACCTGCTCCCTTCTACTTCCCTTTTTCATATCGGATTTTTAATGCTATTTTTAGTTTACTTAATGCTGCTTAGTCTCCTAAATTGTATGCAGTTGTATTCCAAAGGGCACAACAAGGAATAGATTATGTGGTACTGATGCCAATACTTAAAAATAATTGCTGTGGGAGTCAAGCAGAATAGTAATAGAAACTGAGAGGAATCTTAGTGTAGCAAGACACCCAAGCATTTGTCATGCTATCTTGCATCTCTACAAAAGGTGGTATTTTTTAGATAAAACAAAACACTAAATTAAACAGTAAGTTTAAGAAATGTCACTGCCTTGTTACGCAGGTTTTTTTTCCTGTTGCAAACTTCTGTGCTCACTGAGTGCAGTACTTAGCATTAACATCTCGAAAGGCCACTCTCTACATAAAGCTTAGTCATGTATGAGTCCTATTGGGGCAAAACTGCTGAAAAGAAATTCAACAACACATTTCTCTTTATGATTGGAAATAAAATTTTCTAGTGACTCTGGCGTGAGTTCCTTTTTGTTCTTTTCCAAAAGTTTCAATACCTTGTTTATGCCAGAATTAAATAGGCTGTAAGAGACCTCTTGAGGCTCTCTCCTCCAGACCCAAGAAATACGGTGTGATCTCTGCTACAGAGCACTGAAGTAAGGCTCTGCTTTTCATTATACCTACTTTAAGTGGACCAAAGTGCAGAGTGCATGGGACTGAACAGATAACAAGATTGTCTCAAGAAGCAGCATGATAGTGAGGGGTCATTTAAGTAGTGCTTTTTAGAGTAATTGTGTGTGTGCAAGCTTCTTGTTCTAACTCATCCCACTGGTGCCAACCTTACTTAATTTATGCCTAAGTGTAGGTGACTTTAGAGAAGTCCCTGTCTATTTGTGAATCATGGCAGACCTTAAGCATCAAACAATTGTCTTCTGAATTTGCACAAAAGCCCTCCTGTGTGCCATGAAGCATCTTAAACAGAAATAAAGGCAAAACAAATTCTAGAATTGATTGAAATCTCAGACAGAAGGATAGGAAATTCCAGGAAATGGTACTTGTTATGGTGACAGAGTGGGGGGAACGAAGTAATATTGCAAATAAAATTAAAGTGGAAGATTATTTCTGTTTCAGATAGCTGCTGAATATTGCTTTGTGCGTCCGCTATTGTACAGATGAGTTATTGGTAAATGTTAGGTCGACTAACGCATTTTTTTCAGACTAAAGGTTAGAATGTTGGTGAAAACTGTATAGCTGTAAAGATGTTGAACAGTACTTTAAGGAGAAAATCTCCACCAATGAAACAAATGCAATATTAATGGCTAGAAATATTTTCTGTGCTAATGAGCTTGAAAATAACTTTGCAGCTTTTCTAACGTAACTAACTATGAAGTAACCTTAAAATCTAGTAGGTTACATACTGGCAAGGGGAGCAAAATGGGACAGAAACTGCTGATCAAGAAGTAATAGTAATGATGTTGGAAAAGGGTGTCGAAAGGAATCATATTTTTATAGAACTTCATATTTTTATTACTTTTAGCTTCATTGCATTTCTTATTTAGAGAGCGATGAAACAGAAATATGCATTTAATATTTATTGAAAATGTTCATTGACAAAGCAGAGTACCTAAGTAGATTATTTGTTCCTCCCATATTTTTAATTTTTTAGTTTAGGTAATTAGGTTAATTTGCCACAGTAATAAGTACTAAGTAAAAGAAAGTGCTATTTGAACTCTTTCTCTTTAGTTCTTATTAATGTATGCCGAAGTGTTTGGTTTCTGTGAAAAGTTTGCATTCAAAACTAACCTGTCAATCTTTAAATTATTTCAAACTTGTGCTTTTAGGTAGTTTACAAAAATGTAATATGGAGTAATGAAAATTTGCACATTTAATATAATTCTAACGTTTTTCTTTTTGGTTGAAAGAAATCATTCTATATTCAGAATTTTTAAGGTGTTTAAGCAAAAGGAAAAAAAAGCTGGTTTCATGAAATCAAGGAGCATGTCAGAAATTCTTCTTTTTACAGCTTCTGTGACCCATAGTCTTTCTTACAGAGGTGGAGAAGACTCAAATGTGCAAAGTTTTATGGCAAATTCTGTTCTGAAATACTCACTGTTAATTCTGATTAGTGTTTATAATAATAATTTTGTTGGTTTATGGCGTATTTACTGAGATATGGTCAGTTGTAGAAAAGTTCCTTTTGAATTGTCACTTTTAAAAAATTCTTGATGTGCTGTTGTGGTTTATGTTCAAAAATGATACTCTTTGGAGCTTTTGGAATCAGTGTGCCATGCCCCAGATCACAAACACAATGATGAAAGTTATAATACTGTATAGAATCAGGGAATTCATGAACTATTTTTTCATCAGGCTCTTTCCCAAACAGCTGGATCTTGAGCAAGATATGTAAAGTCAGCCTAAGGATTTTTGTCAAGAGGAAACAAGTATGATGCCAATCTCTGAGAGATTAGCAAGGGTCAGATTGTGTGTGATGATACCTGTTCGCAGTAGCTGGAGGAATGGAGTTCAGTTCATTGGGGCTCTTTGCTGGGAATTTTCAGTGGGGCCTTGCTTATGCAAGAGGAGTGTCAGTAGCCTAACAGGCTTCTGTTCTCCTGGGCTGCCTTTGAATACTCCTGAGTTTCCTCACTGTTCTTTACAAACACCAAGCTTGTTGCTCTTTATCCCCCTTGTGCAGGAGAGGAGGAAAGTAAATGATTACCTAGAACAGGAGATCTTCATAACCATGTGTTGAGCTTTAAAGCTCTCCTAAAGCTAAATACTAAGATTTAATGATTTCAGCAATCTCAGGAGTTTCAGTGACTCTGTCAAAGCCACATTATCGTTGTGATAAAGGTGTGAATGAAGCAGGTTCTGTTGGTGTCAGCCCAGTGTCCAGCCTGACAGTGCCCTACCACTGTTACTGGGTACTCTCTTCTGGTTAAAGGCTGTACTCATTGATCAATCAGTCTGCTTCAGGTTTTCATGATGAGTATGGAGCAAAGGCATATTAAATGCATGTGAGGGAATACATTTGTCATGTCACTGCTATAAACCAGTTGGTGTTCATTTTAGAAATGGGTGTTTTGATGGATTCAGGGGATCAGCCTGATATTGGTATGAGAAGAATTATAAACAGATTTATGAAGTAATTTTCATGATCAAATTTCACATCAATATCATCATATATTTTGAAGTCTCTAGGTGAGAAAAGACTAGGAGGTCTTTTTTCTGAAGGAGAAGAATGCTGTTATTAGCCTTCAGGTTTATAAAGGAAAAAACAGTGAACTCAGGTTGTGTACATCCGTGCTCAGCATCTGTAAATTCTGCATGTTCTGCAGATGTTCTTTGCAGGAAGGCAAATTAATGTCATTAGTAGGCCTCTAATTTTTAAATTTGAGATTTTAAAACTTCATTTCTTTCTCTTTAGTGCTGCAGAACTGTGCAGTTCGGTTGCTAAAATGAGTTGATAAATTATAGACAACTTTTTTGCCTACTGCATGATATGCAGCACTTCAGTGTAAGCCTTCAGCTTATTTTTAACCTATCCTCAAACTTAGATTTATTTAAAAATTTACTAAATACCAGTGAAAGTACAATAATTTTTTTACAGTCATGTGCCATGTCCATTTCAACCAGAACTGCCACATACTTCATTACAAATCAAATTCATTATGATAAACATGGGAAAGGGCTTTTTTTTCTGATACTGAAGCAGTGTCTTTAATGAGAATTTTTTAAGCATTGAATCTTTTCAGACAGGTTACTTGTGTTTATTTTTTTTTCCCTTACAAGCCACAGAAGAAAGAGGATCAGCAATCAGAAGCTAAAGCAAGTCCAAAAAAGTCATCAGAACCCACTATTGACCTTTTAGGACTTGGTAAGCAATACATAATTACTTGGTTTTAAATCAATCATAAATGTGTAATTATATATTTTAATAAATATATTTTTATTTTCTCTATGCTTACCGATAGATGAATCTGAAAACCAGAAGATTGCATGCATGAATTTAAAACTATAAAGAAAAAAGGCATGGGGATGTGGGTATATCAGTATTTATGTTTTGCTAGGGAGAGTAATGAGCTCCTGTGGGAAGGGAAAGTTATCAAAGTGATCTTCAAAGGGCTTGTGGATTGTAGTATTTCATTGTTTATGGTACAAGTGTATTTTCAGTGAAAATGTTGAGGTCATCTGAATTATGTATCTGTAAAATACATTAAATCATACAGTTCCTATATTAGTTAAAAGAACAGTAAACTGTTGAACTGTAGGTGACTAATACCTTGTAAAACTTAGTGTATTGGGCATTTCAGTATTCTGTACTGACTGTGACCATCATTCATTTCTATCTAATACACCTTTTTTTTGTTTTCTGACAGGCAGGTTACTGTGAATTTGTCTTGTAAACTAGTTTCTAGTAAAATAATTTAATTTGCGCTGTCTGCCTATACTGTCAGGTATAGGCCACATTTGTAAAATATGTCTTTCATTTATCTAGTGTTGCTCTAAATGTGTTTTTTCCATTTAATATAATCTTAAAATGGAAATGGAAGAATAAAATATGGCAGTAACTATTTTTATTTCCTTTTGATATTCAGTGTTAGGAAAATTTTCTACAAGCTTTGAGTGGATATTAAGAGTATTCACTTTATATCAATGTAATGGTTATTCTTAATTTTCTACACAATTTCTACATGATATGGGAGGAGGCTAATAAGTCTTTTAAATGTAATTCTAAAAACTTCACTTTGTTGAAAAATGTTTTTTGTGTTTTTTTTAATTTTTGGATTCAAGGTATAAATAATGTGACAAAACAGTAAATGTCTTCTCTGTTTTAGAATTCACACTCTCATCCAAAATGCATGTGGTTTTTCTTCTGATGCAGAGCTAACTGTAAAGTACCATTTTTGCATGGCTTGTGTATATGTTGTCCATATCTCATTCCAAGTAATCTGCTACTTTAGGCGTGCAAGTCTTAATTAACACGGTAGAATGAATGTAGAATGAGCCTATTTTTTAAAAAAAGTAATTTAGGCTTGATGGAAAGCTGATTCTCCTTTATTTTCCTTTAGCAGACCAACGACCCAATTAAAAACTAAAATTTAATCAATATGTGGTTTTGAGATTGTTAGGCTTCTGTATTCTTTTAGTCATGATTTGAAAAGTGTCTTGGTAACACTGTTTTATGATACAGTAATCAACTCAGATTACATTGGCTTACTTGAGATGTGTGCAATGAAAATAGTATTATAATTGGTGTTCAACAGCTATGTTTCTTCAGTGAGATATAAAAAGGGCAAAGTTTATAATATGTATCTTAAAACCCCGTAATTTTAGAGGAGGGAATACTTAAAGATCTTTTAAATAGCAAATTGAAAAGCAGTGTAATAAGCTAGTAGCACTTGGAATCCACTGAGCTGCAAATGAGATATGTGTTAATGAGAGCAAACCTGCATATTTCATTTGAAGAGTTGTCTTTTAATTAGCACCTGCAGTAGAGGACTTCAGATAGTATTAAAAAAGAGATCACATCAACCCAGTATATCATAGAACCATAGAATAGCCTAGGTTGGAAGGGACCTCAAATAACCATCTGGTCCAAGGGGTCCATGGGAAGGGGAACCTAGAGGAGATTATCTAGCTTCCTGTCTGGGCACAGCCTGCAAACCTCCAGTGATGGGGAGTTGTTCTAGGAATTGATCTCACAGTAAAAAATTTCTTTCTTATGTCGACAACCTTGTACCTGTTGCCCCCTGTCTTCTCTGTGTGGCTCTGTGTGTTGTGAAGAGAGAGGCTCTGTCCTCTTTGTAGCTGCCCTTTTGAGTAGTGGCCTACTGGAATAGGATTCTTCCTGAGCCTTCTCTTCTCCAGGAAGACTGACATCCTTAAACCTCTCCTCACAGAGCAGGTCCTGCAGCTCTTTGATAGCATTCATGCCTCTCCTTTGGACCCTCTCCAGTCCGTATGTGTCTTGAATTGTGGGAACAGAGCTGGACACAGACTCCAGGTGAAGCCTGGGAAGTGCTGAGTCAAGTGGGATGATCACATCTTTGTCTCAGCAAGTAACACCCCTGTGGATACAGCCCAGAATCTCACTCACCGTCTTTGCTGCAGTGATGCAGTGCTGATTAAAATGTTTGATATGTCATATCAAATAATATTAAAATGGATATGATTGCTTAGCTCGTTCTTTCTGAGCAGACGTTTCTAGTGAGGATTCATTCTCTTAGGACTTCATTTCTGTAAATGAATAGTACTACCTTTTAGTAGGGCAGATCAAAAACACTTGCAATAGCGGGTTAAGTAATTTTAATGGATCAGAATTCATGCTAGGATAATTTGGGCTTTCAGAACACCCCAGCTTCTTTGCAAAGTATTTTCTTGAGTAACCCTCAGTGCTAGCTTTGAGTATGGTGTTAGTCTCTGAGTCATTGCTCTCTTTTTCTCAGTTGGTTTTGTAGTAGTGACCTCATCAAAAGGTAAACTTTCTTACATAGGACTTACCCTATTAAAATTGTAGCTAGACAATTTTTAAAATATAAAATCTCCTTCACTTTTCTTTACAAATTGCAAAATTTTCAACGTAATATGCCTTGGCAAATTGTACCTTTAAATCTTATAATAGGAAAAGAGGCATAATATAATATCCTTAGTGACTGCACTATCACATTTGTGTTTCTTCTGAGCCCTTTTAAATAGATTCAAATTTAAATAGATGGCTCTCTTGATTTCCTGATCAGGGATTTGTTATTGAGATGCTGTTAAGGTACTCACTTTTTGATGATCCAACAACATTCATGGGTTTTGGCCTTTTGATTCAGAATAGATTTTAGTTCAGTACTCCACACACAGAAGGGTGGGTAAATGGACATGTACAAGCTAAATGTTGTTATGCTCTCTACAAGCAGTAGTGTTAGTGTTCTTGCTGTGCAACCCCAAATTCCCTCCCTCTCTTCCCAAGCAGTGAGAAATACCATCCTGTTTCTGTAGGCCAAGCCTGAAGCTGCTTTTTTAGTCATCTCTGCAATTATTTGGATCTTATCCATGCTGGGAGAATGCCCTGTTGAAAATGTGGAGACCTAAAACTGACACTAAAATCAATAATACAGGATTTTATAGCATGCATTTTTAATAGGATAATTATAGGAAACATTCTTCAGTTTAAAAGTCACAGTGTGTAAACCACAGTTCTTCAGCACTTAAGTGATTGGTGGTGCTGTATTTTCATCTCTCTGGTGTTAACCTTGTGCTCTGTGCTCCTTTTTGGTTTTTTTTCTTACACGGTAGATGTCTCCACTTACGCCAGGTTGATGTTAATGATTTCTTAATATCTTTATATTAATAAAAAAAAATGTGATAGCTGTGTACAAATGTGGAATATTGGAATGTTACATGGGCAGTTTGGGATCATTGTGTTTGCCAAGGTATGCCACTTAGAAATTATTTTAATATACAGAGAAAAAAAGGAGGAAAAAATTGTATTTTTTGATTATAGCACCTTACAGAATTACCAGGAAGAAGAAAAGTGCATTTTAAATATTTTGGAACCCTTCACTATATTATTAAATACCCCCTGGAAAATAGCTTTTGTTTCTATTATCAAACTGAAACAAGACTTCCTAATCTGAAATCAGAAGCATCATGTGCTGTTACAGTGTGGTAGACAGCAGACAGAGATTATCTGTAATGTCACAGATTGTAAGAGGAGAAGATTTGGAACCACACCTAGGAGCAAGGGTGAAGAACAGCATCTGTTCACTCTTCATGTTCCCTTCTCTGACTGAGCATGGAAGCTCTGCCTTGCATCTGCTCTCATTGCAGTGGTTTCTGCTACGTTTAATGTTTTATTCCTAGCTATGGATGTGTTCTACAGAAAAGTGAAGTACTGTTTTTCAAAAGCTAATTGCTTCAAAGTAATCCTGTGATGGTTGAAGCAATAGATTTCTCAAAATATTCAGACAGGCCCATGTAACTTAATCTGATTTTTACCCGTTCCCTGGAAAGGTTACAGCTGTGTTTCCTTCTGTCATAAACACACCACCTCTTCTAATCAGGTTTTACTGGTAGGTGGCACAAGTTGAATGAATAGTGATATACTTACAATAAATTAAAACACAGAACTGTGCAGGAGTATCTTTCTTATATTACAGAAATGTTTTAAAATGAGAAGGGAAAGGAGGAAGTGCATCATAGTCCATGACCTGGTGTTTTGAAGTTGAGAATATCCATAATCTCTGTGTAAGAACTGTGAATTATTCTGTTGAAAAACAAGTCTGTATATGCCTGCATGCAAATATATTTAAATGGAGATACTAATACTGCTACAAGTAATGAACTGGAGGGAGAAAACACTGTTATGTTTTTTCTATATTATGAAACTTAGTTCTTTCAGTAGGGAAGGGGGAATGTTTTTAAAGTCTCTTTTTAACAGATATAAATATTCCAACAATATTACATTTTGGGAAATCAGTAAAACAGGATCATTATTAATTCTATTCATACAGGCTTAGAACTGTGTCGTAAACAGTAATTCAAAATGTCTGGTTTCTCCACCAGTGGAGACAGGGAGGTATTTATTCAGTAAGAGATGAAAGGCATGTACATCACCCAATAACACTCTTACAGAACCAATCTAGCAAAAATCTAGGTTTTTGTAGTATTAATTTATAAGCATCATATTAAATCTTGAAAAATACTATGTTTTTGCAAATGTGTTCTGTCATGAATGTTCTAAATATGTGAAATGCTTGTTTTAGTAAATGATGGCATTTAAATTTTCAGTCTTCTGTGTTAAACTCCTTTACATTCACAGAAACTAAACTACTTTGGAGTGTGACAAGAGAGATATTTTTTTAATACATGTGCTTGACTGAGAAAATGAGAACATTAAATTATTAATTCCTGACAGTCCTTTTGCTTGGAAATTATGCACAGTTCATTCCTAAATTTATCTGAAACAGTGAACCTTAGGGGAGATGCTTTTGGAACTGCCAGTCTGCAGAGTGACCTCAAAAGAAGCTTGTGCTTAAATCGCCAGTGAATTTATTTGCACATACTCAAAGCACTAATGTGGATGGAATGGTGGAGGAGATTATACATATGGTCATTCTCCTGTCCACTGGCTTCCATTCATCAGAAATAAGGGAAGGTGGTGATCTTTGCATTAACATATAAGTAGCTTTCTCATAATCATAGATGAGCTTGTAACTTTGCTTTTCAGAATCATTGCAACAGCAGTCCCCCACAAAAGTCAACTCCCAGCAGAGTAATAAAACTGGCTGAGGTGGCAACTTCACGTTCCTCAAGTTTCACTCTTCACTCAGCCCAGAAGATCTAGTACTGTCCTCATTCCCATGGCCACTTTGCCTTTGTGAAGTTACTTGGTTGGTCTTAGTTCTTGCAGACAGCACAGTTGTCCTCACAAACTTTGAACAAGTTTGGACAATAAAAATACCTGCTGGGGTTCAGTTTCTTCCAAAGGACACTAATTTTGTCATTCTCATTTTCCTGCCTTCAGGGTATTTTGGTCCTTTTATTGGGTCTGTTTGCTGGCATGCAAGTTTGAGAGGTAGCAATGTCAATGTCTGATACCGAGTCAGAGTATAAAAACTTGTATATCTAAAATAGTAAGAAAACCAAGCATATAGCTCCCAAAGAATTGCAAACCAGTACCCTTCCACTTGGTTGTCCCATTTCCCTGAAAATGAAAAAGGTATGAAAAAGGTGTACTTAGTGCTCAGAAAATATGCTGAGGATTTTACAAATACTGAACTCAGTTTAAATTTATGGTTTCTGGAGCAGCTATAGCTGTGCCACATTTCCTGTACATGCTAAGGCCGGAGGTTAGCATCTCTACAGTAAGGCTGAATAGACACATGCATGGGTGGTGGTAGCTTCAGATGTGTTCCACATTGTCAGATTTTAACATTTATGATTTTTGTATCCAGTTTTCGAATAAATGGCAGTGACATTATTTATCTTTAAATAAATACTTTTATGCAAGGCAGCTAAAGGGAGATGCCTTCCACTGGAAATGGAAGGCAGACAGAAATGAGAAGGCATCTGTCATGGTTTAACCCCAGCTGGCAACTGAGCCCCACACAGCCACTTGCTCACTCTCCCCATTGGACGGGGAAGAGTATCAGAAGGGTAAAAGTGAGAAAACTTGTGGGTTGAGATAAAAACAGCTTAACAGGTAAAGCAAAAGTTGTGCACGTAAGCAAAGCAAATCCAGGAATTCATTCCCCACTTCTCATGGGCAGGCAGGTGTTCAGACATCCCCAGGAAATCAGGGCTCCATCAGGCGTAACAGTGGTGCTATAGAATAAAGTTTGTGCAAAATACTTCTGAAAAAGGGGGAAGAATGGGCTTTTTCCCTACTGCAAAGTTTACTTATGTACTCTTGAGTAAATTAGCATATCAAGAATAACTTCATGGATTCTAAAATGCAATTTTTCATTCAGGAGCACAGATGAGTATATTTTGTCTGATACATGGCTACCAAATTTGGGCCTTCTCAGTAAGATATCTATTTAAATTCTTACAAAAAATGTTGGTGTGCAGAGTCCTGAAAAATGAGTAGTGTGTACTGCTAAGTTGCTGTGGCTGTCCTTAGGGAAGTTCTAAGTGTTTTGTTTTGTTGTTGGTTGGTTTTTGTTTGTTGTTTTCCTGAAGGACATTAATGTGCCATCTTCTTCAAGAAAGAAGTCCTTAAAAATCTGAACAATATCACAGTCGGAAAACTCTCTCAGAAACTGAGTGCATCTTTGATGGGGGCAGAGTAGGAGGGAATAGACAGCTTTAATTAGTCTCATGGTATTAAGATATTAATAATTTTCACTTTAAAAATTATTCTGTTGTTTTTTTAGATGGTCCAGCTGAAGCATCTGTTACAAATGGAGGCACTGCTGCTGTCACAGCACTGAATGATGACCTGGATATCTTTGGCCCAATGATCTCTAATCCTTTACCAGCAGCTGCAGCACCTCCTGCTCAGGTAAAATTTAATAAGTTTATTTAGTTATATGTATGTGTAAATATGTGCATGCGGATGTGTGTTTTCCTTCAGGGAATTGTTCATTCACACTTCTCAGCACATCTTCAGCATCTTATGGCTGAGATGCTTAAACTGTAACACTGATATTTTTCTCACCTCTTCAAGTTTCTGCAATGCTTGCATATAGAAGTAGATGGTGTGGTCTTTCCTTCTGGTTATCCAGCTAAATTGGGTTTCATCTTACCCTGGTGATGGTAGTAATGTTTTCCTTTAATTTATATTCTTTTGTCTTGTTCTTTTTTTAATAGGTATTGCTGAATATGAGCTTATGTTCTCAGGTTATTTGGCTTCAAGTCCTCCTTTCTAAGACCTCATATTGCTTTGTGATGCTGATATTTAGGAAAGGCTGCAGCAGATGCTTCTCTCTTAGACCTGCTAAAAATTTGGGGTCTGAGGCTTCATACTCAAAATCAAGAATGGATATCAAGAAAAATTATTATTGCTACCTGGGGTGATCTCTCTGTTGTCTCCTCATGGAACTTGTATGTCTTGCTTTCCTCAAGGGAGAGTAGCATAACCCCTGCACCTGGCCTGCTCCTTCCTTATAGCCATGATAGTTTGGAAGCAGCCCCATCACCATGCCTGTCGTGGCCTAGAAATGCAGCTTTGGGACAAACAAAAAAACTGCTTAAAGCTGCAGCTCTCTCAGAGTAGCTGTCAGACTCAAAGAGCAATGTGATGGTGTTGGCGCAGGCTTTCTTAACCCAGACTGGTTTCTGAATGGGAGATTTTGGAGGAGTAGTGGGCTAATTTCCTCATCTAGGAAATCTTGTTAAGGTAATTTAGAAGCTTATTTTTGTGTAGGGCTTTCTGTCCCACTCTGCTGAACCAGAAAGAATTGTGTGTATTCTTGAATTTATGATCTGGGACATGTGATCTGTACTTGTTTCTCTTCATCCATTAGTTTTCATAGTATGTACAGTGGAAGGGATAATGATGAATGCAGTTCTGAGTGTCTTAAAGCATATACATGTTATTCAGGAGATTTTATTCTTTGTCCTTTGCTCTCCATTCCCCTGCTTGCTGCTGAGGGCTGACTTTGTGCAACATGCTAGGTAGGGTTTCAGAGACTGAAGCCACATTTCTTTTTAAGCATAATGCTACAGATAGAGCAAACTTCCCACCATACCTTAAGCTACGCATAAACAGTGACAGAAATAAGATATATATTTGCATTTAGATTTGGATGTGTTAGCTAAAATTACAAAGGAAAGTACTGGTGTAGATTTTCTTGTCTCTTGTGGCAATCTCTGGTCCAAGTACCAGGAATGGCAGTATTTGAGTTCTTCTTGTCTGCTTATTCTAATGCCTTATGTCAAAATTAATCCTTGTAGAGCTAGATGTGAAAAGCAGTGACCCATTTCTAGCTTCCCTTTTAAATTTATTCTATTTGAGTGTAGAGTGAGTAAATTCAAATCTAGGATCATGAAGTTTACAGTTGGCCCCAGAATAAATGGGCCAGTGGTAGTATTGCACATAATGGGTAGCACTGAATTCTGTTTTTTCCCCATTCCAGCCTTTCTGAAGCTGGAAATGATGACTTTACTGTGTGCCCAGGAGAAAAGAACAGCCTGAGAAAGAAAAGCCTTCTTTGGTTTCTATTCCATGAACATGTTATGTGACCTGCTGGTTAAAGAATGATTTAGCTGCTGTAGAATGCAGGAAATCCAAAAGAAGGCTAAATATTTAAGAGTGGGAAAAAAAGCAAAGTGAAGGGTGATACCCTAAATGATGATGACTAGTGATGGGTTAAATAATGGAGTGGCCGCTAAAGCACACTGAATGATATGTATGTATAACATTTAAAATGCATTTCTATGATAAAGATTTGGTCTCTGGTCCTTCTGTGACAGGAATATTTTGACATATTGTTTGTCTTTGTACTGTGGTAAGTATGGTACTTACTAAAAATTTACTTAAGTTAAAAGCGGTAGAAAGAACAATACTGTTCGCAATATCTGGTATCAACTTGTTTATATACAGAAAGCATGAATATATTCACTTGCTGTAAACAAACCTGTCTAGATTTTTAATGACATTTTTCTTACTTCTGAGTGCCATAATCAGGAGGAGCAGACAGAACTCTCAGCAAGCATTTTTTTATCAAGCACACAGTCCTTATGGCGTATTGCAAGATTTAATTCTTGGTTATCTTCCAGTTTTAATCAGTAATCTCAAAGAAAATGTAATGTAATCAGATAATCTCTCCAGATAAGAGATAGGAACATGGGTAGGTAGCAGAGGACAGGTTTCTGATGCTGATTACATGGGTTGCTTGGTAAAGTGGGGCAAAGAGAATATTATTCTGTTTTGCTTCAGGATTAGCAAGACATTGCACATGTTCCATTTCAGGATGGTGGTGTCTAGTCTGGGAACTGAGGCTGCGCAGGAGTTGAGGGTGCCTCTCGTTTGGCAGTGCAATGAGTATTTTGTAAGATCTTTCACTTTGCAACATGGATAAAAGTTGTATGGGATTCAGAGAAGAGTCAGGAGAATACAGGAGACTGAAGAGGATGCCTTATTATGAGAAGGCTTAAGGACGCGGTCTATAAATTTCTTGAAGTAAAAAATAGGTGTGATTATAATGTGAAATTATTTTGTGCGAGGCTGCAGTTGGTAAAGTGGGCATGAACTTAGATCAGCAGTTGAGTAACCCTATAATTCAGTTCCTGAGTGCTTGAAATTGGAAAATTTAAAGTAGAAATCCATAGCCAATCCTTAACTTGAACTTGTTTGAATATCTATTAACAGAATGCATTGAAGCTTTAAAAAATGAAGTAGAAGAGATCAAATGCGAAAGAGCATGGCTTGCTCTCTCACTGAGATATTTACCATTATGTTCTGCATTGTAGGTGTGTCTGAGGTGCCACAGTGGGATTTGAGAGCTCTGAGAACGAAGGGAATTTAATGGTACTCCTCAAACTGATCTGTATGACTCTTGAGTTTTCACAGAATTGCTTTTCTTCTCCAGTTTAACCTAAAAGGCAGCATTTAATGCTAAATGCATTCTGTTTTATGGCACTGTGGAGCACAGAAATGTAAGCTTGAATGTTTTATTATGAGACTGAAACAACATGATGTCTGCAAACCGTAGGATTTATGTCCATTGTCATAGCCAAGACATGATTTTCAAGTGAAAACAAAAGCATTTGTTTCTCCTTTTTCAAATGTGACTTGAGCATTGAGGATCATGTGCATTTTTACTCTGCTTTCAGATATGCGTCTTTATCACAGTTTTTAGAAACATTTAAAATGTTTCGTCCCACTGTTCTGTATAGCTGAATGGTAATACAAAAGGTTGGATTTGTAAATGACTGGTAAAGAACAATATGTGACAGAGTAATATTTTTTTTCTAGAATTTTGCCTATTAACAAACTCAGGGGGGTTTAAGAAGAGTTACCTTAAGCAGCTCCTATGATAAAAGGCATATGGTATAAATGATGCATTATTCATGGGCACAGAAAGGAAAGAAGAACATTTCATATGTTTAGTGTTGTTTTTTCATGTGAAGTGGGCATAGCTAAATTATAGGTATTAGAATAGGGTTTGTTGCCAAACATTGTGTTGGAACTGAACAAGGGTCTATCATTTTTACCTATACCTAAACCAATTTCCTAAATTTTTTTAGCCAGATTTTAATTTCAAATTTTGTATGGTATGTCTTCCAGCAAAAGTGTGGTCTTCATTCTTCAGTGAAATTCGTAGGGAGGAAGAGAAGGTGAAAACTGTGAGGTATTAAGTTTGGAAGTATTAATTTAGTGAAATATTTAATATAAGTCTTTCTCCAAGCAGGATACTAAAATCCAGTCAACTTAAACTTTTTTGCATTTTGTGTGTGTCTGTGTGGGCCTGATTTGAATTCTATGTATTGGGAACTGAGAATCAGTTCAGTGGCTACAAAAGTGTATTTCCATAGAGATGGTGTATGTTTTTCATTACTCATACCTGAAAACTTTGATGTAAAGTGGTGGCATATTTTAGATAAATTGATGTTCACAAATATTCATTTTTCTCTGAGGTCAGGTGTGTGTACCTAGCATGGTTGACATAGATCAGCAGACATGCTTCAACTCATTAATGAATTTTAGTGATGTTAATGTGTCAAAGTCCTTAGATTTTATGTAAAAGTGGGTTGTTCCAGAAGTTTGCTTTATGAGTGTTATTTAAGCAGGGTCTTACTGGAGAGCTATTTAGTCCTATTCCAGTATGATCAGTTGAAATGTTTGTAGCTTCTGCTTATGTTTATTTTACCTCTGTCTATATTTTCAGGTATCTGAAAGCAAAAGTTTCATTCCTTCAAATGGAGTTAGAGCAATCCCAAACATGAGTACAGGCTGGCCAGTAAGTGGGTTGAGAGCAGCCCAACAGAGAAGGACTTGAGGGTGCTGGTGGATGAAAATCTGAATGTGACCCAGCAATGTGCATTTTCAGCCCAGAAACACAGCAATATCCTGGGCTGCATCAGGAGAAGTGTGACCAGCAGGTCAAGAGGGGTGAATCTGCCCCTCTGCTGCACTCCCATGAGACCTGCAGTGCTGTGTGCAGCTCTGGGGCTCCCAACACAGGAAGGACATGGACCTGTTGGAGCAGGTCCAGAGGAGGGCCATGAAGATGATCAGAGGGATGGAGCATTGATCCTGTGAGGACAGGATGAGACAGCTGGGGTTGTTCAGCCTGGAGAAGAGAAAAGGCTCTGGGACACCTTATAGTGACTTTTCAGTACTTGAAGGTGGACTGCAGGAAAGATGGGGAGAGACTCTTTTTCAGGGAGTCTAGTGACAGGACAAGGGAAAATGGCTTCCAACTGAACAAGGATTAAATATTAGGCATTTAGATTAAATATTAGGAATAAGCTCTTTACTGTTAGGGTGGTGAGACTGGAACAGGTTGCCTAGAGAAGTTATGGATGCTGCATCCGTGGCAGTGATCAAGGACAGATTGGACAGGGCTCTGAGCAACCTGATCTGGTGAAAGGTGACCCTGCCCATGTCAAGGGGTTGGAACTTGATGATTTTTAAGTCCTTTCCAACCCAAAGCATTTATGAATCTATGATGGACAGAGTCTAGAGGAATGGACATTTGAGTTCTAGAGAAGGGAAATCTGAAGGAGTTAGAAATGGGACAGCAGGGGAGATAAATGTTTTCAAGCCTAGACAAGGCTGATTGCAAAGAAAATGCTGTATTACTTGTTGCGAGTACTGGACATGCAGCAAAAAAACAAAGTTAAATTTTTAATCTTATTGTAAGGTTAATTATGTTCTTGGATAGGATCTGAGAAAGGGATAAAAATCTTAATCTGACTTTTTCAGATATTGCTGATAATTCCTAAAAGGAAGAAAACAGATGAGATTTCTTAGTGTTTTTCTTTGTGAACTGAATATAGTTGAGTGCTCATTTCCTCATCAGTTATTATCAGGAAATTACAGTTGATTATTTTTAATGGAACTGTGTAGATGTCTAAAAGCAAAATATGCAAAATCAAAACCAGGAAGAGTTGAAATAAACATTGAGTCCATTTACAGTGCAAAGATAAAAAGGGTAAGACTTGTACAGAGAATTCAAGACCTTAATAATGTACTTAGTCCCTTACTTGCTTATGTCAGAATTATTATGTGCTAGGCTGTGTTCTCCCTGTGCAGGTAGCTCTTCCAGTCAGCAGAGGGAAATTGAAAATGTTGTGTGGGGCCATTATTTACCACCATACATACGGAAAACAGGAGAGGCCTCACTTTTCTAAAGCCCATCCCTGCTTTCCTAGATACCAGCCAGAGCCAGACACGCAGGCAGCAGGAAAGTGCATGTGTGCTTTTTTCTCTCCTGCAGTCCTTCTCTCAACTACACATGTCCCACTGTCCACTTCCCTCTTCATTTCCTCTTTTGCCACTTCTTTTTCAATTTGTAGGAAAAATTTTGTTGCACTAATATAATGAAACTGCTTAGCAGTATGATCCTTAAGCACCTGATGAGCATTTAGGTTTGGCATAATGACTGTCTGAGAGCACTGTGTGTAGGAAAATTATAAGAATGCCAGGTGTGTTTTTACAGAGGTCTTGGATAGCATGACAATGTTAGATATACGAAAATCATGCCAATGTTGGTTGTTTTTTGACTTGGATGCCACCTGCTGTTTTCTTGCCATGTATTTTGCATTACCTTCCATTTATTCAGCTGATGAACACTTCAGGGAACACTTGTCTGGTGCTTTAGCTCCTTTGAGGATCTTCCAAAACCAAACTGAATGAAGAGACATTAAATGAACATTTAATCTTACATTGTAAACATAACATGATCAGTCCTGCAGGTTTCCAGCGCTCTCTTCTCATGAAAAGCAAAGCCCATCCTTGCTGCAGTGCAGGCAGCAGAGGGGAAGCCCCCTCTGTCCACCCCCTTCTGCTGGCCCTGTGTCCTCCTTCCACAGTCTGCTGAGCATGACTCTCGTACAGGGGCTGTCTCAGGCAGGCATCACGGGAAGAGATCCATGTCAGCAGGGAACATTTCAATAATGGGCCTTCCTGGGTGTATGCACAGGAAAACAAGAATTCAGGATGGGCTTTCATCTGAATGTATTGTTAAATCTGACTCTGGTATTTTTAAATACAGGTTGTGTGTCACACGGATAAAGAATTGTCTCGACTAGAGAGGGCTTCCTACTACCCACTTAAATAAAAATTGATTTGCCTTGCAATCAGATATTCTTGTGAGTACTAAGTAAGAAGCAGAAGCTTTTTTAATATGTACAGAAAGAAATCAATCATTTCAGAGAAAATTGCCCAGAGAGAAGGTTTCACAGGTCTTTTTCTGTTTGCTTTCTATCTGTAGTGCTTAGGTTGCCCACTAAGTACTACTGACTTTGGCCCAAATTGGCTGTAGTATAAATGCAGGTTTTTCAGATGACAGAAAGTTCCCATTTTTTTGTTTTTTCTCTTCCTTTTCTACAGCAGTTTTGGAGATTTTTCACCATCAACTCTGTGAATCTGTGCTCCTTTCTCTTGCTGGTTTCTGTCAAATTCAACTAGTAAAAGAATTGTTCTTTGGTTTTTTCTTCCCTAATCTATGGCACTGCCTTATTCTAGAGGTTTTAGCACTTCAGAAGTCACACACATCATGTGTTTTCTGAAACTGCATATTGAATATTTGTATTGTGGTGTTTGTACAAATCCAGTGTGACCATAGTGGACATTTCAGGGCTTAGTCAGCAGCATGCCAGCAAGAGCAGCAGGCTGGAGATTGTTGCTTTAAGGAAGATTATAGGTGTGTTCCATATCTGTGTATTTTGTGGTCTTCTCTTGTCTGTCTGATAAACTTGGGTATGGGATCTCAGTAAACCTGCTTACATGTTGAGTTCATTCACAGTGGTATTCCAAGGAAGATTTTCCTTTGGTGTGGGAAAGAGTTGAAACTCACACAAGCTGGGGGATGCAGTAGGTATATGCTAAGCAGTTGGGGATCATTTAGCTGGACTAAAATAAGGCCGTAGTTTAAGTATGATTTGCAGTACTGGCTCTTTTTAAATGTGCCTACAGTTGATTTGCATTAAAAGTTCCCATCGATAACAGGATGAGTTGTGTATTTTAAGGAATATAACAAAAGTCCATGAATTGCCTGGTTCCCCAAGAAAGTTCCCGTGTGGAACTGTATGGGTATGAGCAGTAAAATAACAGCACTGAGAGACACCTGGATGCAATTTGTTTACAAAGCATTCTATTGCAAGAGCAATACAAAATCTGCCAGCCAGCCAGTATTTTAGTTTTTCAGTTGTAGACTACAGTAAGTTTTAGATTAATTATGCTTTCTCAGTAAGTAAAATGTGCTTAAAGAACTCTAAGCCAATTATAAACAATGTATTTTAGAAGTTTTATTACTTGAAGTAGATAACCAAAATTTCATTTTTGCCTTTTCTCCAAAGATACATTTCAAAGCACTTAATCTTTTGTTTTAGCTGTTCTCTAATCTATTCTGCCAATGAGAGGATTAATGAGATGTGAATTTTAATCTCCTTATTGATTTCCTAATTATTTTTCATAATCTAACTCTGGCTCTTGATTTATGCTTCTCACTGATGAAAAATGTAGAAGTAACAGGAGTGAATAATCTGTATGTGTATGCCCTGAAGCTGGTTGAGGATTTAGTTTTCTTTGTTTTGTAACCTCCATCTGGTCTGATGGTCTTTCCATATTGCATATGCTGCTTTTTTCTGTCTTTAGTCATAGCACATATTTTTAAATCCTCATTCATTTAAATTTAATTTTTGTAAATGAACGAGGTTTTATTTCATTAAGGAGCAAAGCTGTACAGTAAATATTTAACAGAACATCTTTTGCTGGTTTCTTTCAGTAGTCTGTCTTGACTTTTATTTCCCAGAGCACTTCCACTAAACCAGCAGCTGCCACCTTGTCTGCAGCAGCCGGGGATCTTGATCTATTTACTGAGCAAACATCAAAATCCGAAGAGTCAGCGAAGAAACAACTCTCCAAAGACTCCATTTTATCACTGTATGGCACAGGAACCATGCAGCAGCAAAATGCTCCGGGTAAATAATTTTGTTTTAAACTTTACCTAGAACAGTTATTTCTACAAGTATAAAGCTAAGGGTGGATACCTGCTAACTATATTTAAAAGAAGGTTTTTATTTTCAGCTTTTATAAAACTGAGAAAAACTACTGAAATGTAATAGAAACTAAAGAAAAACACAGTATGTGATTTTAATTTATTTATAGCTGCCTAAATTATCAAGGTTACAATTTACTGAAAAATTTGTGAACTCTGCTTCTGCCATGTAATTCATCACTAAGGGTCTGAGTCTCCACTGTGCAGCCAGCAGGCTGCCAGGATCCCTGCAGAACTGTCAGAGCTTTGGTTTAGCTATGTTTGTGTGAAAACAAAGACCTCCAATAAAGCAATTAAAAGACTCCAGTTTACCACAGGGATGCCAAACTCTTCTTGGCAGTTAATCTTGTGGTGAGTCCCTTTCCTTTGAGAGTTTTAAAGCAACTTTTTGCTTTTACCAGAAGTTAAATTGGCAGCACTGACATACAAGTGGACAAAGTTTTCCTTAGAATTATTTTGGTGCACTTCCAACTTATGGGATGGGAGAGGAAAATCACTTCTGCTGAAATCTTCCCTTCTCTGGTACAGGTATGTTCATGGGGTCATCGTCTATGCCATTTACCACACAACCATCAACTCACTTTCAAGGCTTTCCAGCCATGGGAGTTCCTGTGCCAGCAGCAACTGGGATGATGGGAAACATGATGGGACAATCAGTGCCAGTCATGGGACAAAGCACAGGCATGATGGGAATGGGAATGCCCAATGGATTTACTGGTACTGCACAAACTGGTGTGATGGGACTTCCTCAAACTGTCGTTGGACCTCAAGGTGGAATGGTGGGACAGATGGTCACACCACCACAAAACAAGTATGGATTGCAACAAAACCAACAAGCTCAATGGAACCTCTCTCAGGTAAAGACTGGCCATTCCCAGGCAAGTGCTTTAGGAAGATGATGCTTTTCAGATACAAAATGTGTGGCTGTAGGAGGAAGGTGTGGTATAACCAAGTTACAGGCTGCTGGACTATGGACTGCTCAGAGGCACATGTTAACAAACAGTGAATAGTTTGATTAAAGATAACTACTACATAAGCAGAGAATGATTTTGCCAAGGTAGACCAAACTCAGTTCTCTGCTTTCATCTCTCTCCTCATCCTGTCATCAGAGCCAGCCAGGTAAAAAGCTTAGCTTAGCTAGTGTTACAGAGTTCTGAAATGTAAACACAGCCTTATAACTAAAAGCAGAATTTAACTGCTTGAGGATAACCATTAACAATGAATACTTTCATTCACAGACTTCAGGATAAATTTTGGTGGAATGTGAAGTGCTTTGTGCTCTTAACATTTTCCTGTAGATTTCCTTCCTTTCCTTTTCCTCTTTTCCTCTTAACATTTTCCTTTTTGCTTAGGCACATCTGTTGTTTATCTGTAGCATTTCCATCCTACTTTTTAAACATGTTTAAAAGGTTCTCTGGAAGTGTTAATGTACATGTAGTACTGTATTTGAACATTTTCCAAGAAAACATCTTGAAATCAGGTATTTGAGAGTTTATTGGGGCAAGGTGAGCAGAGAGTACAGATGTAAATTATTCCCTTGGAGTTCAGCATGGATGGTAGCAACTATTTTTTTCATACTATTGTTTGAGTTATGATAACAGTATAATTCCATGCTGCTTACTTAGTAATTCAGGAAGAGAACCTTAGTGACTGACTTAAATTGGATGATACAAATTTTTACTATTCTGCTCAGTCTTATGGTGTGAACATTTATGAAGGTAAACAGCATTTCCTACATGGATAAAACAGTCCCTGTTTGAAAATACCGGCTGTCATTCTGCTTTGAAAAGTAATTCTTTAAGATGAGAATTTCAAAATGTCAGATCAAAAAAATCTGTGGATTTACTGGTGACAGTCTTTTCCCAGGTAGCTAGCTTTAAAAAGACCCATATCATCTTTGAAATTAAAATCTTGCCTCTCATCAAATACATGTTCAAGGTTGGCTCCTAGAATAAGCTCTTCACATGTTCTTGTACCCCTTGCACATCAGATGTATGATGACATTCCACAGTCTGTAGGAGACCTCTGATCTAAACTCTGACTCCAGTTGAAAGGGGGTGAGCTTGCTTTACTTACCAGACTAACATATTTTATATACTCTGCTGCTTAAGAATTCGGCTCCAGAAGAGATGAACCACTGGGTAAAGCATGCTTTCATCAGCTTTTTTAGATTTCCAGGTTCAGTGGTGGATTGTTTTTTGCAGATACACAGTTCTGTGTGAAAACACACAGAACTTAATTTTACCCTGAAATACTAGTTTGCAATTTACTTAATTTTTCACCAGTGTTTCAGTTTCATTTTGCAATTGTTTGTGGGCATTGTTTGCTCATGTTTACATGAGCTCTGACTTTGACCTAGTGCTGCCTTTAAATTGAATCTAATGTTAGTTATCCAAGATGCCTATTCATTGGCTCTGATTGTTAATTGCTCCAAATGCTCTTTTACTCTCAAACTCATTTTGCCATTGATCACTGAAAATACAGTGACTAGATATTTGTAAAGAGTACAAATAGTTTTGCAACGTCCCTGAAGTGAATGTGCTGAATTTTGAATTCTTTCCCAACTTTAACTAGATGTTAAATGCATGTGAATTTAATTTCATGTGAATTATTTTACTCATTTTTTAAGGAAATACAGTATCTTGAGTAGACTCTTTAGATTTAGATTTAGATAACACTCAAGTTTATAAATCCACCTCATTCTTTTTTGATTGCCACCTAACTGGATAATTTCTGTAGAAAATGGTGTAGTCAAGATTATGAAGTCTCCAAAGAAAAGTTGCTGGAAAAAAAAAATATCTGGCACTGCAAGTGCAGACAAGACTATATTACTGGCTTTGGTGTTTCTTTATCACAGTTGCCACAATTTTGTTTGTTATCTTTGAAACTGTGAAAGCAAACTTTTTACCAACCAGCCACATTGGCGACCTCCTTCACATGCTGTCAGATCTCTAGTCACATTCATACAGATGTGACATATACACCAAGTGCCACAGCCCATCAGTTGATGTATGCTGGTGATTGAAGGGCTCCAGAAAAGCTGGTAGTGTGGCAAAAGGGTTAGAAACTTAGATGGAGTCAATATTTTTATTTAATGAGAAATATTTTTAGGGAAATGTACTCATAACTGGGTGGCTGGTTGGAAGCAGGACTGCTTTTGGCTAGCAGCGTGCTGTGTTTCAGTGCCAGTGCTAACCAGGCTTGCGTGTGTGTGTGTGTTTTGCAGATGAATCAGCAAATGGCTGGAATGAGCCTCAGCAGTTCCAGCAATGTGATGGGCTTTGGCCAGCCCCCCAACACAGCCGCAGGATGGACTGGAAGCTCCTCTGGCCAGACTCTCAGCACACAACTGTGGAAATGAAAGTTGCAATAGAAATCTTTCCCAGAACAGCCACCTAACATTCCTTGTTCAAATACATTTACTTTTGCTGTTCCTTCCATGTACATATATATTCTTTTTCTTTTTTCCCAGCTGTTCAGATTAAGAATATAACTGACTGACCGTGTTGTGGTCTATATTGATTTAAATTTGATGTAGTGAAAAGCAGATCAAGAATATATTTATACATCATTGGAAGCATTTTCATACAATGCATATGATTTCATAGACCATATTAAGAAGCTGCTTAACCACATACTGATTTTTTCCCTCAAAATTCTAGATCAAATGTTTGCATATAAGGGATGTAGCTATCATGTTAGTAATATCCAAAAATATGATCCCCAACCCCTCAAAATTACCCAGTAATCCTGTAGAAGGTACTGTATGAACAAATGTTTAATCATATATAAATAGAATGTAAATGTATCACTGAGCAATGTTTTCTAGTGTATCAAACAAATTTTGTTTCATCATACATTTCACTGTGATGTTATTATGGTGTGCATAACAGGGAATGTGGTTATTGAAAGAAAGATAAACCTGGATGTTACTGTAGTTCTACAAATCCATAGTCTATTCTTTTAAAGATGAGCATTTGATGCATTTGAATTTCCCATGGTAAAGTCTCTGACCTGGCTCAGGAGGCAAGCGCACAGTGTTAAAGCTGAGAACTGACAGCACAATATGCATTCAAGATTAACTCAATGTGAACAGATATATTTTGTCTTGCAGAGAGATCCAGGTTTATGACAGTGATTGTGTTTACATTTTATGGTGCCTCGTAATGATAAAATGTTATTTCCCTATATTAAAAGGATAAATCCGTAAATGATTGTGGGTTTTTATTTCATTATTGTCAAATAGCAGACCTATTTGACTGCTACTTTTAATGAAGTAAAACACATTCAGTTTGGAGGATCCATTTATACAGATATTTAGACCAACAGTTCGTGAGTTAAAATCAGTTTATAATTACACCATTAAGCTGGATAAATACAAAAAGTATATACATAAATAATGATTTTGAAAATACTCCATTGCAGCCATGTTTCTCTATGTGGAAACAGCATTAAAACAAAGGTAAGTGTAGTTTATTAAGCTGAGGGTTCAGAAATGCATGCAAACAAGTTAGAACGCAGCACACCCACTTGATTTGCTTATTAGAGTCTCTGACAGCTTCCTTTTGTTTCCACAGAAGTCCATCAGGTCTCAGGCAGATCCAGATGATTTTAGCTGTCTGAACTGGAACAAGTGCTGATGCCTCCACTGTCCTGCTCTTGCTGTGGGACTCTCTCCCCACATCATACCTCAATATTGACTGTGTCCAGGTGGTACTTTGGCTCGTTAGCTAGATTCACTTTCTCTGTTCGTGTGTGCCACACAAGAACCTAGAAAATAACATGTGTGTCTGTAAAGTCATCTACAGAGATGACACAAAAGCTTTTCAGAAAGTGTGGAAATTGGTACCTTTGTGCAGTTGTTTGCTTTTGGCTCCAGTTCCTCCACTGTTGTTATCTGTTTCAGAAAATCAGACTCTTGCATTCCTGGTTGAGAACCACGACGCTTGAATACAGCTTTGGGATGAGACAGGATCACTTGAAGACTCACAGCAAATCCTTTGGAGAGAGTGGGACAGGGAAAAAGGTTGAGAAAAACCTTTAGGCCTTGTATTTTTGTGCAGTTACATTTATGCCTAGAAATCTCCCATGTTCTTCTCTAAAATGTGTAAATTTAATTATGTGGATAGACAGTATTTGGTAGGTTTGTACATCCTACATTGTTTTGTTTTGCCCTGAAGACACATTCAGATTTTTATTTAATTGTACTGTATTTTCAACGTGTTTAATCTATTTCTTGTCATGTAGGTAATACATGCTTCCTTGCCTAAAAGTCAGATATTGCTAAGATCTTGGGCTATTCTTCCTTTCTACTTTTAATTAAGAAATAAAAAATTTAAGTAAACTAAAATGTATAAAATTTGTACTGTACAAACCATTCTACACTTCAAGGTGAGAGTCAGAAAAAAACATTAAAATATGTTACAACTGTGATCTTTTAGATAGTTTTGTCCTGTAGAGTTTTATCCTGTAGAGTTTTATCCTTGTTGAGGAAAGTAATACTAATGCTCTGCCTCAGGAATGACTTTTAGTGCTGCTGGTCTGCCAGGCAGTTTCAGCTGGTCTGAGCCTGGCACAGCACAGCTCAAAGGACTTCAGCGCACACACCTTTCTGCAATTCTTTACTAACGTGTGTCAAGTCCCTCAAAGGGAGATTGCAAACTGAGAAATCACTGGTTTGAACAAACCCTCTCTGAAGAAGCTCCCATGAATCTCCAATTTGCCATTATTTATACAACTCTCCCATTTTCCTTCAGCAATGCTCAGTCACGTGTATGCCTTTCTAACTATGAATCAAAAACTCCACTGATAGACTTATAAAGAAAAATTACATTTGTAACTAACTCCTTTTGTCTGATTGCCAAGCCTGCCCAGCAAATCTTTCTTCATCAGTTCAGAGTGGTTCCAGCTGTCCCTTTATGACTAGTAACAGTTTATACATCAGTTCTGGAAAACTCCAA
The DNA here is from genome assembly GCF_008360975.1 of Lichenostomus cassidix. Lineage (NCBI taxonomy): Eukaryota > Metazoa > Chordata > Aves > Passeriformes > Meliphagidae > Lichenostomus > Lichenostomus cassidix. The sequence continues at coordinate 83,515,191 of NC_139483.1, read as the reverse complement.
GAACATTGAATTCTAAAGTCAGTATTAAAATTTTAACAGTTTAAAATTGAGCATAACTAACTTAATGTAATTCTGCCCCCTTTTTTTTGTAGTAGGAATGTCTTGCTACTGTGTTTTACTTGAAAGTATCTGTGACTTTTATGGTAGCCTTTTGAAGAAGAAAATACAAGGAAGTAATTACTACATCCCATGTAAAGAAAGGCGCTCTGAAACCATTTTATCATGTTCTTGCTTGTAGGAAAGCAAAGGAAGACACCAGAAAGTTTTGTTTTGTTTTGAATAAGGATTTGGACCCTGATGGAAACTATGGGTTGGATGTAAACAGAGGTCCCAATTCACTAATGGACACAGTTGCATTAAAGATTTATACATATATCTTTTATGTGGCTTTACACATCCTATCCTGCCTGATGTAAAGAACAGGTTGGACAGGGCTTACCCACACCCTGCAGAGCAGTCTTGCTTTATACTGGTTGTGGCCTGGCCATGATGGAGCACAAGGTGGCTTCTATCCCAGTGCTCATGGTAGCCAAGTGTAATCATTTGGGAAGAGCTAAGGGTGAGAGTTGAAACTCCCTCAGCATGAGACAGTATTTTACAGCCAGCTTGCTGCACCTGAAAGCAGACCAGAGACATAGTACTGATGAACAAAATGGTCTGCTTCAGTTTAGTGAGTTTGGTTAGGTTTTGTTGCAGTTTTTTCCTCAGAACAAACCATAAATTTTGGATGCAACAGGGCTTTGATAATTCTGGGCACAAAAAAAAATGTTGCTTTGCATGGGAAGGCATTTTTGGAACCCTGATGAGCTGTGTGAGCTGCTCTTTCGTTTAAATATATTTAAGATTCAAACTGCCCATGCATAAAGAAGAAAATGAACACCAAAATTAGTGTCCTAGATTTTAGTGTGCAGAAAGAATCCCATTCTAAGCAGAAGAGTCACAGATTTTCTGCTGCTTATCTTTGCGGTGTCAGTGTGGCTCCCTGGACCCATAGCCTGTACTTATCTATACGTTAATTTCTCATAGATTGTCTTGTTGCAAGGCTTGCCCCTATGTTGAAAAAATTGCATTGCATTCTGAGGATGGAATTCTCCTACACACAGATGTTCAGGTGGGTCATGCCCCCTGCATGTGACATGTACCCCTGCCACCATGCTATTGCAAATTGTCAAAACTCAGGCATCAAAGAAATGTTCAGTTATAAATTGAGTGTTGCAGGTGGCAGGGGCATGGACTGATGTGCACTGACTGTCCTGAGGTTTGTTTCCTTGGTCAGGGTCCGTGCAGTCTTTGTTTGTTAAAAGAATCCAATAAAGCAGCAACTTGAAGAGAGAAAATAATTCAAGGAGATTTATCTCCTGGTTCTCTAGTTCTTCAGCTCTGCTTTATTACTGCTTTAATTTAGTACGTATGACATTTTGTAAGATAGACTTGAGAGAAAACCACTTTCTAGTGACAACTTTCAGTTGATTTTATCAGATGTGTCATTTTGGTGTCAGAAAGAGAAAAGACAGCTCAGGTTTTGACCAGACTGGCACTAATTATTTCTCTCAGTAGATAATGATCCTGTGCTAATAGATGAAAATACACTGTTGTTTTGAATTCTATCACTAAACAGGGATTAAGCCTGGATTACTGTCTCTAGTGTAGCAACACTGAACAGTGCTTACATGTATACAGTTATTTTACTTAATCATTATTCCTACAAGGTCATATTGGGCTTAACTTCACACAAAATGCCACAAGACAATTTCACAGCTGGAGTGTGAAGAGGTGTTTTGGGGGGCTTTTGGTGTTTAATAGAAGGTTGTAAATTAAATCTAATTGGCTGAAGAGCCACCTAGATAGGAGTTAATTTGTTGGAGGACAAGATACCTGGGAGACATAGCAAAGATTATATCTGTTCTTCTTTCAACATAAGCTGTTTCTGTTAATTCACACCTTGACTTGTGTTAGATCAATGGCTTCTGTTAAAAGGCAGAACCATTTTTCTTCATCCAGTTAAACTTGAGCTAGCGCTCAAAGATTTTGTTGCTGTGGTTAATACCATCGCTTCCTGGATGTTCTAGACAGGATAGTAGCTGAAGGCATGCTGGAAGCTGAGTGTTTGTCATTTCTAGAATGTATAAATGCTAATGTTCAGTGCTGATGTTGAAACAGGTGTGCTGGTTTCCACACAGATCAAGGTCCCACCTTTGGCTTTGACTCTGCAGCTTTCAAGTTCTGTTCTCCCTGTGATGCAGTTTTTGGGTTGCAATAAGGCAGAGGTCCCTTACCAGGAGTTTGTAGTTCAGAACAAAGGCATCTGCTGGCAATTAATTCACCATGAAAGAGGCACTTGATTATAAACTCAGTGATTAAAATAGTATTTCCGTTGGATGAAGGGGAGGTTTGTGTTTTCTTTTGGTTTTGGGGGTGGTTTGAGTGTGCTGTCTGCCACAGCCACTCAGAATTTTTTTGTTTGTGACTTCCAGCAGTGGTTCTTTCAGACTCAGTCAAAATGTGCCATGTTTTACAGTGCCATGTGAATAGGCTGGCTTTTTTGCTCAGGGAACCCTAAGAAAGATTAGGTGTACTGAAGATCTCATGACTATAGCAAAATGTAAAAAAAAAAATAATTAAAAAAGTGGTTGCTCAGGCCCTAGCAGAGGTGCTTAGGGCACAGTGGATGAGCTCTGTACCCCAAGTCCAAAATCTGCTGGCCCAGTGATTTACAGTCACATAGTAATCTCTATGACTGAAGTAGCTCCTGGAATGCTAATGGAAAGCAAACATCTGCCTTCTTGAATAATCTTCACATTAGGAGAATTACAATCTAACCTTTTTTCATGGGTGATCTAAAATTCTGGGAACAAGCCAGAAGTAAAATAACAACATTTAATACAGAAGACTTGAAATCAGATCCATACTAAATAACACAGTGCCTACCTCAGAATCAGTGTCACCTTTTTGCTTTCCACCTTCTCTCTCACTTTTCTTCCTCGAGGGCAAGCAAGTCTGTGTCAAACTGTAGAACTCACCTCCAGTTAAAACTGAAGCAGAACTTTGAAAATATCTGAACTAATTCATATGCTATGTTGGTTGCCAGGCAAGAAGCAATACAGGAAACAGCTACTTTGCTTTCTGAATCCAGTTCAGCATTGGAGAATAGCAGTGTCAGCCGCAAATTTCTCAAAATAAATAACCAATGTTTAATGAATTGATCGAATATAATTGCCATGTGCAAATGTGTTTCAAAGAATCTGGGGAGGTTGGCCAGCTAGGGTCTGTGAGCTGAGCCCAGTGAAATCAGCAAGACATTTCTCCACTTGCAGTAATTGAATTTGGCCTTGTATTTTGCAGTCTAGAAAAAGTGCTTAAAGTCAAGGATGTGCTTCCTCTGAACAGCCACAAATTAAATCAGTAATCCCAAACCTTTTAAGCAATCACTCTGTTCATACCCAGCCTCATGATCAAATTCTTGTGAAAACTGGTATGAAAGATTGTTCAGTAAACCAAAGGGAGCCTCCTTACCAGTACACTGGGAGTCAGAACATTAACTGTAGACAGCGGAAGTGTCTCCAGATCAGTATTACTATATGCACCTATACTTTAAAAAAAAATTAATATATGTTAAATTTATTTTTTATTTTTAAAAATATTTTAAAAAGAGATCCTTGATCTTATGTGCAACATATGGTATAAATTGTTGCTTGTATATTTGGTACAGCAGATGGAAAAATGCCAGTGATGGACTACATCGTGGACTTGGGTTTGGTAGGAAGTCCTCCAAGTCCCTGGAGGTGTGTTGGGAAGTCAGGAGAGAAGGGCAAGGCAGGAAACTGCATGTTGACACACATCCTGCAGACTGCACTTGCTCAGACACCTACAGAGTTCTGGGTTTGCAGTTCTGTTTGTGCTCTTCCACTGCATTCCTAAGGGGAATAAAGATGCAAATTTCACATCATTTTTTTAGCAGCCTACACAGCATCCATTTCTCGCCTTGCTGAAATGAAAAATGTAATTTAATTTCTTCTGTATTTTTTGAAGACTAATAAAGGTTCTCTCACAAAATAGTAACTCCTTGTTTGTGGATCTGCAATAACTTCCTGTACTCTCAGTGTTTTGGGTTTTTTTGTCTCTATGACCCTCCCTTATGTGACTTTGGTTGAAGCACAAGCAGGCAATGCTCATAATGGAGCTGCTTTTCCCTCATGCCAGTGATTCAGTCAGCATCTGCAAGGTAAACAACTTAAGAACTTTCCATGTATCTCTTCATGTCTGAGTTGGAGTCCCTTGGCTGATGTTGTGTAATGGCTTTCTGCCTGCTGTTAATGAATTATGAGCCACACTCTCACCTTTATAATGCCATCAGTAATCCCTTCTAGAGCACAGTATCAATATGTATCTCTAAATCCACAGGCAGGGACTGTTAAACTGCACAGCTGCAGTCCTTGACACACTGCATGGTTTTGGGCATTGAATACCTACTTCACCCTTCAGAACACCTCAATCTGAACACCCAAATACTTATTTTTATGCCTGATGATACTATTGGCTTGAAATGCCTCTACAGTGCAGAAAAATTCACGTTAACCTTTTTGTCTTTGAGGTGTTAACAACTACTAGTCCTCCTTTATTTACTCTTTTTAACCAGTTGGACTGTAAATACTGTACATACTTTTATCAAACATTTCTATTAATACAACACTACTCTGCTAAGATGAGAAAGAACTGTGCAGTGTCCTTTGCCCTCCCCCAAAACAAAGCTATCAGAATAAAAAATACAGTGGCCATTTCTACCCCATTCTTGCCCTTGTTTTCCTATTTTCCCCCTTCCCTCCTGAATACAGGAAATGTCTAAGTGCAAATACCGTATCATTTGCTGGAAAACCAGCTTCTGCTATATCAGAAAATGGACTTGTGCACAGTGGTGATTCATGTGGCAGTTGTGAATATATACACAAAATTGTCTAAGCATGGACTGTCAGCAAGACAGAACCTACGGTGTGCAAACTTCACTGCAGAAGATTGATTAGATTCATTTTGAAGCTTTTCTGCCTTCATCTACCAGGCGATAGCTGTCAGTGATTTCTCCCCTAAGCCCAGTGTTTCAAACTATATCCATCTACAGTTATCACTGTCATTCCAAATAACCAATGCAAAATGAATAATTTCATGATAAAGTTGCATTTTACAACATGAGGTCTAAGAAGGTCTGCATTTATACTGCCTGGTTTAGACTGATGACAAAATGACAGGCAGGGACTCCTTGCAAAAATTGCTTGGATGAATTAATTTACAATTAACTTGTTTCAGACAGAAGATTCATACAACATAAAAGCCAAGTTGCCACATAAAATTAAAAACAATAAGTTCAGATACCACTAAGCAGCAACTTAATTAGACAAGATGTGCAAGCTAAGACTCCCAGGATAATTAGTGCCAAAGGACTGCATACTCTGTCGGCACTTTAGAAGCTTTAGAAGCTCATGAAATTGAGAAATTGAAACGTTCATGTATACTAAATGATCCTTACCCGCCATGTCAATAGCAAAGGGCCTGTCAGCTCTCCAGCCCGTGTACCAGCCAACGACTTTGCCGTTCTCCACCACTGGGCGCTCGTAGCGCCGACCTCCCACCAGCCCCACGGGCCACACCGACACCTTGCGCGTCGTCCGCATCTGCAAGAGGCAGGCACAGCGTCACCGACAGCGAGCACGTGCTCCCAGCAGGCTTTTCTTGTGAGTGCTGCTAGAAACCTACCCTGCAGTCATCAACACCAGGAATTCAAGAGCAACTCTAGCTTACAGATTTCAGCCCAACAGTGGTATTTGACAGCTGCATGTGCCCACTCATTTTCTGTGAAATCTCCAGCTTTTTAGCCCATAGGCATCTAAATTCTACTTTAAATACCCTATTCATAATATCTTTTATACCAAAATTCTTAAAAGCTGTGAAAAAATGGGGTTTTTTTCTTGCTTGTTCGGGTTTTTGAAGGTGTAGATCTTTTTTATCTGCAAGATTACAGCATTCTGTCAGTAGGCTTATTTCTATAAATTGCTGAGATATGGTACAAACCCAGTGAGAAAAAATATAATAATGATCAATACACACTCCACTAGGACAAGTACAATTAGTTTGAGATTGGTAAAAAATGCATTGAGTAGAGGAAATTATGACACACAGCTCTCTCTAACTGCAGCAGACCTGAGATGCAGCTCAGATCTATTAAGGATTCATGAAAAAAGATTGCTTTGGTTAAGTCTTTTCAACTTCTGTATTTTTCCTTTAAAAGCTCTCTTAAATTTCTGAGAAGGACAAAAAGCAGGCCAGGCAGGATGCTTACTATCAGCAGCAGCAGTTTTTCCCAATGGTGTAAATTAACTAAATGCAATACTGGAAGTGTGATCCTTATCTAACCCAGAGGAATCCATAGATAGGAAAAAAATGACTGTAGCAAGAAGTGTGCATGACTGAGAGTCACTTCAAGAAGGGCACTGAGGTGCTGGACTGTGTCTGGAGAAGGGCAATGAAGCCAGGGAAGGGTCTAGAGAGTGAGTCCTGTGAGAAGCAGCTGAGGGAGCTGGGGTTGTTTAGCCTGGAGAAAAGGAGGCTCAGGGGAGACCTTATCATTCTCTACAAGTGCCTGAAAGGAGGCTGTAGCCAGGTGGGAGTCAGCCTCTTCTCCCAGGAAACTAGCATTAGGAAACATGGCCTTAAGCTGAGCCAGAGAAGGTTCAGGTTGGACATAAGGAGAAAATTCTTCCAAAGTGTTGTCAGGCATTGGAACAGGCTGCCCAGAGAAGTGATGGAGTGAAGTCCCTGGAAGTGTTCAAGAAACTGGATATGGCCCTTAGTGCTATGGCTTAATTAATGTGTTCAGTCAACGGTAGGACTCGATCTTGGAGGTCTTTTCAACCTTAAGGATTCTATGAGTCTTATTCAGTGAATTCAGATAACTGGCTCAGTGGTCCATTTTCTTCAGTAAACAGGAGATCATATGACACAAACCTTGACACACTGCTCCCTGTGGGAAAATCAGTCTGGCGTGAGAGCTGGAGCAGACGAGTGCACAGACACAGCGGCTTGCACAGTTTAACCACATCGGTACAAAAGCCACTGTTTTAACTATTGTGCTTTAAACATGATTCTATTTAAACAAGTATCAAACTATTTCAGTGTAATGTGGGCTTAATTTGAGCTATTCTAAAAACAGTCTCATCTTTTGTTGTAATTGAAACTTATTCCTTAGGGAAAGGTTATCCCTTTTTCCTTCCAAGCACTCCTCTTAGCAAAAACAAACACAGTTTTATATATTTGTAACTGCAGTCTGCTATCGATGGATGTTGAAGTAAAAGACAACCTTGGTTAAATATTAAACACTTCCCTCTCTCTCTCTGCCAAGGTGAAAGATTTATCATGCATATCATCAAGACTCGCAGGAGCTGCAGCAGAAAAACAAAGACTTCATGTCAGTGTGATTCACATTTCTAAGCTAGAAACATTAGCAGATTATTAGAACTTTCACATAGGCATAAAATACGTGTTTAAAAATCCACAAAACGTATGTACACACAGAAGAGAGTCATGCACCTTCTCTCCCTCCAGTTATTTGTGTATCTTCAAATTTGTTTATCAAAATTTCCTCTCTTCCATCCTAATAACTGTTGTAGCAAGCCAGAACATCTCACTCAGTAGCAGCAGCCAATAGTGTGTAAGAGCAGGGTAGGTATTCAATTCAATATAGGGAATTCTTGTGGTAAGGATTCTGTCCAAGCCACTGCCTGGTTAACTGCCAGCGAGAGACTGCCATGAATCTAAGGTTATTGTTAAATGTATTTACCTGCAACCATTCTCCCTGCTTAAGTTTAATTTTCCAACCTCTCCCATTCCTCTGTGTAGGAAATACAGAGTTAGCAATTACCTATTTGGATATGGACATTGGCCAAGCCTTCTCATTAAGATCTTTTAGCTCTGGTTTTAATGATACATTTCTTTTGCATATTTTGCTAACAGCATACTTATATTAACATCCAAACATATCAGACATGGACACAGGGAATCATCCTGTTGGGCATGTCTACAGGTAAGTTCCCAACAAGTTTTCAAGAGCATCATCGAGCCACATGTAGCCACAGCCAACTGTGCTACATCAGTAAATACCACAAGGTAAACAGACATGGTGCTATTAATACTGTACTGCAAAATGAACCAGGTTACACAGGATTCTTGAACTGGGTCAATAGTGGCCTCAGCATCTTTGCTGGCAGAACCAGATGGATTTACACTAATTCTCTATGATACACAGTGTGTTGGAAAATCTTGTCAATGAAAAATATCTCACTGACCTCAAAACAGCAGCATGAAATGACCCAAGAAGTTTTAAATTAATAGTCTTGGGTCAATCTCGGTGTCTCTGAGTCAGTAAAGCCACCACACATCAGAATCAAGTAACCCCTTACAGAGAGCTCTTACTTTTGTCCTTGGGTTACTTTATTCTCACAGGTTACATTTTTGAAGAAGAAAATAAGCGGGTGTCAAGAATACAATTCCTTTAAGTAAAAGCTGAAAGAGCACATCTAGACCAGTATTTATGCTAATTCTGAAATACTTCACAGCCTCAGGATATGCTAGGCAGATGAAAGTAGGAATATTTCTTTTAATCTTCTGAGAATAGCATTATTGCAGTTAACATACTGATATGTGAAGGCTGTATTTATGTATGATGGGGAAAAAGCTATTATTTGGATTAAAAGGCCATCTTGCACCTGAAATTTTATGCTGCTAATCATTGGGACACAAAAAAGTGATTCAAAAATGTGTTAATTCTGAATAGCTTTAGTGCCGTGGGTTAAACAACTGCCAAAAATCCTGTGAGTTACAAACAGCTTCCTAAATGACTCCTCTATCTGTCATTCTAATGACAGCAGTAGCACACGCTGTGTTAGTACTCAGCATTTTAAGTCCCAGTAGCTTACATGAATGGTATTCATCTTACTTACACTTCATTCTCTGCAAGTTAAGCATCTGCTCTGTCCTAGTTAGACTTCTGTAGTTAATGAATAGAGATAGGGAGCCACTGGCATGATTCATCCTGCCTGGCATGGACAGCTCTCTTCAGGTAGAAATTTGTCCTCTATTCATGAAAGGGGGTCTTGGGCATAGGAGCAGAGTGATAGACTGGGTGGGGGAAAATGGTAGAACAAACCTGAACAAAGTAGGAGGGGGAGGAGAATTGGGAAGGAGTAGGCAAGGAAATGAGAGGAGAGATGAATAACTGACTGAAAAATGACAGTGAAGTGATGGGCATACAACAGTAAATACAGTAACAACAGAGTAATCACTGAAGAATAGCAAGTGAAAATGCAGGAAATGTAGCTGAGCAATAAAAGTCAGTGATAAAAGCATTGCTAAATATAGCATCTCATTAGTCAATCAAGAAAAGCTGCTTAATGGGATGCGCTGGACTGATGGATAGGGAAGATACCAAGCCAGTAAAAAAATATAAAAGCACAAGGAGAATGAAGGCAGATGACAGAGAAAAGGAAACAAGGTTGTACTTCCTACAGAGAAAAGGCTTCCAGACTGGAACAACCATCCTAGTGTTTTTGCAGCATGATGTCAATGTGTTTCTATTGGGGATTCAAAGCCCTCTGCCAGGACAAACCTGCTGCCACACCTGGTAAGCTTTTTTCTCCCTGTCATTTCAACCTCTGTGTGATTCGTGATCTGCCCTGGTCAGGCTACAGGTTTGCACCCAAGCTCATCATCCTACCCCACACCCCTGCCCATCCCAGTGACACTCCAGCAGACTTCTGTGCAAAATTCTGATTTATTGTTACCAGAGACAGGATCTAGAGCTCCTTCACTACAACACTTCCTCTGGACAAAATGTTATGGATTAAAGCACAAGCACAGCCAGGTTCCCTATCAGTTCTCACACAGTTCTCTGCATTACAAAGCCAAATTGTGCTTCAACAAAACTTCTGTCAGAGCAGTACGACTCAGCCAGACAGCTCAGCAGTGATGCTGTGCCTGTTACTGAGGCTTTGGACAGAGCTCCTGCCCCCGCTTACCATCATTTCAAAGGAGGAACCAAGACATAGAAAACCTGTGCCAGTGGCTTTTGTGGTTCAGGGACTGTGACATTTAGGGGTTAGGAACTTCAAAAGGCAAGTTCGTTGCTGGCAAACTTGACTGTGAAGGATATTCTCCATGGGAATACTGGTAGAAAGGGTCTACAAGTCAAAAAATTGTCAAGGTATTGATCTAGCCTCCTCTGCAGCCCTTACAGGTGATCTGCTTCACCATCCTCTCTACTAGAAAGCTTTCTTTCCAAGCATCTGCTTTAAACCTCCTCTGCTGATTTGTACAAAATCTACATTGCAGAGGGATCATAAATTAATTCCCCCTTTTCTCCAGCAACATTTTATATATACGGTACAATGATTAATGTTTCTAAATTATACCAGCGTCCTTGGGCACAAATGTCAATATTGCTTCCCTACAGAAGAAAACTGTACCAAATTTAACTAAAGCAGTTTGGAGCCAATTTCTCTAGATTGGGACAACTTCCAAAACATTTGCCACTCATTTTACTTCTGGGCCTTTCTATTTACTGGTTGTCTCATTCTACTCCCTATCATTCCGAGTTGTGTTCACTGTACCGCTGAAGAGCTGCTGACCCTGTGTAATTAATCTCATGGTAACAGTATCAGTTTCACAGGTACGACTGCTGCTGGCAGTGCGGAAACAGAGAGTACTTGGTACTTTGTAACCAGCACCTCTCCAATAAACCTGTTTCAAACAGCCCTTTTTTTTTTTTTTTTTTGGTCACTGTTTCCTCTCATTTTTAAGCTATTTCATTCTCTGCCAGTCTTTTCTAATCCAGCCCCTGTAGCGTAGGTATTACATGTCTATGTGGAAGAAAAATGTCAGTGTGCATTTAAAATCTGTCATGTACTCCTAAATCATTTATATATTAGAAAGGTATTTAATGCACTGCTAACTCATATTTGGATCACTTTTTATTCTGAAGAAAATAACTAATGACTGCTAGCTAATATTTAATTCTGTGTAGACTACTGAATGCTATTTTTAAGACTATTGCAAAAAATCTGATTTTTCCAGCTCCAAGATTTTCATGTTTTCAAAGATAAAGAGATTCACTTATACTACTTTTAAATATTTTACATAAATATAGCCATTAAAAAATACACAGAAGTTATCGTAATACAGTGTCTAAAGATTAGGACAGTTATGTAACTGTTATTGAAGGAACACTAACCCTTCCCTAGTTAAAGTTGGAATAAAAAGTAAATATTCACCTCTTCTATAACGCATTTTTTGAATTCCCCTCAAAATATTTTACGAAGATGATCACAAGAAAACTGAAGCCTGTGTGACATGCAATGCCTTCAAGTATTTCTGTTCTATTTTTAATAACAAGGAATTCTTTTTTTAGGCTACTGAAATGTCTGTTAAAAGCCATTAGAACACCTGCCACCTTCAGACATACCTTTGATAGGGAAGGGCAGGGATGCAAGAAATTTCTTTCAGTCTGAATCTGTGGCTCTGTGAATCTTGAGCTACCTGTAAACACTACATGAGCTTAAGGAGAGCAGGATGAGCTCCCTGTCCTCATACCTCCTTTCCAGCTTCAACTCCACCACCATATGCACTCTTGTGCATCACAAGTGCACTCTCGTGCAGCAAACAGCTACAGCAAATTGAATTCTAGCCCACAACTCAGTGGGCAATAGGACTAAATTCTAAGCTACTGAAGTTTCAGTTGGGTTTTTTTACCCCTTAGAAATTACAATTCGGGCTGTGATCTAGTCTGAATTCTGTGCTGCAAGGCTGTATTCAGCTCACACCTCAGAGTGTGGATTTCTCTAAGGAGACCCAGTATTCAAATCCTCTCCTTGCCCTCAGACAAGGCAGTGGAATATGCCACACTTGCATGCTCTAGATACCCAGCAAACATGGCTATGAAATTTTGGACACCGACAACCAGAAGCCTGGAGGTGGCAGGAGAGGAGAACATAGTTTTAGATGTAAGCATTTTAATTTCAAATATATTTCAGTTTAGGTGTCTGAACAAAATACAAACAAAGATGACAGATATAACCTAAATGGAAATATCTAAAACTCAATGCATTTTTGAATGCAGGAAACTCACTTTCAAACAGATACTGAAGACCTTTACTCCTCTTCTTGTACTCCTTAAGCTGCTCACCCCCCACCTTCAAAGGTTTCAGGGCAGTCTGCACAATCAACAGCAGAGTGGATCTCCAACACTAAATCCTCCAATTTGCATACATATCCAAACATGGACCAAGGAAGTGATGGCCTTTGGCCAATAACTCAAAATATGGAAAGAGTAGAAAAAATGCCTGAGACATAGAAACACATGAATTATGTGAAGAGTTAAGGGAAGTAGAATTTAGCTGTCTATCTTCAGTTTCCACTGCTTAGGTTAATCCTGTTTTAAAAATCTCTCTGTGGAGGTGGAATGCCAGATTTATCTAAGGTTTTCCTTTCTGGAAGTTTAAAAATGTGAAATCAGCAGTTGCTAGGCATCAGTCACAATATTACAATAACTTGCATTCAGGAATAAAATGAAGCACAAATGCACGAGAAACCATAAGAGAGTCACTCCAAAAAAACGGCCTGTGGCAAAAAATAGAAGCTGTGGTGAGTCATGCAGAAACATTTGTAAAACATCTTAAATAAAATAGTTGGGATTTCAGGCCTCTCAAGTGGCTTTTTCTATGAATACAGGCTGACTTAACTGATAACAGATATTTTCAGAAAGCAGACTTGTTTTTGATGGAGAGATGCAGAAGGACACCTCCAGGTGAACAGATCCTACCTGAGCAGAAAACACACAAACTATTTCTGAGGTCTGGATCCCAAAATAATAAACGACAAAATACAATACACCAGAACCACAGGCATTAAAGTAAAAGCATGATTTTTCACCTGACTACCACCACACTCTCAAGCAGAAAGAGTTGGGAATAACATAAAAGCCACACCTCCACTCCTGGTGATATTTCTTCATCATTGCTGCAGCCCCATTTAGTACTCCAAAGAATTTTGCAATCACTGAACAAATTGGTTCTTTCTCTGCAGCCTTTCCATTGAAGGTGAATCTTTCCTAACAAAATGCTAAACTGAGCCAAGGCTGTAGCAGCAGAAAGACAAACCAGGCTCCCCACCTTGTTCTAGAAAGGACAAGATAACTAAACCTGTTTAGACCCTGCCCAGTTTGACTTTGAGGACATAGTTTTGCCAGTCAAAAACTGACCTATCCACCCACATGCCATTGTGGGTCTTAGGAAAAAAGATAATTATAAACAGCACCCAAGGTTTACTTACTACTGGAGGGGACATTTTCCAGACTACTTTAAGCTGGGGGTTTTTCTTCCTGATTTCCATGAAACACACTTTGCCTAGGTCTACTGGGTCCAGCTCACACCACATCAAATATAAAGTACTCATTCCTCTAAGTAACAGGCAGAAGTACTTTGGACAGAGATTAGAATTTCTTCATCAAAAGCTCTCAGAAGCATCCCATGGCATTCCATGTCAAAGCATGCTCCTTTTTGATCATGACCTCATGGTTTATACACTACAACTCACAGTAAAGCCTTTGCTCATCTTGCTTTGTTTAAAGGCTCCATCTCCTGTAAGGACACTGGGGAAACCCCCAGCAAAAGAGCTGCCTTAAACACAATCCTTCACCAACATGCAGTTCCCTTGCTCTCCTTCTGCTCTGCAGTCCTGCTTTTGTGACCTCTGAGCAAAAGACATCCCTAATGCAAATGTTTCTCTCGAGTTGGCTTTACAGTCCTAACTAGCCTTGGTTCTGATCTCCCCAAGTGCCCACTGCTGCTATTGAAATCAGCTTTGACTCCAAAGCAAGCCATTCCAAAGAAGACCTGCTGTTTCATGAGCTGACAAATGTACACACCTGCTCTGGGCAGATGCTCACACCCATTGCTGCTGGCACTGTGGGACCTACATGTCCCTGTGCCCATGGCAGTGACATGCTGAGAGTCACACAGCCAGCACAGGATCGTGGTAGGATGACAATTCAGAGCTCCTGTTTCATCCTCCTACCCCATCCAGTGAGCAGACTACAGTTTATCAGACCACCTTTGGGATTAAACAATTGCAGCTCTGGAGAATTTTTCCTGGCAGGGCAACAAACTAAAAAAAACTCCCTCTCAGGTATAGTTATCACCATTTTCATAACAGGAATTATTACCAGATTTCATCTGCAAACAATGCATTCTGAAGCTGTTCTCTTCATGCTTGGGGAAGACAAGTATAATTTACGCTCATAAATCAATCAATTCCTAAAGGAGAGATCAGGATTTACCACAGAGCTGTCAAGCCAGAATCCATGAATGCATAAATTTTCTTTTATCAAGTCTAGAAGCAACCAGCCCCCTCTAGCAGTGCCTCGACTGAGAAATCAGGCTCCTGGCTCACTCTAAATGTAACCTCCTGCATGTAAAGGCACATCTCGTTGGCACAGCCTGCCAATGGACTTCTGTTAACTTTGCCAGGTCGGCAAGGCATTCCCTGTGTTACCACCAGTGGCATCCCAGAGACCCTGCCAACAGCTCCTTACTGACCCCAAAAAACAGACACAGGAACTTGCAGCAGTAACTGAAGCAAAAGCTCCTTCTCTGTGCCTGGAACTGAGTCTCCAGGCATCCCATTTCTCAGGGAAAACTCATTCATGCATGTGTCTGCCTCGAACACAAGGCTCACAACAAACACCTCTTTCCCAGCAGCAGAACGCAGGGAAAAGGGAAATCTTAGAGTTGCAGAGCTTTGTGCAGGAGGTTACAATTCTTGTTAGCAAGAGGAAACACAGGTTTGCCTGTTGTGCTTGCAATTTTCAAGGTTAACCCTTCAGACAGCTTTATCCCTTCACTTTCCTGCTTGTCCTTTGCTAATTAGAGAAGGTAATTTGTACTTTTCTGTTTCATAGTTCACAGCAATTAGAAGAATAATTGTAGAAATTATAAAAGAATCAATGTGACTGGACTCCTTTTCAGTAGCTGTGCAGCACTCATGAGAAACGCCTGCCAATACTGTCCCATTAGTTTATCCCTAATGTTGGTAATCAAAACAAAAAAAAAAAAAAGAAAAAAAAAAGAAGACAAAAAGGGGGGGAAAAGTAGGTATTTGTCTCCAAATGTTCTCTTTTGTCCCACACTGCTGTCAAAGTGTATTTTCTGTTTCAATTAACAGACTCCCTGAGATTCAGTCCAATTAGCCTTAAATCTGCAAATGCACATGTGAGCACTCCAATAACATCAAAGATGGGTACGTGGAATTACTCTACATTATAATGCACTAAGCACAGCTATGAGAATTTTAAAAAAATCAATTGCAGCAAAGGTTTAGCCTCTAGGCAAAGGTCCTTAAATTAGCAGCTTCAATGCTAAATGCCAAGTGGGCAAAAGAAGTAGGGTATCCCTGCTGAATGTGGATCCTGCACCTGCCCACACACTGGAAAGGGATGCATTATGAACCTAAACACAAACCAGCCTAAGCATTTCTAAACCAGCTTCCTTTAGGGAGTAGCATGTACTTCACCTCTCTGTGTATCACGCTCATTTTCACTCACTGAAACTGTGACTGTAAAGCACGCGAGGAAGAGCAAGCAGCAGGATATGGGTTTGCACCTCTAACTACTGCTCTGCCCACCAGCAGAACACACAGACTGCAGGATGTCTGAAGTCCTTTGCTGCCAACTTACTTTTCTGTTTCCCTGCCAAGGTTACTCTCCTAGCTGTCACAGAAGATGTACATGATCTTTCTTCTACCGTTTTATGTCCACTTATCAAACACCCTCCTTCCTGCCAGAGGGAGCCCAGAAAGAAAGCTGGATACCCTCTGCCCCGAGCGCTTGCCAGTTCCCACCAAAATGAAACAAAGCCCTTCACCAAGGGGAGACAGAAGACAAAAAAGAGGTCCCTTCACAAAAGAGACTCCTGAAAGGGTGTTTAGTCGTTACACAAACGATTTGCTGCTTTTAAGAGCGAAAGGCTTCCAAAAGGCAGCTCCACGTGAATTCATTAGCGCCAAGGTAGAAGCTGTGAAGGATGGCGACTCCCGATGCGTGTTTGCCCTACAGGGTTTTTCAGGATGCAGCCTGAAAAAAACAACTATCAAAGAGCGCTTTTCCAACCCAGTTTTCACAAAAACACAGGATCCCTTATATAAACCTTAAACTTGACTCGTTCGGCAGCAGTAAGAAGTTGGGGGAGTTTGGAGAGGAAGGAGAGTTTGGGGAGGAAGGACAAGAAACTTAAAATCCAGAGAGCGGTGGTCACACAGAGGCAGCCCCGCGGAGCTCGGCTGAGGGACGGGCGCGGCAAGCTCTCCGCACCAGCGAGCGGGCTTGACTGCCCTGTGCCCGCAGGTTTTGGGTAAGGGGCACCGAGCGCGCCGCAAAGCGGGAAAAGGGCACAGCTCTGCGCGGGAGCCTGAGGAGGGGAAAAGGCAGGAGCCTAAGGGGAGCCAAGGAGCGGCGGGGAGCGGGGATGGGGACGCGGGAAGCGACGGAGCGTGGCGGCCGCGCCCCCCCACCCCGGTCCCGCACGCACCTCCTGGAACAGCTCCAGGCTGTAGGTGTTGTCGTCGTCGGCGAAGAAGAGCACCCCGGGCTGCGGGGGCGGCAGGTGCTGGTGCCGCTGCCGCAGCCAGGCCAGGCCGGCGTTGCGCTGCTCGGTGGCGCGGGGCAGCCCCGGGCGCTTGTAGCGGCGCGGCGTGGGGACGTGCAGGTGCGTGCAGGGCAGCCCGGCGCCCGCCACGAAGCGGGTCACCAGCTCGCTGCGCGCCGCCGCGTCCTCCACCAGGATCCAGTGGAGCCGCGACACCTGCCGGAAGGTGTTGGCCAGGCGGGTGAGCTCGGCCTTCTGCACCGGGCGGCTGTAGGTGGGCGTGATGGCATAGATGGTGGGCAGCGCCGCCTCGGGCCGCCGCCGCGGGGCGGGTCCGCTGCTACCGCCCTCGGCCCCGCCGCGGGGGGACAGCGCGGGCAGCGGCGCCCGGCTGCTGTCGATGTCCAGCACGATGATGACGATGAGCACCCAGGGCAGCAGAAGGAGGAAGCGGCTCAAGAGCAGGGACTTCATGCTGCCCCCGGCGCCCTCCCGCCGCGCCGCCGCTCAGCGCCGCCCCATAGACGGGCGCGGCGGGGCTGCCCCACCGCGCTGCTCCGCGGGGCGCCCGGGCGGCGGCGGCGAACGGGGCGGGCGCCGGGCGCTCCCTCCCTGCCGCGGGCGCGGGGGCAGCCGGCGGGGCGGCCCGGGGAGCCCCGCGGTGCCTGCGGCAGCCCGGCGGGGCAGCTGCCGGCCCCGCTCCCGCCGCGCCTCTATTCCGCGAGCGGCCGCTCTTCCTCCTCCTCTTCCTCCTCCCGCTTCACCCTCGGCATCGCCGGACCGGGGCTCGGCGGGGGGCTCTGGGGAGAAGCTCCTTCTCCTCCGCTTCCCCGGGCGGCTCTGGCGGTGCGCGGGGGCGGGGAGGGAAGGCGAGGGAGGGAGGGCGGGGAGGCGGGAGGGAGGGTCCCCGCGGGCGGGGGCTGGGGGGCTCCTGCCCCGCCCCGCTCCGGCTGCCAGCCCCGGGAGCGCGGCGAGGGGGCGGCAGCTCGGCTCGGGGAGCTCCGCGCTCGGCGCCCTCGGGGGCAGCGCCGGGGTCCGGCCGGATGGACTCGGACGGGGATGGGGCGCTCCTTCGCTCCGTGGCGGGCGACAACTTCGGCCGGCGGCCGGGGAGCTTTGCCCGGGACAACGCTGGCCGTCCGACGGTCCGGGCAGGGCTGGGCTAGGCGGAGGGGTGCGTGCCCGAGTATTCACCCCCCAGAGCGGGGGAGAGCCGCTCTCTTCATTTCTGCTTCGGTTTGATTTTTTTTTTTTAACTTTATTTCTTTTTTTCCCCTTTTTTTTAAAGGAGGTAATATTTTCGATCCCGGCCGAAGTAAGAAGTTGTAAATAAGGCGGCAGTTCCGCAGCTCCCCTCGGTGCCCGTCAGTCGGCGTTGCCTTCCGCCCCTCGCCCCGCAGCGCCCTGCGAGTCCGGACTCTCCCGGACGGCATCTCCCGTTGCTCGGACGAGCAGCTTCCCCGGAGATCACATGCACTTGAGAACTCCTTCCTAAAAAGCATACGTAGATCATAATTTTGTAGTAATCCACCTGTCTTTATTTTGAGAAAAAGGCATTCATCAGGTACTGCAACACACATGAAATCCACAATCTAAAACCTCTTACAAATCCTTTCCTCCCAGGGAAGTTTCCGATGCATTTTTCAACACTCCCTGCTGTCACAACTAAACACTTCCTTACAGCTTGAATTATGCTTTTAAAACTTCATGCTGCATAAGAACACAGAAGAACAGCAGTAGTGTTTGCAAATTACTGCATTCTCCACAATTCTCTGATTAACACATAGAGATCGAATGATGGTCTCACTGGTTTCCGAGCTATTTGAGAGAAGAAATAGAGTGATTCGTCACTGATACTTTGACTTTTTGGTAGGAATAACATGGCTTGCAGAAATCGAGGATGCCTGCATGCCAGCCTCCTGGGATTACACTGCTGCATTCATTCTTGTTTTATATTCATCCTTCACATATGCATGTGTATTAAAAATGCAGATGATGTGAGCTCCATGTCTAGCTATCATTCTTATCTATCCCCAATTGATTTGTTATTTGGGAGGACACACACAGATAGGACATCGAAGGGATGCAAGCTGAAATTCATGAGAAAGTGAGGGTGACACCTGGCTGGGCACTGAACATCTAAATGGAGAAACATCTGTGTATCAGAGAGCTAATTAAAGTTAGCATGTTTAGTGGAGGAGTGGAAGGGTTTTATGTGATTAATGAAATAATATGAAGGAATGAAGCAAGCATAAATAGTTCAATATATTCAAATCAAGAACATCCTATACAAAAAATTAGAGTTGCCAGTTTTATGCTGATGTAGTTTATCTAGAGGACGATCACCTAAACTGTGTGTCTCTCCAGTGACTGAGCACACCATTGTTTTCTCATTTCCAATACAATTCTATTTACAGAGATAATTCCTTCAAATAATGCAAACATGTGTATCAAAGCAACATATCAAGAAGCTATTGCTTGTTCTCATTTGAAAGTCAGCAATCATTTGGAAAAGTTAACTCTAATCTAGCCACTTCTAAGTACTCTAGGATACCATATCAGGATTCTTAAAAACCTATTGGGGAAGACCTAGAAACTAAGGGTTACAAATGGATATGTTTAACTGGCATTCTTTATAGCCAAACATATTAAAATATTTTAAAAGTACTGTTTTTCCCTTTATATTACCTTTCATGCAAAAATATTATCTTTAGTCAACGTGTGTGTTGTATTCAGAGCCTACAGAGGCTACTTAATAGTTTATGGCTATAAGACCTTAATAAAGGCAGCAATGAGAATAGCTGAGTGTAATTGCAGCAGTTTAGGAAGGAGCACAAACAGTAACTCAGCACCAGGGAGGTATCCTGATGAACTGTGTGGTGATCTTCCATCTCTTCAATTGTGTTCCTGAAAGCTGGCAACTGTGTGTTTCTCTACACTTGCTAACAAATATTTACTGCCTTTACTGCTATTGTGGTTGCTGTTACAGCTATATGAACATGTGGTTATTTGATAACAAATTGAAACAACTGCATTTTCTCCTCAGAACCATTGTAACATTTTCAGGTGACACAGAATAGGCTCAGAGGTCATGAGCCAGATACATCAGGTGTGATATCAAATAATGCAGCAGCATTTTCTGTTAGCTTTATGCGTAGATTATTTCAGATGGAATGGTAAAAGATAATGAAGGCACTACATACAAGCCAACTTCTGTTTATTAAATTGTTTCTTGATAAGCAAAGAAGAATGTTCTTCCTCTGGAAATTGCAAGAACCCAGTCTAATAAGACCTCCATTTGTGGGGACAAACTCTCTACAGAGACAGTTTTTTTCAGCTGAACACCTTAGCTCTGGTTATTATAAAAATTGTCACATTTGATTTCAGGCCTCAGGTGCAACTCTGAAACAAAGGACGAGTTTCTAACTTGTGATGGATGGTACCAATCACTGTGTGACTCAGGCTGTTCCTATGGTTTCACACACAGTATGCAGCACAATGTGTATTCTGGGTAGTATCATAGTGTGTGGGCAGGCATTTCTCTTTAGGATCTGGTCCAGAATTGTTTGTTTGCAGTAGTTTATGGCTTGGCTCATCTATTATGGTGTTGTGATTGCTGCCCCGGTTCTCCAAAGACTTTTTTCAGAGATGTGTCAAGACTTGGCATCCAATTTTTCATTTGCTTTCAAAAAAAGCTACCTCTACTTCAGTTTCTTGCGCTTCTTAGCAGCAGAGGATGCCTGACTCTGGCAGGAGAATGCCAGACACAGTCCTAGAAAGCAGCCTGTGAGTGCAAGTGTGCATATACACACACATACAAAAGAAATCTTATCCCTAGGAACATTCTCTCCAGGCCCACAGAGGCTTTTTCAAACAGAAGCATACTGCAGACACTGGCTAGATGCAGTCATAAGGGGTTGTGTAATGCCAGCCAGCAATTGTGTGCCCCAGTTCCTTTCTTCTTCGTTGCTTTTAGTCTTTCCAATATCTGTAGAAAAGGGTAGCTGTGGCAGGACAGTTGCTATAGTGGTGCAATAGAGGTGCAGTTCCACATTCTTAAAATAATTCAGCTCTTTTTGCCTTTCTCCCCCTCCTGACTCAGGGTCACCCACCTACCAGGCAGCTCTGTCTAGAGACTTCTGCTGGAACCCAGCACTCCCATCCAGCCTCTCAGCTGGACATGCCCAGCAGGGGCACAAGCTGGCCAAGCCTTTTGCTTGCTCCATTTGAATTTCTCCAGTTTCTGAACATCAGGATTTGCTAAATTGTAGGTATTTTTTAGGATTTAAGTATATTTTAGGATTTTAGGTACATTAAAAACTGGGTAGGTTTGGGGTTTTTTTCCAGTTCTTGGAAACTTGGTCTGAGTTATAAGATAGTATTTGAAATAAAGCTATTAAAATTTATTGTTTCATAGGTTCTGCAGCTGATAGAACTATTACAATCCCATGGGAAGCAGAATAAAAATCAGTTGGATAAAAATAAAAATGTGCAATTATTTTAAACTAGTGGATAAAACATTGCAGAGAAATAGTTTCTATTTCACATGGCTGTAATGGAATAGATTAGACCCAAGGATAGTTCATTTCTTTGTGCTATTTCATGTTTTTCTTTCAAATGTGGTGACTGGTGGTAACTGGAGGTGGGTAATTAGCTCTGGCATGCAAAGGGAGCTCATCAGTCTGGTTTCTATGATGGGTAAATCCAGCTGCCAGGTGACTCAAATCACAGCAGGCAAAAGAGTAGCCTGCCTGTCTGAATGAAATATGGGCAGTGCAGTTTCTAGTGTTTGCAGTTACACCTTTTGGCATTGCTCAGTCAATCAAAATGTGTAATTAGCCAAAAAAAAAAGCATCAGGGCTGCATCTCACAGGAGTTTCGTAGAGCATCCACTGTATCCTACACACTCAAGGGCACAAGCCTGATCTCAGTGGAGTCACTGTGTATCTAGGGATTCAACTGAGAACAGATTTATTATATGTTAGTGAAGGCACAAAAGACCAATGTGTAAGCCAGGCATCCCACAGAGAAAGTGATGTTCTGCAATCTGACAGGCACAGATCACCACCCTAAGTGTCTGCACAGAGGTGTCTTGGCATCAGCAAGGAGTGAAAAAGGTAAAAAAATGAAGCCACAGCACAGGATACAGTAAAAGCATAATTTTTTCTGTCCTCTTCTGCTCCTTTAGACTTATTTCAGCCTCATTAGACCACCTAATAGTTTTTCTAAGAAAGCCTGTCTTCGTACACTATCCAGTTATGGAAGCCCCAGAGAAGTTTAATCATTCAACTCAGAAGGGAAAGCCCCACACCCTCACGCAGGACACTGTGTGTCAAAAAACACAGGCAGTGGAGACTGGGCCCGACTTGATAAAATAATGTATGTGGGGCCTGTGCTGCTCCAGAAACAGGAAACCAGGTGTCCAAGTGACAATGAGGAGTGAGATTGCATGTTTATGTATGCATGTAGGCCATTTTGAAATGATTTTCTCTAGTTCTTTGTTCCTTTTCCTAATAAGCCAGGTTGTTTATCACTATAGCAACCAGTGACAGATTCCTGGAAAGAAGAGCTGGAAATGCCCATTTGGACCACTGTGGTCACAGGTGGTTGGTACGAGCAAGGTGTCCCACCTGCCTCCCAGAGCTCTGAAATGCCATACAGGGAAAGAGCAGCGTGAGGCAGGCGTGACATGGTGTGATACAGTGTGAGGGGGATGTGCAGAGTGAACAGGGCAAAGCACAGCTTGATGGAAGCCATCACAAAACTAAACATTTTTGTTTTAAATGAAAATAAACCTGTTATACACAAGGCGAAGTAAGTTTGAAGCACAGAGCTGAATCCTGAATGGGAAAGATTCAACTATCCTTTTGTGACATGGGCTTTGGTGATGAGGGCTGGAAGGGGTGGGAAATGGATGTGCAAATAACCTGCTCAGTAAAGGTGCTGCAGGCACAGGTATGGATGGAAATCAACACTCTCACCAAACATCTGTTGACAGCAAACACATCTGAAACCTGTGCCAGTGACCTTCCCACTGGCGCTGAACCACATTCCAGGTGACATCTCACAACCAGAGCATTTGTTCAAGTGGCAAAGGTTCGTGGTGCTGAGCTAAACATAATCTCCAGAGATAACCCTCAGGGGCAACACAGTTACACACAAAAATGGAAGTGTTTATTTGCTTTTCAACCTAGAAAAATTCATGCACAACCCATCCCCACAATGCCCATCCCCCTCCTCCATCCCAGGCTACAAGAATATTAGCAGGAAAACAAACTTTTCATCTTCTTTTAAATCTGCCTTTTTGGATAATTTTGAAGAGGACCATTCTTACGCTGTTTGCCTGCCCCTCCCCTGTGTTCACAAAATTTGCATCAGAAGCCCCTGAGCTCTCCTTGTGTCCTGGGACCTACTCAGTTTGCTTATATTCTGTGTAGGCCTTGGGTATGAAGAGATGAAAGTTTTAAAAGCTGTATGGTTGAGAAAGGCTACTTGACCCTTGGTCTTCATATGAAGAGGGTTGAATGTTTTATTCCATGTATTGTTTGTAATGCAATGTTATATTAATGAGGTAATGTTGTTGTAGCACCAGTGTCCTAGCAAATGCCAAGTGAGCATACAAGGAGACATATCTTCTAGTAGACTACATGATAAAAATAACCCAAGCAGATGAGTGTTCAGGCATACAAATTTTTCTTTGGGTCTCAAAGAGCAACTTACTGAAATGCCCTCAAAAGAGGAGCAGTTTCAGGATATTCTGTGGAATTATTCCTAGTGAAGAAAATGTTTACTTTCACTGTGTTGTGATTTTTTTTTAAGGAGCTCAAGTGGGTGATTTGTGTTTCGGTTTGGTTTGGCTTGGTTTAGTTTGGTTTTTGTCCTTGAGAAGTCAAAGATTCTGCTTCAGTTTCTCTTGGAATCATAAAGGAACCTCCCACATCTTTATGTTTCAGACCTACTTGAGGCTTTGTTGACAGAATGAATAGTTTTGGCATAACCAGGCATGGACTTAAATCATCACTGCCAGATGCAAGCAAGCTTCTCAGCAAGCATGATTCTCTCTACCTGAAGACTAAATCAGCACTGCATGAATCTGTTATCTTCTATCTCACTGTTCAAAACCAGATCTGGGCTGACAGCAGTAACACTGAGACAGCTTGCACTCACCATGGTAAGTGGGTATTATATGACAAGGCTTGCAAACTCTCTTGCAAGGCAGCTGGGTGACACCTCATATTGTGAAGCCACAGATAGGAAAGTTTCTTATCTTGCCTAGGTTTCACATAATATTTGATTCTGGGTTGGCCCTTACCATATGGAAATAACTGGCTCATACTGCTCTGTTTTTTATGAAGATGCATTTTGAAAATGGGTGTTTAGGATATGTCTCTGAGGTGATAAGTGGTTTATGACATCTCTGAGTGATTTACGGCACTGTAGTGTTTGAGCAGTTGGAGACTGTCACATCATTTTAAAGACCAAGAGCATACACCTGCCTCCCCAAACCTCTGTGAAGTTTGTGGAGCTAGCTGGCAAAATTTGGGATATCTCTTTATTGTATACTCTTATATGTGTTGTGTAAGTAATTTTATCAAGATCCTGGGAGACATTAGGCAGGCAATGTGAACAGGTATATATGAAGGTGTGATCTCTGTCCAATAACCCTGCAGTCCCAAAACAGCTGAGGATTTATTATGGCTAGGCAAGAGCAGGCACCTTTTCAAATCATCTCCTCCCTAAGCTCACATTTTTCTCCTCTAGACAGGCTTGCCTGTACACATCCGATACCAAAAAGAAAGAGGATTTTGCTGCCTCCTGGTGCAGGCTGTGAATGGTGGTGCTTCTAAGACAATGAAGATGGCATCCTTGTCATGGATAAGACAGGCTGTTAAAAAGGGGTCACACTATATCAACACCAAGCAGAAACTTATGGGCTGGGAGTGTTACTTGAAACCCTACCTCTTTTTTTCTCTCCAATACAGTAGATGAAAAAGAAGGGACAGCTGGTCTTGGTCAGCACCCAGTTGGCCTGCATGCCCCGTCAATATGTCTGCGGATTACTGCTGTCTTTCCATCTGTTCATGGCATCTTCTTCCTCACCAACATTCTCTTTGAACCCTAGCAGTGGCCAAAATACTGTAAATATAGAAGTTACACTGTACCCTTGCACGGAGCTTGCACACTCAGCTCGAGATTAGCTGGGTTTAGCAGCACTGAGGAACAGGCTGTGTGTTGGTAGTATTTGTAGCACTGCCACCCAGCCACAGAGTTAATATACTGCTCCTTCCCCCTTCACTCACCTGCCCAGTATTTCTTCTCTGCGTTGTCCCAGCAGGATGTCCCTGGAGCATTCCAGCTTGTCAAGCACAGCGCACTGCTCCTGTGCTTGAAAGCATATGGCTGAAAAAACAAAGAGCTTGCAGCTGGAATTTGAATGTGGCACAAACTGAATTGCTTCAAAAATCAAGGTATGTGCTAGGAAGAAAGAAATTGTAAAGATGCCAGACACAAAAGGAAATGTAGACCAACCACTGGTCTCAAGCCAGGAGCAATTGTCTAAACTTCCCATGATGATAATCCAGCCTTCTCCTGATATAGTACCTAAGTGTGCTGGTGGCAAGACAGTTCTCCTGATATTTAACACAAGCCTTACTGCTTGCGTTAAAGCAGTATATTCATAGGTTACTGTCTCCTTGAAAATGGAAAAGAGATGACCACTTTCCCATTAATAGCAACATTTTAGACAACTAACAATAATAGCTCCCTTCATATCTGCTTTTCTACAAAAACCCTTTTTTTTGCTAGAAAGTATTTTTAAATTCATAATAAATAAAGGTCTTTTTACTACATCTGTGCACTTATTAAAAATGTGGACTCCAATACAAGAAATGTTGCTCTGATCAAGATCTTACCAGTGCCATGTGAAGGACATTATTTAGCATCCATGCCTTCCATAGCATACATGGAAGAGTTAGATTCTTTTTTTATCTGTTATAGGTCCATTTCTATGGTACTGTTTCATAGCTAGGTGTTCTGTACGTAATCCTACTCCCTCCTTTCTAAGGTGATCATAAATGGCTGTGTTTCTCAGGATTGTTCTTGTTCATGTCCTTTTTTCTTAGACTTTTCCCCTTTCCTCACAAACTCACAAAATATTTAGTGATTTCTGGGGTGTTGTCACAGAAAAAGCAATTTGAGTAATTTCAGCTCTTCCAAGAATTAAGAGATTATTTTCCTATTCCTAGCCTGTTCTTTTGTTTTTAAAGACTATTAGCCAATCAATCATAGTTAATATCTTTAGGAAATATTAATTCAGTCTTCTTTAGGCCATAACTTTTGACAATCTATCCTTAATATCTGTGTTAATTTAATGAAATTATAAAAGTTTTCTAAATTCCCCTTTTCAGTACCTGAAAACTGGAAAACAAGTCTCCACTTTTCTCTTCCAGGATAAGTTCTGTTTTTGAAAACTTTTTGTAAGCTGACTGTCACTCTGAAATATGATCAACAAATTCCCCACAGGATCATCACAGAAGGTATGGTGGAACATTTTTCATGAAATGCTGGGATAAAATACAGCAACAGAGACACTTTCTGTAGGCTGCTGGTAGGTAGTGCATACACTCACTTGCCTACTGATTTGATTTTCTTTGGTGCTTGCAGTTGATGCATGAGTGCAGAAAAAGTGGGAGTAATACTTTGGTCAGGATGCAGGAATGCTCAATGGATGAAACAGCAGACCAGAGACTGGAGAGCTATCACAACCTCTCAAATCTGTTAGTACCTGGGATGTGATGTAGGAGGAAATTTCTCCATAGACCCCACCAAAAGAAGTGCTGAAGGCCTGTGACAGATTAGTGATGCAGATCCTGGTTTTCCAAGGGTGAGAGGACATGTTTCAGAAGCTGTTGGCAAACGTGGGTCAGATAGAAGTGAAAAGGCTCTGGATATTTTCAGGGAGGAGGGCGCATGGGAGGAAAAGGCTCTTCTTCACCACAAGGCAAAGGATGAGGACATGCTATTATTCCCAGGAGTTATTTTTCAAGGACAATTTGCCGTCAGGCACTTTCATTTTGTTAATAAGGATGCAGCCAAGCTAAGCAATTTTCTCTAAGTCATTGTATGCATTTCTTTCTCTAACCATGTCCATGGCAAATTATGTATAATTGGTCTGTGACACTCTCTGTGTCCTGCTTAACCTGCTGTTTACTGATATGGTCTTTATCAGCACTGACTATTTTTTTCATGATGATTTTGTCACCTCTAACAGAATGTAAACAGCGATTATGTAAACAGCTTGCACTCCTATTCACCATGTTCAAACACTTTGATTTCTTATCTTTTTAAGGGTGAGGACTGTATACAGAAGTGTGGTAGCACTTACTGCAATTTATTGGGGCTGTATGAAATCACCACCCTGCTGTGCTCTGCAGGACTTGCACGTATGGCTGTAACTTCAGATGGCACTTGGAGCACGTTGTCAGACACATCAGGCCCTCCTTCAGAGCACAGGTCTGTGCCATGTATTGGTATGCTAGGGTACATCTCTGATAAACACAAGAAGCAGGTCCCAGTCAAAAATACACCCTCATCCAACCCCATGTTCATTAACATCCAGTGTAATGATACCAAGGCTTTCAGAGATGTGAAGTCCGAAAGTAAGAAAATTAGGTATTTCCACACAGATTTCTTGCCCTGGAGCTTGAAATTCAGTATATATCACTGAGAGACCATATGCAGAAACTTTCTTCTTTTTCTTCCCTGGCAGATGGAACTTTATGTTTTAAGGAATATTATTCTTTCAGAAATCCTTAGCCAGTTTTGGCATTTGAGAAGAAAAAAGCATTTTATCCTTTGTGTGAAAACAAGGCAAAGTTGTATCTGTCACAACCTTCCTCTCAAATTACTGTTTGTAATTCTCAAGTAATCCAGCTTAACATAGTTCAGCTATTTGCCTGAAGTTTTCGCTGAAGATGAGACACAGTATAATTTTCCAATGGCACAGTTTAGCACACCAGCTCTTCCACATCTGCACTGATGATCTGTTATGTATAGTATGAAAAGTCTCATGAACTTGCTCTATCAATAGTAGATATTGAAACTGCACCATTTTTTAATCTATTTTTTGTTCTTCCATATTTAGTACTGCTGTTATTCCAAAGAGGAGAGAAATTATTTCACTACTTCATGGAAATCTCCACAGTGTAAGGTTGAAAATGTCCTCAAGGAATCATTTCAGCTAGTGATTCCCACATGTTATCAGCTAGTGGGGGATAACTTCATCTCAGTTCTGTAGCCAATGTAGCCATTCTGTTATGGACTACTGAACTCCAGACTCATGGGCCATCAGGTATCCCAAGATCTCAACATAGGATCTTGAGACCAGGAACATCTGCTCAGTTACCTGTTGCAGATTTGGGTGTATCCTGCTGCCACCTTTGTAATTCATACAACACGTGCTTGGCTCCTTCATTTTCAAGGTGATTCTTGGACTTTAGGAGAGAACGAGCTCTGAGCAGGCAAACAGCACTGACCGCAGCCTGTTCCCAACCATCATCCTTCTTAAATGGCTCTGGTCCTTCCTTAGTCAGGGAAGATGACATTCACCACCATATCAGAGATCTTTCTGTGCAATTGTGAGCTGGTCAGAAGCTGCCACCCACAAAGGGATCAGCCAGGTCCCACTGGCTTCTGGCTGGCAACACGTGGGAAAATTATCCAAGCAATCCACGGATGGTCATCAGGACAAGCACCCCTGATTTAGTCAATCCCCATCCTTGAGGCAAAATTGAACAGATTCACACCATCCTTGGCTGCTCTTAAAAACATTCAGTGTAGAGGATGCTGGTCATCTCTGTGGTAACTGATGTTTCACTGCCCTTTCAATTAAAAGGACAACATCTAATCTAAATTACTTTTCCTCAGCAAATGAGATTACTTGTTTTCCTGCTGATTTTGGAGAAAAAGTACATATTTCATGCATGTGAAGATTCACAGCATCTTTACCTTCTTTCTAGGTGACAGGTCTAATTCTTTCAGTGATTCCCAAGAAATCACATGCCTTACGATTCACACTGCTCACCTCTGAGCTGTGTGATTCATGGAGCTACATTCTTCTAAAAATACCTAGCCCAAAAATGGACACAGTTTTCCAGCTGAGGTCACTAATGCCAAGCTGAGTAAAAGAACCAGTTCCTATATTTTATACCTGTTAATGTATCCCAGAAGGCCATTTGAATGTCTTGCAGCAGCACTATATTTAGCACTTCCAATTGCAATCTATTGTCATCTTCTCGATTCTTTTCTGCAGCAGAAAAGAACTGAACAGATCAGGACAAACTTCTACAGGGCCCTACCTCTTGACTCATCACATTTGAGGAACACACTGAATGATAAACTCAAACAGTAATTTGCAATCCATCATACATATACCTCATAATTTTATCTGAATCATTTTTCTTCAGCTTGCTTCTGAAAACATTGTGTGGGATTGTGAAAAGCTGTGGTACAGTCAATATAAATTCTGTCTGTGGTTCCTCAAGGTTTTGCTAGGTTTCTATACATGTTTTAGATTTTTTTAGGATGGTATAATGTGATTTGCTCTTAAAAAAACTGTACATTGTCTGTTTTGTTTGTTGTTAAGTGACTGCTAAGTGAGAGCATTTCCAGGTACTGAAGTTAAACTCATCCATCACTGTACATCCCATAGATTTCTTTCTACCTTTGCTCTAAATATAGGTTTTGTTTTACTTTTTACAGTCTGCTGGGACTCCCTGTCCACCTACAATTTTCAGAATTTATCATTAACTGCTCAGAGGTTGCTCAGGATAAATCCTGAAATACTTTTGGAGAAATTTCCTCAGAACCAGCTCACATGAATACACCTAGTCTGCCTAGATAATCTTTCCTGTGCTCTTGTTGAAATTAATTTCTTGAATGTACTTGGTCAAAATTTACTTTATTTTGTGATTTATAAAGGAAGAAAGGAACTCCATGGAGTGTCCATCATTCATACTGCCTTTAAAATACTGTGCATATTTGAGTAGATTTTTCCAGAAAACCTCATCTATGATGCAGACCCTCATGGACAAACAAGTCACTGATTTCAAATTCCAACCTGAGTCTGTCTGATAAGTATTTTAATTTCACTATTATAGCTAGATTACAATGTAGAGATGGAGTCACAGTCTCCAAGTTCATTCCATGAGAAGACTAGTCCTTTTTAGATCACTATTTAAAGTTTGAATTATTTCTCTTTCTCAGAATCCTTTGAAGTATTAAAATATTAAATATTAAATTATATATATTATTTTAAGAGCTGGGTTTGCTAGTCCTTTCTCTCCTCATAATTCATTGCCTTCACTTCTACCTGCATTTATAGTGTGCCTGAATGAAGTTTGCCCAGGCAGAAAGCAAGATTAAAATACTTTTGAAAACCAGTTAATATCTCTGCTTGGATGTATTACATAGCAGTGATAATCCCTGTTTTGTTTTGTTGGGTTTTTTTTATAACAAAGCTCCTCTTTCTTATGCCAGAGTGTTTTTCTGTGATAGATGTGAAGCATCACCTGCACACGCTCCTTTTGCTCACACACAGGCTGTCCATACAGGTGTGTTTTCACAATGTCAGGTCAGATGTCAAGAGTAATTTGAATTTCTAAATGAAATTTTTGCTGTTTGATAGCTTGGTGGGGGGATTGCCACTGACTTTAATGGTGTCAGACCATTAGCCACTGTTCCTCCAAAGCTTTCCATGCAACATTCCTCTTGTGTAACTCCTACGACTACAGGGCAAACAAAGGCATTTGTCCTCGTTTGCTCACTATTTCTCTTCAGGGAACAACTAGTCATACAGAATGCACCAGGATGAAGATCTCACAGCACTGCTTGCACACAAGGAAGCTCCAGTCACAACATAATCTAATTTCAAACAGAGAAAATAAGTGACTTTAGCACAGAGGTAGAAAACTAAAGGAAGCTTGAGAAGTTTTTAAACTCTTACAGAAAAGTAAGATACTTCCCTCAATGCTAAATACGCTTTTTTGTGTGTGTTTTACACAGATCTTTTCTTCTCAATAGGGAGCTACATGCTTTTTATACCTTCTAGGAACTGCTGCTCTAGACAGAAATTAAATAAACCAGTCATTTGCATTATTAAAACCTTCTCTTCAGCTGCTTACAGCTTTCTGGAAATAAAACTTGTGATTTCTTAACATCACAAGTAGGAGAAAACAAACAAAAAAGAAGCAGACACAAAACAGATATGGAACATGTGAAATATTTAATAAGCACAAAAAGAACCCCAGAAATAAAGGTTGTCCAGTCTACCAGATTTCAAAAAATAAAGATTTAATAAAGTAAGTTTAGAGGCAGTGATGTTACTTTTCTGACAGAAGGCTTATTTTCAGACGATTGCAGGAGGTTAGATCACCTACGTGGTACCCCCCCAGACAAATTAAACAGCACTGGCTAAGAGTACAGCCCAGAAACCCAGGAGACCCAATTACTTCACCTGCCTCCCTTTGATGAGCAACTATTTCTGTCACAGAAAAAAAACCCCAAAACCAAACCTGTAGCAGTGAGATTAGCCCAAACAAACTTGGAAGCTGAACTACCTGAAGAAGCCCCCTGGGTCTGAAGAGACCTTCAGGTCAGGGTGTTCCCCTGATGTTCCCCCAAGACATCCTTGGGGGAAAGATGTTCCCCCAAGACACCTTGCAACTAGCCTCCTAAATATGCAACAGGGAACAAAAGTATTGGTTTTTGAAGTTCTCCTCCTCTTTATCCTTTTGGAATTAATAGCTAGAATGTTCCTTCTACCCGAGGTTTATTATTGGTTTTCAAAGTTCTGTAACTTCCCTCCTTATATCCCCATTCCCTGGCTTCCCTGTCAATCCTGTAACCCCCGCGTCCCGGTTGGTTCTCCTATGCAAACTGCTCCCATCCCGCACTCCCTCTTAACCCCATGTTCGCTTTCGTTCTGTGCTCTGCGCCTTCGGATCCAGCCCTGCTCTACTGCTCTTTGACCTGCCCCGACTCCACGGACCCCATGCCGACCCGCTGCACCCTAATAAACCCTGGATTTCTAAAGCACAGAGACTGCATTTCCTAATCGCCTTGTCTCCTGTTCTTCTCTGTCGGGGAAGCTACCCGCTCTCGCGTGCTAGCAGCGTCCCGGCTCCGCCCGGCTCGGACTTGCATGGGAGGTTCGCAGTGGTGGCCCTTTTTTGTGGGGTTTCGGGGGTTATGCCGCTTTCCCCAGAGCGAGAAACCTCACAAACCCCAAAACTTTGCAGGGCTTGTCCTGCTTCTTGCCTCTCACCTCCTTCAGTGAGCCCTGGCCAAAGGGGTGTTCTTCAGCCCTGGCTGCAGTGCTGGTCCCAGCTGTGCTGCCCTTTGCTTTGTCACTGTTGGTGACTGAAGACGTGATCAGAGCCTTCAGACAGACACACAGCTCTGCCTAAGGGACACTTTCCCAAGGAGAAGCTTCATCCTTTGCACTTCCCTGTTCTTGTTTTCCTGAGGGCTCAGTATCAAAACTGCCCAAACCAGAGTTACGCTCAGCACTCTTGCTGAATGCAGAGCATAAAAGAACAATAGGATTTTATTAACCCCAAATATAAAATACATCTGCACCTAAGCAAGAGCAGTCCTACCAGTCTTAGAAAAAACCAGGCAAGTGGATCCTGAGCAAGCCCATTTTTTTCTCCTCCAGCTTCAGCAGAGGCTGGCAAAGAGCTCCCTCCTCTGTACTTCTGTCCCCTGCAGCTCCTCAGAGCTCTACTCTTTCCTCCAACAGCTGAGGACTCTCCCAGGTAACTGAGAGGCTCCTTGCATCAACTTGCAGTGGGTTTGACCATACATGGATTCATTATGTCCATCAATGCAGACAGACTTCTACACCTTCACAAGGTTCACTACAAGGCTGAGGCCAAAATAATTTGCAGCTCCACTCTGTGCCATAGTCAGGCTCAGTTATTCATCCCAGCCTCACACCAGAAAAAAGTCGGGATGAAAGCAGAAGGTATAAAATCAAATTAAATATCCAGAATAATACAATTTTCTTACATTATTTTCTCCATGTCTCTATCTTCCCCAAGCCACTTTTGTCAAATGCCCTTTCTGATTGGTGCAGGATTGTCTGGCGTGAGCATGGTCTGAAAAACAAACTTCACCCCCTGGAGAATTTTGCTGAGAATAATAGATCTGTGTGAAGGTCTAAATCAATAGAAATCTTTCTGAATGCATTTCTAGGAAACCTAGAAATATCACCAGTGACTTTGACTAAAATACAAGGTGCTACTGTTTGGAAAGCAATTTATAGTTAAATAATTTAAATTTCATAGCAAAGAAGGCCATATAGTGAGAACCTCACCCACCACAGGAGAGGGAAGCTGGAGGTGTCCAGGGACTGCAAATACTAGCACAGTTTTGGGAGGAGGTTTGAGAGGGTTTTTATTTTTTTTTCAAGTATGATTTCTGGATCCTATTTCAATCCCAAAGGAGTAATCTTTTCTGTCTCCCTTGAATTTCAGCATAGAGACAAGTTTTGCATATTTTTTCTCCCTAAGGTTTATTTTCTGTCAGAGGATTACTTTCCCATTTATTAAGAGCTTCTTTTAGGCTATTGGAGTAGGTGTTTAAGGTCTGCATTCTGTCACTTCTTATTTACATGTTTTCAAGTGTTTCTCCTAAAGCTTAAGCTTAACTGAAGGAGAAATAAATGTAGAGGCTATGCTACCGTACAGTCAGTTGAAATGCACACCAGGGATTCTTCCCCTTTTATCACCCACTATTAGGACCAGCATTTATGAAATGTCTGATTCTCCTAACCTCAATTTTGTAACCCAGTGCCACCCACACACCTTTCTTTTCAGCTGCAGCACCATCTTGCTGACACCTAAAATAGGGATGCATCCCCATGTGCCAGTTCCAGGATTCAATGGACTTGTTTTACCCTCACATCTCTTTGACTGAGTAGCTCAGCAACTGCCTTCAGTCCAAACCTGCAGCAGTGCGGAACCTAAAGGCAGGTCTCCCCTGCTGCGGGGGGGAGGGCTGCCCCAGAACCGGAACACACAGGATGGTTTCTCCTTGGCCACGAGCTGTGGGACTGGTCAGACTGGGTCTTTGTGGAAGCGTCGCAGGTTTAGAAAGGTAGCTGTTCCATTCTAGGCTCCATGTGGTTTATTGGGATATTAAGGGAGGGAACTGGGGAGTGGGGGAGGGGAGAGGAGAGCCGGGGGGCACTTTTGCTCCATAGAGCCTAGAATCCAAGAGGGCCGGTTCCGGGTCCCGCTGGGCTTTTATTTGTGGGGTTAGGAGGCGGTCCTGGCTCACATCAGCCAGTCCGGAAGGGTCAAGGGGGAGGGATCAGGGAAGGAACACACGTTACAACACAAACCCAGCTGAGATGCTTTAAGCCTACATTTGTCACCTTCCAGAAGCATGTCCTCTCCATGAGGATATATGCCAGTCATGCCAGAAATGAAGGAAGGAAAGAAATTGCAATTTCTATAGGCTGACTGAAGGGATGCTAGCAGGTGGATGGCAGTGAGGGCAGGAATCACAGGGCCCGAGAGGGAGGAGAAAGGGATTTCCTATCACCTGGTCCTCCCAGGTACAGCAAGAAGTGTTGTTCAGAGCTCTCCCAGGCTGTGGAGAAGCTGACCTTGCATTTTTCTCTTTCTAAAACTGAGTTGTTCACTGATCACTAGGGTACTAGGGTGTGCTTTCTCCAGCCATTTTAGTTTTTCCCCTTAGTTTATGAAAAAATATTTCTAGTGTTTCTCTTGGGAGACAGCTCACATGTCCACAGTGTGTCTAAAAGGAGGCATCATTACCTTGCACCATGTCCTTTCACATCCCTGACCATTTCTCTGTGACCAGCCTTTTGAGGGGCTGGGCTGGCCAGGAGCACAGCAGAAGAGGGAGTGATCGCAGCACTGGCTGCAGGGCCCACTGCTGGTACCAGGACCCCTGTGGTCAACACAACTTGGTGGCATCCATGTACTCCATGGCATCATCCTCCATGAGTCATGAGGGGGCTCAGTTAGATCAGCCCTACAGCAAAGCCCTATGATGATCTGAAAACTAAACGTCTGAATTTACCACCACACCGCTGTGAGCTGTCTGTTGATGACTTTGTTAATTACACTTCCTTTTGTCCAGGTTTGATTGATATAAACTCATTTATTTAATACAAACTCATTTGCTTCCAGGGATCTCTTACTGGGGGCCATCGCAGCCTTGAAAACCTTAGAAAGAAATTCAAAGTGTGAAAACCCATTGCAGCAGCAGAGAAAACAATTTGCAGGAAAACAGAGAACACCAGCAATAAAGGCAGGGGGAAGGGATGCAGCTCCCTGAGGCTCCCCCAGGGCACAGTGAGCTAAAATCAAAAGAGAAAACAGCATGCAAGACCAAATCCTGCCAGTGGCAAGTCCAACAAATAGCTGGAGCAAAAGGCAGCTCTTGGAAACGAAGCTGCCACTTACCCTCACCCCTCCTTTATAAGTATCCCACACACAAAAAACAAGATATTATTAAATGTTAGACAGTTCTGCTTTCATAAATATTTCCCTCTCTCTTTTGTCTTGGCTCTACCTGTTTTATTAACCCTTGTCAGCCTCCTCAACGGGCCTGCTGTGCTGGGGCTGGGACACCAGCAGGGTGTGCAAGTCCATGCTCTCTCAAACAGCCTGAACAGGGATGGAGATGCAAGCACTGGGGAGATCACAGCTCCACCTGGCTTTCCACATCCTTGTACTCAGATTTTCTTTCCCTCTTCAGGATAGGAAAGGCAACTGGGGAGAGAGTATTAAACATCTGGTGTTCATAGAATGGTTTGGACTGGAAGGGATTTTCAAGGATCCAACCCTCCCACTAGGGGAAGAGACACCTTCCCCTAGACCAGGTTGCTCAAAGCCCCATCCAGCCTGGCCCTGAACAATTGCAATGATGAAACATCCTTGTACTTCGCCTTTTTGAGCTTCATGAAATTTGCATGGGCCACCTCTCAAGCCTGTCAAGGTCCCTCTGGATGGCATCCCTTCCCTGCAGTGAGTCAGCTGCGCCACTCAACTTGGCATCATCTTCAGACTTGCTGAGGGTGCACTCAGCCCCACTGTCCATGTGTTAAGTTACCCATTTTTGTGTGGAATGCAGTGTTCCCTGTATATATATAAAATATTTACATATATTTTTATATAAATGGGACGCCTCTTCAAAATGTTTTGCTGGTTTTGGCTGGGTTAGAGTTAATGCTCCTCATAGTAGCCAGTATTGGCTGTGTTTTGGATTTGTGCTGGAAACTGGGTTGTTAACACAGGCACGTTTTCATTATTGCCAAGCAGTGCTTGCACAGTGTCAAGGCCTTTTCTGCCCTTCACCATAGCCCACCAGCCGGGGGTGCACAAGGAGTTGTGAGGGGACGCAGCCAGGATAGGTGACCCCAACTACCAAAGCGATGTTCCATACCCTACACACGATGTCATGCTCAGTATACAAAGCAGTGGGAAGAAGAAGGAGAAGGAGGACCTTTGGAGTGGTGGTGTTTGTCTTCACAAGGCAATGTTTCATGGTCTGGAGCCCTGATTTCTTGGGGATGTCTGAACACCTGCCTGTCTATGAGAAATGGTGGATAATTCCTGGTTTTGCTTTTCTTGCATGAGTGGCTTTTGCTTTACCTGTCAAACTGTTTTTATCTCAACCCACAAGTTTTCTCACTTGTCCTCTTCCAATCATCTCCCCCACGCCACTGAGGCAGGGGGGCAGACCAAACAGCTGTATGGAACTTAGTTGCTGGCTGGGGTTAAATCACAACATTTTGTTTTGGTGTCCAACACGGGGCTCAAAGTGCCCATGATAATGACAGATTTGATTAGAATGTGCTAGATTGAATTTGTGGCTGTTCTTGCTGTTTAGCTATTAATGGGCAGAGCTCTGTGCTTGCCACGAGGCTTACTTGCCTGATTGTGTATCAGAGCTGAGTGCTTGTTAGTGGCTGTTTTCTGCTTTCACTGCTTGCTCTGCTGCTGTGCTGCTTATCATCTTACTCTGCTGTGCTTGGGAACATTTTGATAACAGCCTGGGCTGGCTGACGGCCAGGGCATCGTTGCTGTTTCTGTGCTGCTGCACTGGACAGGCTGGAACTCTGGTGAGAGCTTGAGTTGAAGAGACTCTGACCCGTGGATGAGTCAGTGTGGATGCAGGACAGCTGCAGTATCTGGGCAGCAGTAGCTGTACCTCTGAAGGGATGTGGCCTGAGGATGAGACCATGCTGGAGAAGGTACACCTCAGAGTATCAGTGACTGTGACCAGTGAGGGCATGCTTGAACACCTCAAAGCATGTGGGCATGGATAAACCCATGGCATTTTTTACCATCCAAAAGTACAGAATGGTACACTAGATAAACATGGAGGCAGTAGTTTTCTACATCTAGAAAGTGCATAGAAGTGAAAATCTCCAACTCAAAGCAGATGCACTTTTCAGAGCGTTGAACAAGGTTTTAGAAGGGCTATGAAGGTCACTGGGAATGGTGCACTCAGCCCAAACTCTATTTTCAAGCCTCTCTGGGTGCTTAATATTTGTGTTTAAAGCAATTTGAAGATGACTTTTCATTTGGCACTGTAGCTATATTGTTTTAAAGTATTTTTGTAACGATAAAAAATGAAAACCAAAATTTATTGTGAAATTTTGCATTGATATCCTTATCTTAAGATTTTCTAAATGGAGAATTAGAGCTAAGGATTACAAGCTCCCAATATGAATGCATATTTGTGTGTGTGCTTATAATATATACCCACAGAGGAATACATGGAAACAACATCTATTTTGGCAACCCTTGCACTTTTCAAATTAGATGCAGAAGAGTTATTCTAATTATTTAAAGGTCTCTGAGCCTCAGCAAATTGTATTGACAGAGCTTTCTCTTTCAATAAAAAACAAACCAGAAATGCTTTTGTAAATGTGTTGTTTTCATCAAAATGTTTATTTCACTGTTATTGCCTTTTATCCTGGGCAAAAGCTGGGCAGGCAGCCACATTTACACACATCCCCATCCCTAATCCCCTTTTGCCCACCACAAGGTTCCTGATTTCTCCAGTCTATTAATATCCCCAACTCCTGATGGTGATCCAGCTGCACAAGGAGCCAAGTGCATTAGGTTAGCCTCTAAATAAAGGCAGAGGCAGGGTGAGAGACAGGGAAAAATAAATTTAAGGAGAGGATTTGGGAGTGCAAAGCATGAAACTGGGACAGGCAATATGAAGAGAGCTGAATATTGGTGAAGCAAGAATCAGATGAGCTGGGATGATTGAAGCAGAGAGGAGCTAAGATTTTGCTACAGATTGTCCTGTAATGAAATTGAAATATAGGGCTTTAAACTGCAAGGTAGGTGAGGCAGAATGAGATAAAAGGAAGCCAAGGGGGTAGTAGTGAGCAATAAGCTGTGCTTGTGATGCACATGCACCATGAGTGCATAAACCAATTAATGAAAGTACTGCATTAGTATCTGCAGCAGGATCATCCTTTCCTTACGTCTGCACAGAGCTCTCCTGGACATGACTGCCTCTTACCAGTTGCATGTTGCTCATGCCCATCCATTTTCCATTAAAAGGAGTGGTACTGCTCTGGTTTTAATGAGTTTCCTAATAAAGAGATGATGACTGGCAGTGTAATTTCCCTTCTACACTTTGTGCTTTCATGACGGGAGTTTATTATTAACCTTACTACTACATTTTCTGTTATTTTACTCTGGTGGTTTAATTGTATTTCCACCTCAGTCATGTGCATTCATTTTCTAATAGTCTCCCAGATTGCTTTCATGTGAGCAGCAGGGTTTTTCAGTTAAGTACTCTGCGATGGTTTTAGTATGCATTTCTTTCTGGTTTAATCTTTCTCTTTTTTCCTCTGTGTCGGTGTATTAGTCATCCTTAATGGGGTACAGCACCTTGTGCTCTCTGACATGGAAAACAGGGACAAAGTAAGCAAACATCAAGGACAAAGCATAAAAATAACAGAGGCAGTCTCCATAAAAGGGGAATTAATGACTCAGGCAAATGGATGCCACATGTAAGTAATTTTAAGGAAAGAAAGCATCAGCCATGCTTAGAAATGCATATGTATTTATCGCCTTTCAGCCCTCTTATTTAGCTGTTACTAATGGCATATTGAAAGGGAACAAAGGAAATTTCTGAATGCAGAAGCAAGGATGTCTTAGCAGGTGGTCTGGGGTGACGGAAATTTAGGGCACAAGCAGCAGATCTTATTTTATTAATGCCGACATAAATCAGCCATGTGTATCTACTGAAGGAGTGAAAGAAGTTATGCCAAGGTAGGGTTGGAGAGAAGTCAGTCAGGTCTCCCATATCCAATCTAACACTGAGCAGCAGTCCCCTCAGGAACTGCACCTTTGCTCTCACTAAATAAGACAAGATGGAAATAAATCTTTGTATTTCGCTATAAAATACTAGGATGTGTGCACAGATGACTCTGGGTATGCAAGTGCCAGTCTCATAATGCAAAGGAGAAAAAGTGCAGTAACCCTAGAGGTATGGTCAGTGGTTTGGTATTAAGTCAATAAAAATAATTGAGAGTCAACTCTTATTTACTGTCTGGCCCCTTTCCAACAACAACATTTTAGGGGAGCTGTACATTGGATCTAAATGAAAAATAATCTGCCAGAGTTAGTGAAAGGTCTCCAATGTGAATGAGAATCAGGACCTTTGATTTTACATCCCAGTGCATGTTTCCATTTGACACGTTACACACAAACACTGTTTGTAAGAAGTAAGGGCACTCACATTCATTTGCTGAAAAATTGTAAGCAGTTCAGAAGGCCTCATGAAGCTGAAACAAGACTCAAAGGGGTTGCTCCGTAGCACAGAACAAGCCTTCCTGCTGATGGGGTTATGAGAAAGATCCAGAGCTGTGTTATAAATACCTTCACGAGAAGAAAAATCTGGGCGCTAAAGAGCTCTTTGAACTACTGGGTAAAGGTATTATAGGAACCACAGGCAGGTGGATAGAATGTAACAAAATCTGAAACTGAAGCATGTCTGAAATGGTGAAGCTGAATAAGCTTGTGTTGATGTGGGTTGATAGATGTGGGTTGTGAACTCTCCATTTCTGGTTATCCGTGCTGGATGCCTTACAAGAAAACATACTTTAGCAAGGGACTTATTTGGAGTTAAGAAAACTCTCATAAAGGGCTCATATAAAATGAATGTTTGATTAGATGGTCTAACAGCCTCGACGTTAACCCCTGTGAGCCATTGGCCTGGCTGTCCATCACGGATGCCCTGGAGCCAGACGGGGAGCGGTCAGCCCTCAGCCTCCGTGTGCCCGGCTGTGTCAGCGTGGGCAGCTCTTCCCAAAGCGAGGCTCATGAAATCCTGCCGCAGGGATTTGCAAAGCGCGGAGCTCCACAGGGTTCCCTGCCCGAAGAGCTCTGAAGACAGGAGCATCCCGCTGTGGCTGCTCAGAGCCGCAGGACGCCCAACACCTAGCCAGCATCCTTGCCGGACCCTTGGCGCTGCTGTGATGAAGGAGAAGTACCAATCCTCAGTTTTCAGACAGTGCAGGGAGCGCCAGAGCCCACAGCGCCTGACCTGAGGACTTCAGCATTATCCACCCCACCATCCGCTTTCCTTGACCACCTTCCCGGGAAGACTGACCGGGAGGTGTCCTGCAGCTTCCTGGAGTTACTCAGGGTCTCTTCCTCATGCCTACAGCGAGATGAAACAGATGGGAACATAAATAAAATGGTTCGAAACAAAACCCTGCCCGCAAGCCGAGGAGGGCCCTGCGGCGGAGCGGCCAGGCCAGGCCAGGCCAGGCCAGGCCAGGCCGGGGTCCCTCAGCACCGCGCCGGGGTGAGGCGCAAAGGGCGGGCGGCAGCGCCACCTGGCGGCCGCGGCGGGGCCGGGGAGCTGCGCGACTCCTGCAATCCCTGCAACCCCTGCAACCCCTGCAATCCCTGCCCTTCCTGCAACCCCTGCAATCCCTGCAACTCCTGCAATCCCTGCAACCCCTGCAATCCCTGCAATCCCTGCAACCCCTGCAACCCCTGCAACTCCTGCAACCTCTGCAACCCCTGCAACCCCTGAAATCCCTGCAACCCCTGCCATCCCTGCAACCCCTGCAATCCCTGCAACCCCTGCAACCCCTGCAATCCCTGCAATACCTGCAACCCCTGCAATCCCTGCAACCCCTGCCCTTCCTGCAACCCCTGCCCTTCCTGCAACCCCTGCAACCCCTGCAACCCCTGCAATCCCTGCAACCCCTGCAACCCCTGCAACTCCTGCAACCTCTGCAACCCCTGCAACCCCTGAAATCCCTGCAACCCCTGCCATCCCTGCAACCCCTGCAATCCCTGCAACCCCTGCAACCCCTGCAATCCCTGCAATACCTGCAACCCCTGCAATCCCTGCAACCCCTGCCCTTCCTGCAACCCCTGCCCTTCCTGCAACCCCTGCAACCCCTGCAACCCCTGCAACCCCTGCAACCCCTGCAACCCCTGCAATCCCTGCAACCCCTGCAACCCCTGCAATCCCTGCCATCCCTGCAACCCCTGCAATCCCTGCAACCCCTGCCATCCCTGCCATTCCTTGCAAACCCTGCAATCCCTGCAACCCCTGCAACCCCTGCAATCCCTGCCATCCCTGCCATTCCTTGCAACCCCTGCAATCCCTGCAACCCCTGCAACCCCTGCAATCCCTGCAATCCCTGCCATCCCTGCCATCCCTGCAACCCCTGCAACCCCTGCCATCCCTGCCATTCCTTGCAACCCCTGCAATCCCTGCCATCCCTGCCATTCCTTGCAACCCCTGCCATTCCTGCCATCCCTGCAACCCCTGCAATCCCTGCCATCCCTGCCATTCCTTGCAACCCCTGCAATCCCTGCAACCCCTGCAACCCCTGCAATCCCTGCAATCCCTGCCATCCCTGCCATTCCTGCAACCCCTGCAACTCCTGCAACCCCTGCAATCCCTGCAACCCCTGAAATCCCTGCAATCTGTGCCATCCCTGCCATTCCTGCCATTCCTGCCATCCCTGCCATTCCTGCCATCCTTGCAATCCCTGCAATCCCTGAAACCCCTGCAATCCCTGCAACCCATGCAAACCCTGCAACCCCTGCAAACCCTGCCATCCCAGCAACCCCTGCCATCCCTGCCATCCCTGCCATTCCTGCAACCCCTGCCATTCCTGCAATCCCTGCCATCCCTGCAACCTCTGCCATTCCTGTGCTCCCGGAGGCCTGCTGCGGGAATGGGAGCGGCGGGGTGAGGAGAGATGGGAAAATGGGGAGGGAGGGAGGGAGGGAGGGAGGGAGGAAGGAAGGAAGGAAGGAAGGAAGGAAGGAAGGAAGGAAGGAAGAAGGAAGGAAGGAAGGAAGGAAGGAAGGAAGGAAGAAGGAAGGAAGGAAGGAAGGAAGGAAGGAAGGAAGGAAGGAAGGAAGGAAGGAAGGAAGGAAGGAAGGAAGGAAGGAAGGAAGGAAGGAAGGAAGGAAGGAATTTTCAGTTGTGTCATATAAGGAGTGGAGCTGCAGCCGTGTGTGACCTGCACTGCCTGCTACAGTGCGGCCATTGCTACATTTTGGTCAGTGGAAAAATCAGTTATTAATCAGCAAAGAACTATTGATTTTCCAACTGCTCTTTTCACAGAATAGGAAGTCAGCTGTTCTGGCAAGCAGTGAACTGTGAAGCGCCATCGGGAGCACCTCTGGCCCAAAGGAGCGAGTCAATCCGTGTTGGGTGTTCCGGGGTATTCTGGGGTCACTGCTCAAATAGAGCAGCTCCCAATTTGCAGGAGACATGGAGGTACATTTTGTGTTTGTAGCTAACAAATTTGGGCAAATTTGCTGTTGAATTGGGAAGCAGAATGGAAGATAAGCATACTATCCAAATCCACATAAAATTGTATGTTTGGTGAATATAGGTAGTTTTCCAGTCAATTCATAGTGGCCCTGAGAAATACATAATTTTCCTTAGATAGAATTCAGTTAGTAAAGCTAACTTTGCAAGCTTCTGCCTTTTTCTTTTCATGCAGTAGAAATATTCATAAGGTGTTCAGTGAGATACAGTCTTCTGATTGCTTTTCTTCTATGTATAGATCAACTGTGATGGTTCACTCAGGCAAACATCTAGACCATACAGATCTAGACCGTACAGATTTGCCTTTTTATTTTAGTTAGGTCTGTAATGGAGATTTTTATCACCTACTACTGGGATTTGGGATTCTTTTTATGAAACCTGACCAGAAATGTAACATTCTGAGACCTGAAATTCTCCTTTTGTAGTCTTTGTCCTAAGATCCCTGAGTAATGTACTCAGGAACATCATTCAAATATGTCCACAATGCAGAGCTTACGCTGACATTTACCCAGGAGAATGTCAGCATCAGCAGTCTACAGTGCTGCATAATAGGAACAGGACAGTGTTCTTTCATACTTTTTGGTATGGAAATAATAATTTCATGATCTAGAAGATGCCCTGCTTTGGATCAGAGTTTTAGCTGCCCAGCAGTCAGCAGAGAGTGATGGTTGGCTCACATCTATTTTAGGTACCTTGATAATATGTACAGAGTCCCTGTTACTTTGCATTTCACTGCATTTCTCCAACAGATCAAACTGTGGTTGTTTCTTCAGTCATGGTCCAGCAACACAATGACAGTAGCAAAGATGTGAGGTCTCACAGCTGTCATTAAGAATCACAAGTTCATTTACTCACTACTGAAACTTTTATCTGAAATAATCCAATACTGCACAACTGTTCCAGGAAACTGGAGAGGGACAAAATGTTTTTTTGAAACCTGAGATATGAAAGAATTACCCTGGAGCTTGACACGAAGAGCACTATGCACTGCTCTGTTCTAGTGGTCACCATCAGGAGAGCATTAGGTTAGATGTTAAAATTGCTGGTGGAAGTTAGTGTTCCCAGTGTCACAATTAGTGCTGCCACTGTGGGGAAAATAGTCCTGGTTTCATACAGCATCAATGCCACATGCAGCCCTACTGCACAGTGAAAATGGTCAGCTCACATGGTTTAAGTCCAACTGAAATTAAAGCAATTTATTGATTTATTAACAGTGCATATTTAACCTGCAGTGACACATCAGTTAAACTACAGTACTAGAGACTTGCAAAATGTTAATAAATGCCTGCAGATTTCTAAACATGCTTTTATAGCCCCAACACTTAAGAGCCTCACTCCCAGGTAGTGTGCCTTTCAGTACCCATGCTTTGTGTGTGGGTGCAGGTGCCATGTGTAGACCCTTCTGTGGAGCAGAATATGCACCTGCCATGCCCACACCA
This sequence comes from Lichenostomus cassidix, assembly GCF_008360975.1. Lineage (NCBI taxonomy): Eukaryota > Metazoa > Chordata > Aves > Passeriformes > Meliphagidae > Lichenostomus > Lichenostomus cassidix. The sequence continues at coordinate 83,471,201 of NC_139483.1, read as the reverse complement.
ATGCTGGTGCCTCACCCTGCCCAGGGCAGGGGCCCCCCATGGCACCTCGAGGAGTGGTGTACCCCCCCTACCGTCCCATGCTCTGTGACATGGGCTGTGTGCCTCTGGGGATGCTGTGGGGTGATGCCTGGCAGTGCCCCAACAAGGTCACTGCTTCTCCCCCTGCTCCAAGGCATCTCCCTGGACACTGTCATTCCGGGTCTCTGTCATTCCCTAGCTATTGATTAATCAGGATAGTCATCTTCCTGGTTAGTGCTACCAGTATTGGGTACTTGCTCTCAAGTGAGTTTGGGTGTCCCAGAAAGCAACTTAGATGGGGGTGCTGTGGGGCACCCCAGCTGGGGTGTGCTCCTTCGTTTCCATTTCTGCCTGTCTCTGTGTGAGCTGGACAAGCTTGTAGCTGGCACTGCCCTTGTGTCTGGGTGCTGAAGGTTCCTCAGCTGATACTCCTTGCTTTCCTGGCATGCTGCCTCAGCCAGGAAGGGCCCTCACTGCTGCCAGGGGCAGCTGAGCAGGAGCTCTCATTGGCTGCTCCTCGTTCAGTCCAGGGTCCTCCCAGCTGAGTTCCTCATGGCAAAATCTTTAGAGACAGGAATCCTTTGTTTTTCTCTGTTAGAAGAGTTTGCAATACAGCTAAAAAGGTCCAAGTTTACTGGTGGTTGGTTATATAGCCCCAGCCTGGAAGGGTATATAAGTTTCAGATCCTTTCTGAATGCAGCTTCTGGGAAAACTGGGGGTTTGTTGCAACTATTTATCTCTCTCCCCTGTACTGATATTCTTCCTGTTTAGGTAGTAGTAATCTATATTTCTGGATATGCTTATTTGTTTTCAGTCTAATACTTCTGTGCCCTTTTTTTTGTACTTTTCTTTATTTTTTCCCTAATTATATTTTTCAAGGCATTGTTCCCATTTTATGTGGCTCATTCCTTTTCCATGCAGTTTCTCTGAAATGCTTTCTTCCTCTGCTGCTTTCCAAACTGTGTCAGTGCTTCTTCAGCTCGATATTACTTATTTTGGGTTTTTTTTAACTTCCTTCTTAGAGATTTCAGCCCTTGGGTCTCAGTCACTGTCCAGACACAACCGAGAGTGCTCCCAGGGGTGCTGGGGTGAGGGAGTGCTTTGTGCAGTCACACTCTGTGTGCTGCTGAGTGAACCTCCTTGGGGCTGTGCTGGAGCTGATCTCAGCATCTCCTGTTAGTCTAAAATAGTGCACAATAATGTTGTGACTCTCAGTTTGCAGCTGTTTGCATTTGACCAGGACATGGAAAAAGAAACAGTAATTTGGGAGCACATTTTTTTTCCTTTTTTTTTTCCATCTGAAGAACAGCAAGTGGTCCAAATTTAGCCAGCTGTGGTGCTTCTCTCTGGTGGCTCTGCAGCACAGCTTGATCAACAGGAAAACAGGGAATTGTAGAGAAAAATAAGTATCAGTCGTGGTATTTTCAGATGTGAGAAGATCCTTATGACTGTAGGGGTTCACTGTTCTCCAGCTCAGACAGCACTGAACTGGCCTTTAGAGAGAAAAAAACGATAAAGAATGGAAAGCAATCTCTTCTGGGTCCCTTCTTATATTTCTCGTGCACTCACGTCTTCAGTTTTATAGACCAAACCAGATGGAACCAAGCCTTGTGTCAATTTCCTCCACCCTTTGAAAGATGCAAAATGCAAAGTCCAAATAAATAAACAAAAGTATGGATAATAGTTATGTTTGCAAAGTTGTATTTACAATTCAACTTCTTTACCTCACTTCCTGCAGCCCTCCTGCTCTAAGGTTTAGGGGCTATGTGAAGCTTTACAAAGCTGACATTTGGGATTTATCCCTAGAGGATTATCTTTGAAGCAACATGCCACTTCTTAGTACTAAGTGTTTTTTTAAACATCCTGCATTCATAATTCTAAGGCACAAATAATACTATCAATATTAATGCACTGAAGACATTTTCTTCTGTACCTCAGGATATGTTACTACCCACAGAGATAAGTAGAATTTCATAAATATATACAAAAATCTTAACTTTTGTTATCATGATGTCTTCAGAGCTATAATTGTAGTAACACTTCAAAACACAGTATTGTTACTAGCTGCCACAGAGCCAGAAGTTACCTCTCAGGAAAAATTGACTCCGTTGAATCACACATCTCTAGTCATGCTGAGAAGATATTGAATACACACACACACACACACACACACACACACATATCTATGTATAAATATATATCTAAAAATATATGTCAAACTGTGGTTATTCCTTCAAGCAAAAATAATTTCCTTTTAAAATTTTTAAATTAAAATTATTTTAATAGTAATAATAATAACAACATAAATTGTAATAATGTAATAATAGGAAGAAATAGTTAAATGGTTGTGTAAGGGTGTGTTTCGGCTCCTATTGGCAAAAAGATACTGTAAACACTCCTTCTGTATTTAAAAGGTACTATTTATTCCCCTACTAGCAGAAGAATATTGTCATTGTTTGTGTCTAGACATCTCCATGAAAGAGGTGAATTACCACTCAGAATTCCTTGGTCTGAAACAGATCTACTGAAATAACTGGGAAATTTTGAATAAAGGTAAAAGAGTGACATTTAAATCTATTCATGGATAACTCTCATGAAGGAAATAGGCTTAGTTTAATTATTTTCTGTTGTTCATTGTGGTTCTGATTATGTTCTCATTCTTGGATGTAAAACTGGAGCTTCTTCACCAACCCCACTAAAACAGTTCTAGGTTTATAACAAATTATAATATATAAGAATTGCTAAAAGGTTTAGGTCACTCATGCTCTCTACAGAAGAAAAGTGTTTTAGAGGGCTAGACACAGTCAGTGGTGATAAACAGTTCTTAGTTATTCCTGTACATCTCTTTCTGTGCAAGAAAAGTGATCTGAAAGCAGAGTTTGCAGTTTCCGGATAACTTTATGTGCCTCAAATACAAAAGGGATGTTGTACTATTATCCACATTGATAAAGAGCTGGGTAAGTTGCACTAATTATTTCCTTAATGTTGAAGAAAACACTAGTGTTCCTTGTAGCAGAGTGCTGTTTATGCTTCTTTATATCTTCATAATTTTGTGTAATGTATGCTGTGGAGTCCTCAAGACTTTTTCTTCAATATAATTGGTAAATAATAAGTATAATTTTTATTAGTTATGTAATTCTATTTTAGACGCCACATAGAAATTAATAAAAAGGGTACCTGACAGAGGTATTTTACATTTTGACTATAAAATAGATAGAAATAATTTATTTGCTGATTATTTATTTATATATTTCAAACAGGCAGCAACAGGACTAAAGAGAACACATTTTAAAGCTTTATGAATGGTCCTAGGCAACAGATTTCTTCCTGTAATATATTTTAATATGCTAACTATTTGTGGATAATACAGCTGCATGAGATGTTTGCAATGGAATTGGGGTCACTTGAAACTTACCTTGGTATCATCACAGAATGAAGCAGCCTTTACCCAGACATCACCAGCCAGAACCACTAAATCATCTGCAATGGGCTGCTGAGCCAGTGACATTCCTATGTGTACAAGCCAGAAAGGCTTTCTGCATTGTCTGGTCCCCTGAGACTGCCTTGGCCTCACTTTGTGGCTTTTGCTGGCTCCAGTGGTCAGAAACAACCTCCTGATTTCCAATCTCACTTTTTCCTGGTTGGTTTGTGCCTTTTGCTGTTGTACGAATGTTGTATTTTATCTGAAATAGCTTTTCCCTTTCTAGAGTTTACTCATCTGAGGTAGAGGAGCCTTGTCCTTCCTGAGGGTCTTGCTCAGTGAAGCAAACCAAGTTGTCCTAGTCCTCTCTACTAAACACAGTGAGTACCTCTGTTCATCCTAAAAGCTCTCTTCTGTGTCTAGTCCAGCTTAAATTCAGATTTCTTGTATGTAAGTGACTGGAACCACGTGAGACCCCAAGGACAGTGCGTGTTTTGCTGGAGTCACTACAGCCCTGCACTTGCCTTTGTTGTGTCTGCAAGGTGTGGAGACATCTGTGAATACACATGTGCTTGGGTGTATGTACAAGTGTACATGTTAATGTAAATACATGTGTGTCCACATGCATCTACACATTTTTTATGTGTTTGTTGTCAGCTGAGGAACTCTCAGATTGCAGTGCACATTTTTATTACTATTGCTGAAGTGCATGTCCTTGTGTGTTGTGGTATTCCACCGGGATTCCTCCAGTCCTCATGACTCTCTCTCCCTGTGTGACAGTCTCCTCCATACTGAGGACAGTGTACTTGGCAAATTTTGTTACCACTTGTCCACTTTTCACACTATTAATGTTGCTAAAACTCAAACAGATTCTGTTCATGAAAAGCTTTGCTCATCATCTCCTTCCAGCCCATCACATAGACATTCTCCCTTCAAGCATCCTTATACTACATGACTTGTTCTCCTCAAAATAAAATTATCTCGTGTGTGGCTGTATAGCAGATGTTTCACAGATGTTCAGATACATGAAATTTTGGTCTTAGTATTGCATAGTAATAATAGTTACAAATATCAATTATAGTTTCTAAGAAGGATGCTAGGCTCATCTGACACATGTGTTGCATTGCTCTTCCATTTATCTTCACAGATTTATTTAGTTTTTCTTCAAAAATTATTCCAAGTCCTCTCCTCTTTTGCTTGTTTGCTTAAGATCTGTACTCTCAGACTTGTGACTAGCATGGACTGACTGTGGTTCGGACTATCCTTCCAATACTGAGATGGCAGCTACTTCCCTCCCTGTGTGTGAGTTGAGTCACTGTAGGCAGAGCATATCACTGATGTGCCTGTTGCCCATTAAAGAGCAAACAACTCTCTTGATGTGGTCAAAGACTTACATTTGGTTTGGTGAAGTTGGAAAAAGCCATGATGAAGGTAACTCTTTCTTCAGGCAGGCAGTGAAAGCTGGAGGTAATGGAAGTTGGGATGGACAAACCACATCTGCAGTTTCTGTCATTAAGTTTGTGACATTAAACCTGGAATGAAAATACCTCTTTCCCGTGGTCCCCATTCCAAAGTAGTTGCCAGGTAGCTCTTTTATAACTGTGCCTACATTTGAGACAGTTGGTTGCAACCAGTGCTCTGGCTGTGTTCATCATCCCTCTGCTTCCCAGACGTCCAGCCTATGCACATGGCACGGGAGAAGGATGTAGGTTGGTGTGATGGTGCAAGCAGCATGACTGTCATTGATGAAGCATCCAGCATTGCTGCTGAGCAGTAGAAGTCCTCAGGCACAGAGAATGACAGGAGCTGCTCAGACTCTTTGTGGAAGATCAGGGGAGCACATCTTTGCCCCATTTTGCTGTTGGACATGGACTGAAAATAGAGGTCCTTGTTTTTAACAGGCATTGCATCAGTCAGAAGTGGAGGTGAGATGTGGGATCCTGATGCCCACCAGGTGGGGAGGATCACTGCACCCACAGGAAGCCATGTGGTGCCCTTTGAGAAAATCTCCATAATTATATCCCAAAAAGGAAAATGAAAATGGATTTAGGAAATTAAAAAGCACACACAGCTGCTTAAAAAAACCTTATACTTTACTTTCAGCACATCCCTGCAGTATCAGTTGTGGCATTAGGTCTGTCTGAACTCTTTCATTTCCCTGTTGCAGTGTAATGATGGTTTGCTCCCCCAGTCAGCTCATTTTTAATCCCTTTTCTTTTGAGCTGGGCAAGCCTTTTAAATTTTTTTTATAGCGCTTAATAATCATGTATGTTCAGTCCCCTAGGTGGTATGTTAATTCTTTTCTTTCATCTACTTAATTAGAAGATTTTGTTCTGCATAAAATATATGAGGCAGCTGGGGCAGGGTCTTATGAACTGGTAAGCATCCAATAACTATATTAAGCAGTTTCTTAAGGCTTTGAAATTGTCTTCAGATGGTAGCTGTTGACAAACCCTGAAGTGAAGCACTACTTGAATATTCACATTAAAACCGCCATTGCAGTTAAGTTAGCGATGCATGATTAATTGGCTTAAAAGCAATGGATTCATATGGATTAAAATGCCTCTATGAAAATCAATAACATGACTACCATTAGCAAGAGCATTACTTTGAAGATATTACGGGCCACAAATCAAATTTGTTATCTGAAGAGTAACAGTGGCTATATATACAAACAAACAGCAGTTGTGTCTGCAACACAGCATGAGGTGTTTATGGTTCTTTCACAAATTCTCTCCTCTTAAAAGTCACAGTGATGGGATAGCATGATAGTTACTCTTGGGAAATAACAGAGGCAAAGGTGCTACTTTGCTTCCACCCACCAGGTTTGGCGAGGATCTCTTGGTCCCTTGGCACATGCAGGTGTGCAGGAGTTGATGTCACCCCTGACTGGCTCTCCTCTTTGCTATCCGCATTCACACCCATTTTAGCTGGTGTTGGCAGCCTGGGCCAGCCCCACCACTGACTCATGGGCAACCTCAGAGTTTCACAGGGGTCCTGCTCATCTGTTTAAAAATGCAAAGGCTTTTTTGGATTGTATAAGAATTATAAATACTGCTCCTCTCTTCTTGCATCCCCACAAACTCCCATTTATGCTGTTGCATAAAAGCCTCTCCAGGACTAAGACTCACTTGAATCCATAGGCAAATGAAATACTGTATTGTGATCATGTTTACAGTGGTACACAGGGAAATAGTACAGATTTCAGAGTCTTCCTAGGGTATGTGCCCTGAATCAAAAAAACCCAAACAAACAGAAAAACTCACTCCACTTGGATGCATTTTTATGTCTTTCACTCACAAAAACATGCTGAGTGCCTGATTCTGTGTATCACTGCAAAAAGTAGAAAGCTGTCTGTCAGTTGGGGCACTACCCTCTTGGCTCAAAGCTGACATAAATGATGATAAGAATTTTAACTTGGAAAAGAAGGGAGCTGGATGAAAGGGACTTCTTTAATCTTCATGCCTGAGGATCTAATGCAAAAAAAGGGAAAAATCAAATAAACAACAATATGACAATCTGAAATGGAAGTACAGAAGATGAGAGGCTGGACAGCACAGGGAGGGAAAGTGCTAAAACTGAGGAGAACAATGGGGCTGAACATCTGCTGTATTGACCTAAATATAAATTAACCTCAGACATAAAGCAATTATCACTCTTGAAGGAAGACAATAATATATTGATGCTCTTCTTAAAAAAAAGAGGAAATAGATGATTAAGTAAATTATCAATTAACAAGACTTGAAGGTGCGGAGAATCCTCGATATGAGAAGATTAAGGATATTGGGCAGAAACAAATACCTGTCTCAAAGAGGCAAACAATGTGATAAACATCAGTGGAATGAAGGGCAATAACATTTAAAGACTAATGTGGAGAATTTGCACTTAAAAATATGGGGATTTATCAGCTGGAAATGGAAATGAGTAGAAAGCACTGGGTCACTGAGCCAGTCAGGATGAATATTGTCATCAATGTGATCCAACCATGAAGGGCGAATCCAGGCTGAGGATATCCCTGATGATTTGTTTCCAGTGGAGCAGAAGTAGCATTCAGGCTGGTGTCACCCCCATTCATATAGGATGGAGGAGCTGCAGAGGACAGCCTGTGGGGTGGATGTGGGAGGGAAAAGCAAGGGCTTAGTTTAGTCTTTCTGAAGCTGCAAAGAGATGTATTTTTCCTTGCAAGTACATCATGATGCTAAATTCTGGAGAAACAGGAAAAGAAAAGCTATTTAAGTCAAAGAATATAATTCATATAGAAACAACTGGAAATACATTTAGGCAGGATTTCATAAAATATTTTTTCTTCTCAGTGTACTGAGGATCTGGAATAGGATAGTGGTGATGTAAAATCTGATTGTCATTAAAACAAAGTTTTGTCAGCTCATGAAATATTTTGACCTGCATAGTTGGCAAATGACTGGTATTAAAGGCTCAGGAGCTTCTTTCCCGTCCTATATTCCTCTGACTGGCACTGCATAAAGCTAGGAACTGGTAGAGAGTCTCATATCCTAGAAGAATCTATGCTGCTGGTCTGTAACATCAGGTCCATGCTTGTTGCTTAAAACTCAGCCATCCTGGTCTTCTTCCTTAGAGCTGTGCTTGTTGTGGGAATTGGAGAAGAAGCAAAATTGGTTTAATCTCATTTATCCACAGCCCAGCTGCTGTTTATTCCTCTGAGACAAGTGCCAAACACCCCTCCTCCAGTGCTGCAGTAGTCTGGTACCTCTTGTCCTCTGCTGTGTCTCCATGCTGCAAGTATCATATGGGCTTTCTGTGGAATATGTGCTATGCAAAGCATCCCAGCATATCAAACATCCCAGAAATAGCCCAATAAAATTGTCCTGGAGGGAGGTGTAAGAATCAGATCTGGAATCTCCTCTCCCTCACAGCTGAATTTCCCCAAGCCAGGGTCAGCTCCTTTGGCAACCCTAGAGCTTGGTTGGCAGTATTCAGCTGCAGGGGGAGGGAGGAAGAGATCATAGACCCCTGTGTGCTGCATGTGCCTGTCCTTTCCTCTGCAAGGCAGTGTCACCTCAGACTGTCATAATTCATGTTTGGCTTCCTGCATCTTGAATGTGTAGAGACAGACAGGTTGCAGTTTGCTGCAGACATCCTTTCTGCCTTCTGAAGCCACGCTGCGAGGCACTCCTCTCTTCAGCCCCAGCCCACGGCACTGTCACTGGCTAACAAAACCTGCCCCCCTATTGAGTTGTCCTGATTTCAGTGACATAAGTGAAGCAGGAAACAGACTTCAAATTATGGGGGGATTTTTTTTTAACCTCTTCTGAGTGAATTGCTGCACCGTAGGACTTAGGAGGTGCAGTCATCAGGCTGGCAGAGATGCCACAGCACCGTGCTTCTGAGCAGCTTTTTTGAAAAAAACCCAGTCATTATTGAATCCTGGGGAGGAGGGAGGAAGACAGATTTAATAAATTTTTTTGTCTCCTAAAAAAAGTGTGATGTGTTATCTGAAGGCAGTAATTCTAACTGGTGTTATTGGTATGCGGCACGCAGGGATCTTAGTGCTAGCACATCTTTATTAATGTTGTTATAAAAGCTTCTACTGGGATCCTAGTTATCAAATGACTCTGACAGCAATTCATCCACAAAGCCCTGTGTTTTAATTTCTCACTATCTGAAAAGAAATGGGCTGGGTGGGTGGAAAGACTCCTATTTTCAGCTGCTTTGTCCTTTGCTTTAAAGCCTGGCACATTGCAAGCGTAAAGGAGGAATATGTAGGATTACAGCTGGAGAAATGCATCTTTGAAAAATAAATATCCTGCCATAAAAAGCATGTTACAAAGTGACAGGTACCATCTATTGATATAATGGAGTCTTTGATTCCCATAGTACCAGCCATTATAAGAAGCTGTACACAAGGCTGTGAGCCAGAGCCTTGAAAACCTCGCTGAACAGCAGCAGAGCCACAAATAGCAGCAAGGGATTTAATGGTAAAACACTTTACAAAGATTTTGCTGTATGCACTGTGAAACAATAGAGAGTTAATGAATTACTGGAACCAGCAAATGTTTCCTTTGATACAAATCAGAGACTGATCAGGGAAGCAGCTAATTTCTAGGACTTTTTCCCTCTTCAGTTCAGTCTTTAGTCATAGTTATAAATAATAGCACAGGAGGTCCAGACCCAGCAGAATTTGTGAGCAAAAATGATCAGCTAATCCAAGTAAGTGAAAAAAAATCCTTTTTTAAAAAATAATTTCTCATGGCAAAGCTCTTAGCTTTTCCAAATGCATGATATTACAGTAGAGCATCATGTGAATGTAGCAAAGTGAGTGCTGAGTGAATTATGCATGAGCTGAAAGTGGAAATGGGGAATGGTCTTGGTGGTTCTCAAAAAACACAGGCACATGTATGTCTGAACTTTCCCTCCTCAGCTCATTGCTTAGCATGTGTCCAGGCAAATCTGTCCTTGCATCTCTTTTATCAAACTCTGGAAGGACAATGGATTTTCTAGATTATAGCTTTGAGGGCCAAGTCTCTCCCACATGGATCTTTTTGTGTGGCTGGAAAATGCGATTTCAGCAACACTGTGGTGTGATGGCCCTTGTTTCTGAGGAAGATGTATTGTTGCTTGCCTGCATCCTGGGAGGATAATTCCTTTTTATTAAAGATGCAGGACGATGCAATCTTTCAAATGGCCCCTTGCCTATTTAGAGGTGAAGGAGGTAGTAAGACGTGGGCTGTGTGAGACTGGCTCTAATTGCATGACCAACATATAAAACACATCTGCATGAATGTTTTTTCCAGACAGAATTTTTTTCTCACACTGTCCTGCCCCAAACCTTTTTCCTTTCCAGAATGATATCAAGCCCTGTAAGTTTTTTCTGTTGCAAATGCAAAGTATTTTAAATTATGTTCTAATGAATGATAGCTTTTTTGTGGCTTTGGTTTGATTAGAACAAGATGTAGGTCCCAGGACTGAGGCCAAGCTGGGGTCCTGTCACAGTCTTTGTTATTAATAAATATGTGTCTGTGCCAGCATTTTGCCACTTAGGTCAGGAAGTCTTCTGCTGCCCAATGCACTAGAAGGCAGGTTTTAAATCCAGGAACTTTTATGATTTAACCCTGTAAACAGGCTTGCCAAAGCTGTCTCAGGATTCTGCAGAAACAAACAATTTTGGAATTGCTGTTTGATTGTCCCTAGTGTTCTCTTCTTTTACTTAGCTCAGTGTGAAACCAAGGTTTCTACTGAGATTTGGTGCTGAGATTTCTGCTGTGGGTGACAGGGAGCTGGAGCATTCACAGCCGGGGTACAGGGGAGAGGAGTGTGGGGTCCTCTCCAGCCCTCCTATTCCTGCTGGCCACCCAAGCGACCTGCTCCTTTCCTAGATCATTTCACAGAATCACAAAATGGGTCAGGTTGCAAGGGACCACAGAGGGTCATCTGGTCCAACTTCCTTGCTCAAGCAAGGTCATTCTAGAGCACATTGCACAGGATTGTGTCCAGATGGTTCTTGAATATCTTGAGTGAGGGAGACTCCACAACCTCTCTGGGCAATCTGCTCCAGTGCAAGATCACCTGTACAGTAAAGAAATTCTTCCTCATATTCAGGTGGAACCTCCTGTGCATCAGTTTCTTCCCATTGTCTATTGTCCTATAGCTTGCCACTACTGGGAAGAGCCTTGAAATATCATCTTGACACCCTCCCTTCAGATACTGACAGTGATGGGGTCCTCTCTCGAGCATCTCTTCTTGAGGCCAAACTAGCACAGCCCCCTCAGCCTTTCCTCATAAGAGAGATGCTCCAGTCTCTTAATCATCTTTGTTGCCCTCCACTGGACCTGCTCCAGGAATTCCATGTCTCTGTTGTCCTGAGGAGCCCAGAACTGCACACAGCACTCCAGATGTGCCTCGCCAGGGCTGAGTAGAGGGGCAGGGTCACCTCCTTCAGCCTGCTGGCAATGCTCTTCCTAAGGCACCACAGGACACCATTGGCCTTCTTGCCCACAAGGGCACTGCTGGCTCATGGACAGCTTGTTGTCCACCAGGATCTGCAGGTCCTTCTCTGCAAAGGAAATAGAACTTGGATAGAACTTCATAATGAACATGGCTTCCACTTCAGCCCTATATCAATTGTAGGGGGATGAGAAGCCTCTGGGTGGAAGGCTCTCTCAGGGTGAGACCAGCCCTGGTGCAGAGTCTGGAGAGCAATCTTGAAGGAAGATTTTGTCTTGGAGGGCTGTGGCTCAGGTGTCCTGCATGGCTCTGAGCATATTCCTGGTATTTAACAACCTAAGAAATAATTACTAGCTGTCTGCAAACCCTCAACAACTCAAAATGGCTGAGGGAGTAAATAAGGACCAAAGGGCAGTAACACTACAACCGTTTTGTTCAACAGCTCTCTGCAATTAAATCCCCCTGTACAAAGGGAAAGCAAGACAACTGGAAATGAGATAGTGAGTGAGGATCCCTGCAGTGAGCCATGCTTTAGAAATCACAGCCAGCCAGTGACTATGGAAACCTTACACTATCCTTACAGGAATAAATAATTTAGGAAAGACCCATATTAAAGACTGGATTTTTCTCCTGGGCTCAGACAGATGGACTTCTTCCCTTGGGTAGATAATTTCTGTCTTGTTTAACAAAGTGCAGCCCCATCCAGCATTTCAGCAAAAAGTAGCAGCAGGCTCATAGAGCTTTTCATCTTTTCAGCAGCCAGTGCTTCACCCACTCAAAATAAAGATAATATTGAATTAACCTCATCTGTAGTAGAGCATGTGCAAGCAAGCACCCTTTAGCTGTCTAGCTAGAGAAAAACGATGTTTTTGTGTTTTTTTAATGATAAAAATGTATCTAGTAAAACAAGTGCACTGGCTTGTGCCTTGCTGTTGGTTACATGGCAGCCCAGCTGAAGCCCTCCTGGATAGCTACTGGCTCTGGCTGAACTTGAGATGGATGAGGATGGGCATGGGGACATTGCTGAGTGCCTCTGTGCCTGCACAGCTCCCCTTGTCTGGCTCCAGGGCTCTGCTCCTGGCACTAAAGGACAGTTGTAATGGGGAAGGCAAGGAGAGGCTGCTGCTCTCAGGGGGTTAATGTATCATCCTGTGTGACAGAGCTGGTGTCCGAGGGCACAGGCCAATGTGCACCGTGTGCTGCCACTAAGGGAGGACAGAGCACACACCAGCAGGGCAGTTTCTTTCCCAAAGTTTGTGTATCTCTACAACACAATAGACTTACAAGCTACTTTTCTGCAGCTGAATTGCATTTCCTGGACTACACGCATTAGTAGCTGTAGCAGCATGTGCTGCCAAATGAAGAGACTGGGGAAAAAAAAATCAGTGAATGCCAAGCAATCCTTCTTAAAAAGCCACCTGCATGTAGAGAATAAAGGATCCAGGAGAGCATAAAAGCTAAATTTTACCATAGGAGGAGGAAACATGTAGAGTTTCAGCAAGTTCTTACCTCTGTCCTGGTTATCTTCTTTTCTCTTTACTTGAATTGCCCTTTATATCTCTTTCCACCTGCCCTTTCCTGTAATCTTTCTTTTGCCCTTCACATTTGCATTCTTAAAACAAGAACCATAGTAACAGTAAAAGTGAGAACAAGAGTAATAAAGGTAGTTCTGAAGCTTGCTGGAGCAGGATGCTGGTAGCACTGGCCAGGTGCACAGAAATATCATATTTTCTAGGTTTTAAGGCACTGCTGTAGTAAGAGCAGAGGTTGTACGTATTACCTCACTCCCATTTCCAACATACCCCATCCCAAAAGTTCTGCTTCCGTTCCTCTGGGAAGTAAAATCCACAATGATCATCATCGGACAATAAGCAGAAGGCATGGGGTTACTCAGGCTCCTGGGAAAGCAAGGAGGGAGCAGAGGCACTGTGGGTTAAACAAATGATGGTAGCATCAAGGCAGTGGGAACACATGCAGTGAAAGGTTGTTTGGCCTTGGGGACTGGTTTCTGCAGGCCATTTTGAGGTATGGATCTCAGGCTGCTTAAATGGGAGCAGCTGTCAGACAGTTCCTCATCAAAGAGGTTTGCCTGCAATGTTGGACTGAATTCCTTGATTAGAAAGTCCATGGCTGTGAAGGGACTGTGTGGGAGCTTACATCGTATTTTTATTACTTGCAAATAGCTGTTAAAACATTTCCTCCTGCAATTCCAATTTATTCAAAATTTTCAATATTCTCTCTTGAAGTAGATTAAACTGCATATAGAGTCCTTAAAAATCAAACATTGGGTAGTTTCCAAAGAGCCATAAAGCTAAAGTTGCAGGATGATAACAGTCATTTGTAAAAGTAAATATGATAAAATGAACAGCTGCTTGCATGAAGTAGCACCACAGACTTCCTAATGACTAGAGCGGTTCATTTGGGGTTTCAAAATAATTTGAGCTCTGCCTGTCTGAGTGCTGTTAATTGATCAGAAAGTAAAGCTGATCACTGCTTGTTTTTCCCATGACATATATGCTTTAATAAATTATTGCCTGCAACTCTTGCAGTGTTACTCATTATTGACTTCAGATACATCAGCTCGATGGATGAAAAAGACTGCTTACCAGAACCATTAATATCATACTGATGTTTTTTGAGGTTCTCTGCAGGACCTTTGCTCTATGACAAACACTTATCAGTGACCCAGCAGTTTTCAGAAAACTGCCAAAATGTTTTTCTTGATAATATGTTCCAGTGAGCACCTCCAAAGAAGACTTTTCGTGTACTAAACACATTTGGTTGGCTATAGGTAACCAATAAATATATATCCTTGAATTTCAGCTGCTGATAAAGGTTTATTACATTCTTTAAAACAGTATACATTTGTATGCAACATTGGTGGGTCTGAAACCATTAACTGCTGCTTTCTGGACTTTCTCAGCAGCCGTGCTCTTGTGGCAGCCTCCAGAGAAAAGGCACTTGACTTAAGAAACCCTCTCTTTTTGGAAGAGTCTCATACAAGTTTGGAAAACTTGTTTGAAAACTTGCAGAAAACACATTTTTCTAAACTTCTATGACACTCAAGAAAATGTTGGATGGTAGACTGGGGGAGGATAGAATGAAATAGAGACAAGGAGAAAGGAAAAAGAAAAAGAGGCACTTAAAAAGAGAGGTAGGGGGAAAACTGCTGAAAAGGAAATGAGATAAGAAAATATGAAAGGAAAGCAGAGGAAGATGAAAAAATAAGTAGCACATATGTTTATTTTATAGGAAGTCGGCTGACAGGCTGAATTTCTGGTCTGGTAAGGGAATCAAAATTATGGTGGGCTCTGGATGAAAAGTGAATAGCAAATATCCTAAATTAAGAACTCAAGAGACTGAAATCTGTTTGTAAAACTGTTTTCGAACAACAAAATACCATATTTTAAGACTGAAGTTTGTTGATGAATAATTTGCAAGCAGAAAGCAGGCTAAATGTCTTGCATAAGAAAGGACTAGAAAATACTTGATCAGAAGCACTGATGAAATGAAAGACCATGTTCTGTTATCAACTCTCCTCATTTTGCATTTCATTTGAAATAATGAGATAAATAATTTTATGCCATTAAAACTTATATTAGATTTTCCTCTCCTGCAAGCAACTGTCCAGATCTCTTTGTGGCCGGTGCTGATTGACATATTCCTTGTAAATTTCTTGCATGACAAATAAATTTTTCCAGGGTGACTTCAGCTCCACTTGAGATGGAAATGTGAGGATGGGGAAGTGAGAGGAAGGGTTGTGTGGAAATGAGAGTTGGTACCTGGGGTCTTGGGCAGCACTGCTGTGAGGCTTACTGACCTTATGTTCACTGGAAACATGATATCTTGGAGGCAACTACAACATTTATTCAGAAGATATGGTCTTTCCAAAATACATCAGCAGGGCTATTGTGATTTTCTAATAAGAGAGGATGTTTGAAAAGAGGATGAGTATTTTATTATCTGTTTGATAGCAACACCAATCCCAAAACAAGTAATTGACTCTGCTGTTATCAGCTTGGCAAGAAAAGCAGCATACTTTCAGAGTCTTGACAAATAAAAGTGCTGGTTTTAAAACTGGCTATTTTTGTTATTCAAATTTTAACAGAGGGGATCCTAAAAATGGAAGAATCTGTCAGGACATTAAATGCACCTATTGATGTGTTTGTGGTCAGGTGGGTGGTGCTGCAGGGAGCTGGGGAAATGGTGATGTTGGGACCAAGCCACCAGTGGGGACTGAACCACAGGGCAAGCCAGTCCCATGCCCTAGTGCAGCCCAGCCATGGTGCTGTGGGGCAGCTCAGCTGTTATGATCTAAATATTAAAGTTCTTTAGAAATACTTCTACCCGAATTAAGGTACAAACGAGACCATATGCTAATCAATAGTATGGGTTTTATTTGATAGAAAATATGAGAGAGAGAGGGAAGAAAAGAGAGAAAAAGAGAAGTAGGAAAAGAGGTGGGGGGGACAGAAAGAGGGAAAGAGAAAATATCACTATCCGTGGATCCCAACGATGTTGCGTTGATCCTCTCCAGCCGGTCTTCTCGGTGGTGGTGGTCCCCCCCGAAAAGCACAGAATGCCATGGGTTAATATACACTCAGACCAGGGGCAATGTCCAGGCATGTCCCCCCGGGGGAGGGGGCAGCCTCTAGCTGCAGACTCTGCTTGCATCACGTGTACTCCTGTGGTGCCAGGCCTAGCACTCTGGGGGGTCTGTGATGGATTGTGACTCCCCCTCAGCTCCTCTCACGTGAAAGTCCCGTGGATGTGGCCTGTGGGGTTGGGGGTTCCACAGCTGGGCCAGTCTGTGTAAACCTGGCTTCTGTGAGCTGTGCTCTGCCCCCACCCCAAACTCAGCCAGGGATGATTCTCAGCACAGCTGGTGGCTTTGGCCTTTGTGTATGCATACCTTTCTCTTAGCTTGAGATGATTGAACACTAGGTTTCCCTTTATCTAATCTCAGCAGTTTGACTCAGTCCAAAGTCCCAGTCAGGTATCTTCAGGGAGGTTTCTTTGATTGTAGCTTCTTTATACACTTTTTGTTATAATGAGCAAAACTTTATATCAATGTTTGAGGCATGAACTATTTCAGTCTCTGACATCAGCCCATCAGTGTATGACAGAATCTGAGTTTGGGAGGGAAAAAAACTCCCTCATGGATCTCATCCAAAAGGATACCACAACATTTATACCTCAGAAATTCTTATCTATTTTTTATCTATTGTCTTTTGTCTCTGATCTCTTACCTGACTGTTGCAGACCTGCAATGGTAACAAAGTGCTAGGCTTTTCTACACTGGATACAGATTCAGTGCAGCAGGGAATTTTCACCCTAAAAGTAATCTGGGATAACTCCTGTGCCTATCTCATTGAAAACCTCTTTCCCTGATCTTAGCCATTTTTATTCTGTCAGCTTCAAAGGAGATGTGCAGTCCCGATCGGCATCACTGGCTCTAGAGCAGAAATGCACCCCTCGTTTCTAACAGAATGGTCTCCATATTTCATCATAAAGTCTTCTACTTGGAAACTGATTGCTTGCATGATAGCACTCTGAATTATAAAATCTGTGAGAAGGGGTATCTGTCAGAACATATCTGTGCTTTCTTTTCTAATCTATAAATCAAGCAAAGCTGTGAGGAGGTGAGGAAAAGCTTTAACTCGGTATTACGTTTCCACAGAAATAGAAAAATTCAACACTCTAAACCGCAAACTGACCTAGCATGTGCAGTTTGCCAGGCTTTGTTACAAAGTGGGTTGGATCTCCTATGCATCTCTGGATCATGAGGGAGACATAGAAACACTCTGCCATACTTCAGAGAAGTTTGTCATGTCCGTGGGGAGAAGGTAGCCAAAATAACAGCAATGTCTGCTTTAAAGACAGGTCTGTGCTGGCATCCAGATCAAAGATACTATTTGTATGCAGAGCAAATAGTAGTGAAGGTGTTTAATTTGGTACTTTTGTGAAGGTCTTCATGTCTTTGCAAGAAACTGTAGGAAGAGCAGAGGAACTCAGAGAGAAGGCAGCAGTATTGGTCCAGCAAGGGAAGCTCTGACACAAAATTACCAGGAAAATAAGAGACAAAACAGCAGGGTGTGATCATTAACTGCCGGGGCATTCCTTACATTGCTTTAGAGCTCACAGAAACAGGACTTAGCTAGGTCTTGGTGAGGAAAAAAGTTGCATTGACGCCATCTGATTCTATCACAATATTTTCTCTTTGCTGACATTAAACTGCAGTCTGGAGTCTGGTCAACAAGTTGGTTGAGAAAGTGGTAAGAGCTCAAAAGACCGAAAACATAAACAGAGTGCAAAGTGAAGAAGTAATGAGAATTAAATATCTTGGATTCTCACCATTAGCAGAATATTGCAGTTCATGAGTGGTTTTAAGCACTGCTGGATTCACAAAAACAGAGAACTGTTGAAGTTGGAAGGGGCCTCTGACAATAATTTGGTCCAGCCTCCTGCTCATGCAGGACCACCTAGAGCCTGTTTCCCAGGACTATGTCCAGACAGTTTTTGAGTATCTCCAAGGAGACTCCTTGATCTCCCTGGGCAACCTGTGCAAGTGTTTGGCCACCCTCGCAGAGGAAAAGTGTTCCCTGACATTCAGATGGAATCTACTGTGTTTAAGTTTGTGCCTTTTGTCTCACTGAACACCCCTGGGAAGAGCCTGCCTCTGAGCTCTTTGCACCCTCCCATCACACAGTGATGAGATCCTCCCTGAACTCTCACCTCCAGGCTGAACAATCCCAGCTGTTTCAGCCCTTTCTCATAACAGAGATGCTTCAGCCCCTTAGTGACCTTCTGTTGGACCCTCTCCAGCATGTGCATGTCTCTATTGTATTGGGCAGCCCAGAACTGGACACGGCACTCCAAGTGGAGCCTCACCAACGCTGAGCAAAGGGGAAGGAATCTCTCTCTTAACCTTCTAATGCAGCCCAGGATACCATGAGCTGTCTTTGCAGCAAGGGCATGCTGCTGTTCGTTTGGTGTCCACCATGTGCCACTGGTCCCTTATTTTCCTGCAAAGCTGAATTTATCCTAAAACATGGCAAAGACAATGCTGAGTGGACAGGCTGCCATCTGCTATATGTTTCTGAAAAGTGGGTTATAGCTCAAGAGTTGCATGTCACAGTAGTGGAACAGCATGCAGCAGCAAGAATTTCTTTTCTGCCTCTTACAGTCGTTAATTTCATGTATGGAAATTGTGTGCCCGCCAGAATAGGAGAAGAGCTGGAATTATGATTCAGCCAGAGCTTATGCTCCATTATTAACATATGTTCCATTATTACCAAAATACAGAGCCTGCTCTGGAATCAAATTGTTTTTGTGCATCTGGGTGGAGATAAATAATCAGGGGAGAAAGAGTGGCTATAATAGCTATTTTTTAAACTCCGTGAATACTGTTTTTTCAGACAGAATTCCTAAACCTGTAACATCTTATATTCATGAAAAGATAACCAGCAGCATGTAAGGGAGATATATAAAATCTCAATCACTTTATAATTTATAAATATGATTTGATATTTTAATGTAATTACAAGAAATACCATAAAATACAGGTGAATAATTTATCACTTACGTGATGCAAACAGAAATGGAGATTTCAAAGTGAATTGTAAAATCTAATTTTATTCTGACTTTTTAAATAACAAGAAACATTGTAAGATATGATCCTGATAAGTTCTTGCTGATATTCCAAGACATGGACAAACTGAGTATGACTAATTGGATTGGGGCACACTAAAGCTGAGAGAGGAAAGGGGAAATACTAACA
Organism: Lichenostomus cassidix; assembly: GCF_008360975.1. Taxonomy (NCBI): domain Eukaryota; kingdom Metazoa; phylum Chordata; class Aves; order Passeriformes; family Meliphagidae; genus Lichenostomus; species Lichenostomus cassidix. The sequence goes on along the minus strand of NC_139483.1, from coordinate 83,452,062 downwards.
CTGGCCGCGAGTTAGTGTTAGGGTAAGTGTTCAGAGAACCACAAAGGCTACAGCTTCAGGGGCTGGGGCTGGAGAAGGCATGCCAAGGAGTACACAAAAGTGCACCAACATTGATCCCGACATCTATCTAAACTGGGCCACCCATGGTACTTGAGGCTCCAGCCTGCAAATTAGTTAGGGTTAAGGTTAGGTTTCAGAGAACCACAAAATCTGCATCTCCAGGGACACTGGGTCTATGCCACAGAAAACATGGTATTGCACCAACATTTATCTCTCCACATCTTTCTCTTCTAGGCCACCCATGGAACCTCAGCACCTGTCTGAAGCTGCCATTGGGGTTTAGGGTTCAGGTGCAAGGAGGGACCCATCTGTCTAGTAATGGGTGCATTTTTATTGTATGCGCTTCTGTGACTGGACTCTGGCAGCTTTGATTTGTCACTGTCTGTTCCCAGACAGATCATCTACCACCTTACAGGAGCAATCTGCAGAATTTCAAACAGAAGAAACAACCAAATGGCTTTCCTTCACTTCATCGAAGTCTTTTGTCTGATCTGGTTAGGCTTACAGGAAAGGGAAGTGTACATTACATATTGATTAATTTTTTTTTGGTAGCATGTGCAGTATAAACAAGGTGTACATAGCATAGTCAGCTTTTAAACCATTACTGGTCTGAGTAGAACTTGATTACCAAAATAAAATTTTAACCTTAAAGAGGCAGCTTTGCAATGGCCCTGTTTCATAAGTGTATGACTGTTGTTTATTTACCCAGGTTTTTAGTCTGATAAATATGTTTCTTGTTAAAGTTCTCATGTACTCTAAGAGATGCCAAGCAAACTCCTTCAGAGACACAAAGGGAGAGGAGCAGGGGGAGTGGGTGCTACTCCAGACCATGGTGGGACTTGTCACTAACTCTTCCTGAAAGGGGATGTGACTTTCTTGCTTCCTACCAAGGCAGGAAACAAAGCAGTTTTTAGATGGAAGTTAGTTCTGGATGAGGACTGGTGAGACTGAACCCCAGGACTCATTGCTAGTATCAGTAACCACGGATATTTCCATCCTCCCTCATGTGTGTTACTTCCCTAGCTGCTATGCCTCCTTGAATTTCATTTGCAACAGTGTAGATTCCATTTCACTGTCTTTGGGAAAGTCTGTGACCCGTGTCCTCTGGGACACAGAGTCTGCTTGATTTGTGACCTGACCTTGCATACTGCTTCTTACGAAAAAGAAAGGCTGCAAAGTGGTGTGCTCTGAAAATAGATCTTGAATTTTCGTGTTGCATAGGGATTTGAGATGTGTACATACCTAGTAGGGTTTGATTGACCACATTTGTGGCAGCTCCCTCATCTGGGGAAGTACCTGAGGTGCTGCAGAGGGAGAAGAGAAATCCTGCTCCAAGAGGCAAAAGAAATTTGTGAGCAATTTTTAATTTATTTCTCTTAGGTAGCACAAAAGAAAATGCTCATTTAAACACACAATATGTGTAGGAAGATTGCAAAATCTATTAGTTTCTGTGCTAAATTAAGATGGACTAAAGTGCAGTGTCATTTTTTTCCCTGTTTTTATATTCAATGAATTCTTTTTTGTCTGTTTATTTCTGTTTCTTGAATGTTGACTGAGCGCATTAGGGAACTGTAGGAAATGTAGTAACTGCAAATATCCATCTCTGACAAAATGTATCTTATCATTTCATAGCTTCCACCTTTACTGGAGCTGAGGCATCTCTTGTTTTCTTCACAGAGTAAGTAAATAAGAAGCAAAAATAAAATGTTATTTACAAATGAACAAATCACATTTCATCTCAATTCAGCTACATGAAACTATTAATGTACTTAAAATTAAGTGCATAGTCAAACATACATCTGAACTTAGGCCTAGTTTTTGCACTCCAAAACTCTCCCAAACTTGGTGCTGTCTTTGCAGCCTGTCTGCTGCCCAGCTCCTGTCCTTTCCTGTGTTCTGCCTTCCCCCCGGAAGCTTCTCCCAGCTGTGGAGGCTCAGGTGCTCTCAGGGGCACCCTCTGTAGCAGTGTGTTGGACCAAGACTGCAGCAGCCCTGTGGCCCAGAGCACACTGCAACCTGTAAATAGGGAGTGGGTAAATGGGAGCAATCCTGCCCAGCCTTGTGTCCCAGCTGCCCACTACTGGGACAGAAGGACACTGAACTCCCCACCTTACCAGGAAGATATTGCAGGTGGATTACTCTTTTGTAATTCATTGTTGTCTAGAATGCCTCTCTGAAGCCATGGGAATGCCACATCATGGCCATTCATGTATGTGTATGCTCTTGTTCTTGTTCCATGGGGTAAGGTCTCCTCTGACTGCCCCTTGCAGCATCCAGCACTCCCTTATATCTGTGGGGGAAGGTGACACTGCTTCCCATCCCACAAATATGCTTCTGGGAGCACATTTCTAATAATAAAGCACACATCTAAACAAATCAACAGACTTCCACATCCCCCTTTCTCTCCTGTTTAGTTCTAATCATATCAGCTGATCCTAGGGTGACTAATTCACATGTAGAAACCTCCCCTTCACCCACAGCTGCAAATTCCTGTTTGGCTCCAGGCAATTAACAACCTGCTTCAGCTTTGCTGGGGAGCACACAGGAGCAAAAGACCCTAATACACAAGCTTTGAAAATGAACATAGTGGGGCTAGGACCTATTGGAGCTGCTCATGGTGCTTGTGCCATAAATGACTTTATTTTGCAGTTCTCCAGCTGTGATGGCAGGTGTGTAAGAAAGGGGAATGCATGCCTTTCAGGAAGCCAAGCTTCTTGCAGGAGCCATGGTTAGAGGCTATGCCTGGCCTAGTCCTGCACTGCACATCGTAAACACTCCTTTGGCAGCACCTCAGGCTGCAAGAAGGAGCAGCTCATGAATTCCTCACCTCCTTCCTCTTTCTGCAATGTCAGTGATCCCGAGATCAACCTTTATTAATAGGAAAGTCAAATTCCAGCTAGCTCAGGTATGACTGCTCTTCAGTAATTTTGCAAGTAGTGCTACCAAAAGTCCCTCTTTAGGACTAGAACACCCTTGAGATATTTCCTCTGGAAGCACAAAAGAAGATCACAAAAGAAATTCCCCCCAGCCTATTGAGTTAGAAACCCAGCAAATGTCTCAGCATCTTGGTGGGTAATGTCCATTTGCATTGGGTAAATATCATCTCAAAACATTTTCCCCAGTATGATTTGTGCATGTTTGAAGTGGATTCAGTCATAATGTGCAGGATTTTCTCTAAGGTATGATTAGACATGTAAAGAAGCAAGCATGAACTGGAGTGCCACATTAAAAATTTGTGGTGCCAAAAATAATACCAAGAATATTTAGAAATTGGAAATATCTCTAATATCTACTGCTAGGATGCAATTTGAGCTGAGGGAGGTCTTTCTTTAAAGTAGGAAATAGCGATGAACTGCATCTCGACCAAATGCTGTTATTATTTTTCCACATTGAAATGCCATATTATCTCCCAACAAGAAGGACTAATTTAAAAAATGTGGTATTTATTTTTGTCTCCAGTTTTGAAACAAATCAATTCTGGACTCATTCTTTTTTCGACTTGTATTTGTGGGCTTGTTATTTAAAAGGAGGTGAATGGATTAAACTTGGCACATATTTCCCATTTGTCATGCCTGCTGCTTTGAGGAGCACTATTTCCCTGCGGTTTTGAAAACACTCTCTCCAGTCTAAGGGGAGACTATTTTGTTTCTTTAACTGCAGTTTGCGCTGACTCCTTTTATCCTGTGGTGTGCTGAAAAATCAGCATTTCGTAAGAAGAGATCAGCATTTCACACAATTAGACACTGTCTTAGCTCATCAAGAAGGTGGAGGTCCCAAACCTCTATGCTTACACTGATATATTTTGAAGTATTTGGCTAGTTCTGGTTGTGTATTTTGTGTATAATCCTTACTATATGCATAATAAAAATATGTAAAAAATTGCACACTTAGAGGATCTGAACTTAAATATTACTTCTCTTAGGTAGGCCTAATCAAAAGCTACTATTTGACATCTTCTCTTTCTTCCTCTCCTCCCTGTGGCTTGCATAATTAGTAGTGTTTTTAAAAGTGAAATGTGCACTTTCAGACAATGTTTCTTAAATTATGCATGTATTGATGTTACTTACATGCTTCTTTCCTGTTTGTTTCTGAATATTCAACTTAACTGCAAGTTTCTTCTTTCTCCTGTGCTTATGTTGTTTTTGCTTCCCAATCTCTGTTGTAAATTATGTACCCTGGAAAACCTTTTTTTATAGTATACACTGACATAAGTATCACAGATTTACAGATGGGCACATGGCTACAAACTTAGAAGATGTTCATCAGTTTTGCTTCATCTGAGACATTTAAGTAGGTATTCAGAAATTTTGAATGACCCATATGACTTTGGGTAAATGCCCTGAGGATGCATATCCAAATAGCTGTGCTTTTGCTTATGCTGCCTCAAGCAAGTCACGGAAAGAATCTTAATATTAATAACAGAGCAAAGTTAGAAATCAGAGTGTCAGCCCTCAGTGAGACCCTGCTTGTGCAGTGAAGCCTTGTCATATATTTCCTGAGAGCAGTCTCCTCCAGCACCAGCTTTGGAGGACCACTAAGGTGGTCAAGGGTGATGAAGGGTGGCCCACTAAGCTGAAGAGTGCTTGACAGTACAGGCATAGGTGACCTAACTGGCATCCTCTGCATTCTGGGGCCACTGCTCTGCCACTAGGTTTGGCCTCTGGCTCTTCACCATCTGCCTCTGCCCCTTGGTGATTTGCTCCAGGCAGTGCAACATCCCTTCCCGGGGGAAGACCCTAATATGAGTAGGTGGGTTCCTGTCCTGGCAGGGCAGGCAGAAGGGGTTCAGGTCCAAGCATTTCCATGGGCCACAAGCCTCCCACAAATACCAGCACTTGGAGCATCTCCAGGTGGCTGCCATGGCACCAGGTGCCCCACAAACACCAGGTGTCCCAAAAATGCTGTAGCCATGTCCACAGCCCGGGTTAAGCAGGATGTGGGAAGCCCCACAGTCATCCCCATCTCCTGGACATGGATCCTGAAGCCAAGCTCTTTGAGAAACTTTCTGCTTTGCCCTGGATCAGCAGGTTTCCCAGATGTGTGCAGCTAGCAGCTCTCGGCAGCCTCTCCCTAGTTTTGAAAGGATCCCAAATAGCAATCTTTAATCATTTCCCTTTCCACTCTTCTTATCAGCTGTCTCACACATCAATCCCTCCTGAACTTTTGTCCTCTGTTTTTATCACATACAATATTTGTCTTGACTTATGTAGAGTGCAGGCTCTCTCAGGAAGGGAATGTGCTTTATCTACTTGGAAGAAATGGCCATGGAAATGTATGGCACTATATAAATGCTTTGTAATACTAATAACACAAAATGTGTGTGAAGTTTGTGTGGTTTATGGTTAGTAGATCTCATGGTGACTAAGTCCTTTCTATCACCTGAGATGACAAACACCCTTTTTAATGCTCTCAAAGCATCTGAAACTGCTCCTTCGGCTTCTTGTATTTTCATAGAAAGATAAGGCAATGCATCATTTTTATTTTTCTTTTTTTAATGTGGGAGGCCTGGGGGGAGGACAAAGTGTTGCATCTGAGCTGAATGTATCAGCAGAAATCACCCAATAGCATTTTTAAGTGTTAGTGATGAGAAAGATAGAAGTCACGAGACAAAGGGCCTGAGGTCATGTTTTATTTATCCCATTGTAAATCAGGAATCAATTTTCTAGTGAAAAATTATCCAGCATAAAGTGTTATCAGACTTAGGCCCATAAAGACCTGAATGGTAGGCAAAGCTTCAAAGGGCAATGATAGAGAACAGGGAATTGTAGGAGAAAGAAAAGAAATATGAAATATCTATTAAAATTAAGATTACTGTAAACGTATATAATAAGACTAATGAATTGGAGCTGTGTCTGTTGCAGGAGGGTACTGTATCTTTGGTATTGCCAAAGCAAAACACAGCCAAGAAAATGATGGACTTAAAAGCAGAACTTACAGAAAGGATAGGCCAGGTGATAGGGAAGTGTCATTTAACCAAAGAATAATCTTATGTTTGATGAAAGAACATTAAAGCTTTATATGCCACAGAAGACACTGAACAAAACTGTGATAAGAAAGAGGGACACATCAAAATTAATTTCAGTTGGTTCTTAATAGAAACTTATGTGAAATTATCGCACCTCCACAAGTTTCAGCAAATCACTGCAACGTGCTGTTTTTCAGTAATTTTTCTGCATAATAATATCTGCATAATGCAATTGTAATTGAAGTAATTTCACTACTTACTGAGGTATCCTCACTGTCATGTGTTTTTCATAATTAAAAGACTGGCTGCCTGTGTCAATAGGTAGATGCCCTTTATAAATCAGTTTAGTATTACTTAGATACCCCCACACAAAGCTGATAATGTAAAGCCAGTAACTTGGAACATTTCTTTCAGAATATATCGTCTCTATACCTCAATCTCAAAAGCTTATTTTTCTAGTATTTTGTGCTAGAATTAATCAACCAGATGTTTAAAAATACGATGAGTTTAAATTTTATGTTTTACACTTCCCAGTGATTAATTGTTGCTATATCCCTAGTTTTGCTAGTAATTCTCCAAAAGCTCTGACAGCACTAGAAATGTCAACTGCATATTTAAAAACACGTTAAGTATAGGTAGAAAATATGAAAATTTGCCTCCTAATCTATTCCATACCTGTTCAGGCAAGTGTTTCTCTGTGCAAGTGCAGTTTTCATTTTCCATCCATTGAGCCTTTGTCCACTTCTTGGAGTAGGCAAACAACAGAGCCTGTGCGAAACACCAGACTGAGTGTAATCTAATTCTGCAACAGACAGTAGTGATCTTTGCTACTGGCATTCTCAGAATCAGTGACTCTCTGGCGGGAGACATTAAGCTCAAAATACAGTCTTAGTATCAGTCCCCTGAGCCAGACACTCCACTAACAATTTTTATTAATTTATCTCTGCATTATGCTACTACTGCTAATTATAGGGTCTACAAATTGTGGTTTTACTATCACTTTGCCCCCTTTATTACCTGCAATTTTCAGCCTGTCCATAACTCTTCCTGACTCCTATTCTAAGCCAGCTTTAACAGGAGCCCCTTTTCTGTTCACAAGCAGGCTTAAATTTTCCAGTTGTATAGGCAAAACTTCCTGGCCATTTTTCTGGTGTCAGATTAATTTGCCTGTAGCACCTGATACATCAAAAATGCAGAGGAGGATTTACATGAACACTTACCCTTGCATGCTTCCAATTAGTGTTTACGAACTGGGATTTTGCAGGGCTAATTAGATAAGGAACAAGAGATACAGGCACTTGAAACCAAGGATAAGATTCAAATCAAGTGAATCATCTGTGACTTCCTTTGGACCATGAATTTGAGAGATTGTCATCCAAACTGGTGTTTAGGAGTAAACACAGGAGTGTACCTCCAAGCAGCCAAATCTCTATCTGTAGTAATTGAATAGATACTCTCTCTAAATATGCACCCTGTAGATAGACACACACCATGGCACAAATAAATCAAAGGAAAGTAGAAAGCTGACAGGCCATCAGAAAACACAGCATCAGTCTCCCAAGGGGTGTATTTGTAATAAACCTTTACCTTAGGTGCTCCTGTCTATTGGGAAAGCAAATGGAGAATTCTGTTCATTCATTGCCAGCACAGAGGAAAACTTATCTTAATCTTTGGGAAGGTATTTTTATATATCAGTCTAATCCATTGTTGTCACTCTGCTCCTACAGTGCAGCTTGTATCAATACATCATGCAGATTTTTTCCTCCTACAGCTGTGAAAGCAAGCTTCTGCACACTGCACGTTGATCTGAGGGGAATGACTGTTCCAGGAGGTTAAGATATTTTAAAAGATTTTTTACTTACTCCTGTTGAGAGCAGTGGCAAAATGGTCTTTGGTCCTTGGGGAGTTAAGGTAAAGCCCAACATTCTAGCAAAGAAGTAGACAGTGTAGAAATTAAATGCACCATGAACTGTAAACATTCTTCCAGTGATAATTTTCTTGGGAAATGACATACTATGCCTGGCTGTTTCTCACATATGTTTTACATGAGCACAAATGGTCCACTGTCCTCATCCAAATTTTACAGACGTGTACATGTTACATGTCAGTACGTGTAACACTCTTGTTCCAAAAGGGGTGAATTATCACAGGGTAATAGAAAGAGAATTAGTGTTTGGTTTTTTTTAAAGCATAATTGCTGCAATCAGATTTCCCCTAGCCCTGAGCATCTTGCATCCATACGTGTATTCCAACCCAATGTCACCCCTGGGTTTTGGCTATGATCCTCTGCTGCTGCTTTCTCCATGGTTTTGGCTGCTCCCTTGCAGAGCCCCATTGCCTGCTCTTTGGGGCTGCAGGGACACCGCACTTCTCTGCTGCTCTAGTGCTGCACTTCAAAGTCACTCTGCCAAGGAACCAGGCTCTCTGGTGCATGGCCCTAACTCTTATCACTCAGTCACAGCACAATATCATCAAAGCAGGGATTTTCTGTGCCTAGCAAAGAAGGCACAAACTGTGGTCATTAGCTCTATCAGTATACCAAAGCAAGCAAAACAGTGCAGATCTACAAAGAGTGTTTGTTTTTCTGTATCAGAGCATTATGATAAAATATGCATCCTCAGTTATTAGATAGCTCATGAATAAATATATTATTATGCTAGGCATCACACACTTGCCCTGTTAAATGCAGTCTTCAAGTTATTGTTCTTAAGACCATGGGTTTCAAGTTATGTGATGGTTTTATGCAGAATCAGCTTAGTGGGAGAGGGAATTGCATGAGCAGCAGAATAGTTTGCTCTCTGCCAGAGGTGCTGATTTGCATCAGTCCCTAAAGCAAAGCTGACCACTGGAAAATAGGGATTTTCTTTTTGGTACAATTCCTGCAAGAAGAATTGCCTTCCATGCCTTCTGGCTTCTTCTTCTCAAGATCAGGGATATGTGTAAATAAAGCGAGTCAAACTCTATCCACAGTGCAGTTTGCATTGTAATGGAGAGATACTTCAGTAAGCCTTAAAAAAACTAGCTCAGCTCCTGAAAGCTGTCTGCTGCAGTTTAATCTGGTTGTCAGCTCTGTAGAGTCTGCTGTGGGTAACAAACAGAGCTCGCCTGGAGCTGAAATGCAGATTAAACCAGGGCAAGAGGGAATGTTTCCAGGACTTGGGGTAGCATTGTGGTGCTTATCCTTGAAGAAAACTCTGCATCCCTGACATCTTCAGTCCTTGGATGTCACCTGCATTGTGATCCTGCTCGAAGCAAAGACACAATGCCTCAGCACAGGAACTGAGATTTAGGGAGAGATAGCTGCAGGTTTAGGTTCAGCTCTGTTAATTGTGCCTTCTTCCTTTCAGGCTGAGGAGCACTGGTACATCAAAGTGAGAGGAGGCGAAGTATATGTAAATAAAGTAGGACAAACTGATTAACACAGAGAGAAGGAATTTATGTGCAATCAAAACAACAACAAAAATTAAAAAGGCATGTGAAGCAGAGTACCTTTCATCAGGGTTCACATTTTTCTATTTTTTAATACACGATATTTTGGCTTCTTCTGTGCTTTTGGAGGAACTGCAGAATTATTGTTATCATCTTTCCTGAAGTCCTGCTTAAAAATTCTCCTTTGCCTCTGCATGGTATCAGGGCAGCAATTCGTACTGCTATTTTCTTGGATTGAATTATATATTTGCTGTCTGCGCTAGCCTGAGGAGGCTTTGTGAGTTATTTGAAACAAAATGTGTAATTTCATACCTCTTAATTCTTTCCCTTTGGGTGTGGAAAAAGGTAACAACCATTTCTCCACAATATGGTCAGCAGCTTCACAGGTGATAGGGAGGCTGCTGTTCCCTGTAATCCCTAGTTCTCACAGTGCTTCTGCACAGATTCGTTCTGATGAAGAGATGGGCCTTTCTGGGATTCCAAGTCATACCCCCATTTTTCTTTTGCATTTTATTTCTTCAGGTTCCTTGTGGCTCTGGCATTGGTTTCCAACTGGCATGCATCCTTGTTTTCAATTTTCTGTTGACTGAAACACAAGAGAGGAAGACTTGCACTTCCCAGCTGTTACTCAGAAGTATAGCCATAAGTAGGCACTGGATTTTGACTATGCTCTGCTCCCCGAGGCTACTCCATGGGAAAGGCTCTGTGCCCTGAAAAAGTGGCAGTTTTGTTTCCCACTTTCCCTTGAATCAGCCGATAACAGAGAATTCTTGTTATTTCTAAAAATTGCAATTATTCTGGGGGTTTCTAACTGGTGGCACAAGCAGCTGGTACTAGCTCAGCTCTAGAAGAAACAGAGGAAAGCAGTTCTTTGACAACTGGGTTGTATTTTTCCTAAAGCACTAGTACTTGTACACAAAATGTACTTTGCACAAAGGGCTTGATTTTTTTCTGATGTTACCAGTCCAGGATTTAATACATACCTTGACCTCTTGTCTTTGGCACATGCAATGAACTTAAGCAACTCCTTCTACACTGCTGTTCATCTAAGACTGATATACAATATGGAAATAATGATTTCCACATTTTTCTTAAAAAAATATTTTACAGTACCTTAACATTTGCCATTCTGTTGCCTTCAACCCAAATTCTGTCATCTTTTGAAGGCTTCTTTATGCATTGATAAAAAGTCTGGGAATATGCCACCCCAGACATATGCTAAAATTAGTCACCCTCTGTAGTCTCATCCTAAAACAGCTCTGGCAACCAGCAAACCATGTTTTGGCTGGGACCAGGCAGGTTTGGGGATTTTTTTAGGAAATCAGGTTGACTTGAACATCATTTGGCTCAAGTCTTGAGTGGCTCCACCGCATTTCTGTCAAATGCTTTAGAAGTGTGTCTGTCTTTCCCAAATCCTCCCTAATTTGTATTCTGTTAGTGTAAGAATTTTCCTACCCCAGGAAGTCAGAGCAGCCACCAGACAGCCTACCCTCCTGTCTCCAGCAGAACATTTTGCCAAAGTGTTCGGGGATGCTGCATATTTTTTCACAGTGTGTGTTGGGGGGCCCCTCACTATACATATTTCAGTAATATGAAGAATATCTTAACATAGATGAATGCAAAGAAGAGCAATTTCTCCAGAGTCTGGCTGCCCTCTTTCCCTCACCCTGTCAGTGTTCATACCCCTTTTAAAGCCCTATGCAGCCAACCATACAGGGAAACAAAAAGATACAACCTGTACCTGTCAACCCTGGAGCTATTTTTGTGGCCCTTTATTTTCATGCCTCTAGGAAAGCATCACTGAACACCTCCAAGGGGTGGTGGTGCTGTCAGACATGCTCATTTCAGCACTCTCCTCCTGTCACTTCCCACTAAACCTCTGACCCCAGCTGATACACCTGGGCTTTGTTATTCTCCAATTCAATGGGATCTCACCGTTTTCAGGCTAGACATTAGCTCATCCTTCCATGGTAATTTGATGAGAACAATGAAATACAGCAATTGTGAAGAGGAAAGGTAGCAGGGAGGTGTGTTCCTTCCCGTTGGCATGTCCTGCCAGCTTCTAGCAGCTGGCAACCTAGCAGCATCCTGGGCTGGAGCTTTTATCTCAATTATGATGTTTAATAGGCAACAATAGCCCCATGTTAACAAACCCCTCTGTTCTGGTTGCAGAATGGGGGTGGAGCATATGGATGTGGCTATGGGTTGCTATTCTATACCACTCACATCATCTCTGGGCACGAGGCTTCAGGGTGAAGAAGAGGTGAGCACACCCCTGCAAGTGTGTCATTTTGTTTCTCTCTCTTCCTCCAAGAGGTTGCAGGGATCAGCCTCTACAGACCCTGCCCGCTCCCACCGCTGCCCATGCCTTCCCGGTTCTTGGAGAGCACAGCTCTGAAAATAACAAACACTTTTGGGTGGCATGTCCACCATCTTGTCTTTGCTCTGGTGGCCATGAGGAACAAAATTGAGGTAGTAAACACCTTTTTGTGGGTAAAGAACCTTCTCTTTTTGTATATTTTTGTTATACATATTGCTGCTATTATGGTACACTCTCATTTCATTGCTGCTTGCTTTCAGTGTTTATCTCAACCCAAGGTCTCTTCCTTTGTTCCTGTCTTACTGGAAGGGGCAGCGGAAAGGGGAATGGCTTATTCGGACTTATATTTGGCTAGTGTTAAACCACCACACCACTCAGTCCTTTTTTAAACAAATTTATGTTTTTGGCTTCTCAAATAGATTGTAGTGTTTAGTTCCACAGTTACGTTGTGTGGCTTTTGAAAAAGAATGTCCTTCTGCTTGCATAAATGCAGCTGCATGACCATTACAATGGTGCCCTCTTATTGAGTGTGATAATGGATACAGCATACTTTAACCAAGGGTCAGCCAGCAGGTCGAGGGAGCTGATCCTTCACCTCTGCTCAGAACTGGTGATGCCACACCTGGAATTCTGTGTCCAGTTCTGGCGCCACAGTACAAGGCAGACATGGACAAACCGGAGAGAGTCCAAAGAAAACAGTAAGATATTTAAGGTATTGGAGCATCTGTGACGTGAAGAAGAGATGTGAGAGCTGGGGCCCTACAACCTGAAGAAGGCTCAGGGGAAACCCATCAAACCCGAAGACAGAGACAGACTCTTCTGGAGAGTTCATGGTAATAAGTCAGGAGGAAATCATTACAAGCCAGATCATGGGATGTTCATCATGAGAGCGGTCCAACACTGGACCATGTTGCACAGCAAAATTGTGGAGTCTCCATCTTTGGAGATTTCAACACTTAGTGGGGAAACTCCCTGATCAACACTGTCTGTTTGGATCTGCTTTGACCAAGGGCTTAGACTTGATGACCTTTAGAAATCCCTTCCAACTGCTCATACACATATCACCAATCAAACAAAGATCACCTCAGGTTATGGGAATGACATCTGAGATGTCTCCATGGATACCCAGAACCTGGATTGTATGAAGGTGATACCCCCCAGAAAAACAGCTCCAGGACACCCACCACTGAGAAGCCCAGGGTGAAGAAGGGTCAATGGGATGCTGCTGGATCCGAAGGTGGCAACTATCTTCTGCTTGGTCTCTCTCTCCTCCCCACTCTCTCCCTCTCTCTTTCTCTCTCCTCTCTATTCTATTTCTTGCTATCTCTCTGCCTCACATTTATTGTTAAATAAAATCACTGTTGTTGACTTCAGCATATGGTTTCTGTTGCACCTTCATTCAGGCAGAGGCATCTCTCACTAATTGGATGTTAGCAACACTGGCAGTCATCAAGTGCTGAATTAGGCTGGGTGTCCACACTTGTTTCACTCCTCAGAGGAACAATGACATTCTCTGTCCTGTAAAGTCCTTCTGCTAGACATGGTCTTAAATGTCCTATGAGCTCCTCATACATCTTACTGTGTTTCCTTTCTTCCCACATATGTTACATATAGGACACCAAGGGCAGAATGTAACTCAAGGCTACAAAATTGAAGTGCAGATGTCTGCATGAATGTGTTCACAGGTGCAGTAAATGTCTAAGTACCCAGAGGGACATTGAAGGGCTCGCTACAGTGGCCTGCACATGAGTGTTAAATGCCATTTGGGAGCTCCTGTCACAGCCCACACAGCACATCCAGAAGCTGCTCCTCCGGGGTGAGACGTCACCGAAAGCTTGTGTTATTTTGAACAGCCTTATGCAGATGGACCAGATGCCCTGGGGCGTCTCAGATATTACTCAGTACTTGTGTGTTACCTACTATCTCAAGCTTTCTGGCTACATTGACTACTTTTACTAGTGGCTTGTTCAGTCTTTCCACAGGCAGGCACCAAGGGATACTGGAGACTCATTAGCTTTGACTGCCAGTCCAGTGAGGATGCCTAGTGAGAAAATGCCACTGTCCTGATGCATGAAGGTTAGACAAATACCAGCCATTTCTTCCAGCTGTTCAAGAGTTATAGTTGGAGGAAAATATTTGTGCACATACTGATTTAAATCCTTCTGATACCACACATCAGTGAAGAATTGTCTTTTAACGTGTATTCCTCTCTGAGGTCTCCAGAGTAATGAAACCATCCTCTTTTCTTACTTTTGCCTTACATAAGAAAAAGGTTCTTAAAGAGGAATCACATGGCAGATCTTCCTTCCAGGTTTGTTCTGTATGCTGCTAGCAGATCCCATCTCCCCTGGAATATATCCCCACATCTCTTTGTGTCTCTGGTTCCCAGCTTCTCAAATGACAGCATGCTTTTAAAGAGACCCAGGGACAGACACGTTTCCATCAGAGGAATGCAGAAATTTCCCTTGTGGGTAAGCCTTTTTCTAACTGTTTTTTCACCTGCAGCTTCCATCCCACTTCAGAGATGCTTGACTCTTCAACGTCCATCCTGAACTTTAGCCATTTGACTTCAATTCCCTGTATTTCTTTTAACATTAGTATCACTGCTTTTAGCACCATCTTGGTTTATTCACCTCTACTCAGTTAAAAATGAATAAAAACTCCATTTGCTTTCAGGCTCAATCCCCTGCATTGTGTCCATTATAAAAAGGTTTTCAGTGAAGTTGGTGGTGGGGGCTTTTTTTCCATATAGTCTGTGCACCCTTATAAAGGCTCTCTTTAAACTCTCACTGAGCAATATACTCCACCATAATTTTTACATTACTTCCCAAAGGTCAGACCTTGTCATAGCTTGTGGTGTCAGCTAAAGATCATCTAGATTCTGACACTGATTTTTGAAAGTTCCAGCTTCAAGATTCACTTCCTTTTTATTAACGTGTGTGAGTCTTGGCTGTCAAAGAGGTAGCACATTTTGGAGGCTTCATACCAGACTGGATTTCAATTTTACTTAGAAAAATCTAAGCTTATTCTGTTGAGGGCTAAACCTGTGTCTTGCTGGAATTTTGCTTTAAATCTTTTGTTCCAGTTCCCCACCCTGATGCCTCTGCTCAGGCATATAAATTGCTAAAATTATAAGATGTGATACACAATAACAAATCTGAAACAAAGTCTGTTTTGTACTCTGGAAGCAAATCTGACACTTCATTTCACCACTATTCCTCTTTTTTTAAAATGCAGTGACACAATTTTATTATCAGTCTGAGTTAATTGCAAGCTATTAAAACCAGAATATGCTTCAGAACAAGCAAAAGTCAACTGTAGTCTTTTAGTCTCTTAGCCTCTGTAATATTTTTCTGCATCAGACACCAAAGTCAAACCTTCTCCAGCTGTTTTCCACATTTCTGGAGAATTTCACCATAAATTTTTTTTAATCTGTTCCATTCTTCTTATGGAAAATTTTCTTAGTTAATTTTGGTTTTGTACTCACACAGCACCCATTTTGCTTTAAGCTGCAGAAGACAGCAGAACAGCTTCTTTTGGTATTTAAGCTTTGTCTGACCATTATTTCAGCTCATGAACCTTTGCCTAACGAAGGATCTGGTCCTGACCAGCACTTGCCAGCACCTGCTGAGGTGTGGTTCCACACAGCCTTCCTCCCTGCTGCTCCTAAAAGGGTGATAACAACAGATCAATACAACCATGGATGTTTAGGACACTGCAGGAAGACAATTTATAGACTTAATATGTTGCCTCCAGGGTTACAGATCATCACACATCTGCTTTGTTGCCATAAGCATTGCTTCTTCTGCCTTCCCTAAATGTAATGGATCTTTTCTGCTAAATGAGTCCATCAGTTTATGCCAGGAGACAAATGCCTTTCTCCCCCTATGCCTGAGAGTGTTGTGGAACCCAAAAATTGGTACAAAGCAAGAACTCAGCAGTGTATAGGGAAAGGCAAATAAGATACGTGTATGACATGAAGTGATGAGCAGCCTCCTTCACAGAATTCAGGCTGTAATGCTATTTGTAGGGGGGAAATGAAAAGGATAAGCTTCAAATTAGAAAAGAAACCAAACCACCATATGTCACCATTTCTTCTTCAGTTATATGTTTTAGTTTAATGTATCTCTGTTGGTGACCAAGTCAAGGAGCAAAGACATGGCTCGCACCCACTTTAAGCTGCAGACCTATTATTTTACCAGTAGGAAATATGGCTTTTGCAGTCTATTATGGGAAGCAAAATTGCTTCATCCTCAGGAATCTAAGTATTTCACGAGCTAGCAATAGGGAGCCAATACAAAGCTATAATTTGCAATCTGAATCTAATTTCAAACTTCATCTCACCAACAATGAAAATTAATGTATGAAGGGACTCCTTGTATCACAAGTACTCTCTTTCTGAATTCTATTACCTACTGAGTTAACCCATAATTTAGCTTTTTTAAACAAATTAAATTGAAATTGATGGATGCTTTAAAGTTTATAGTTTAATTTCTTTGTGTACTGTATCTTAACAAATTACAGTCAGCTTTGGATAAAATCAAGTGTACATAATATGAAACAATCTTGTCAGGTAGCCTACTTGCTTAGGCTGCAGAGCTTTCAAATCCTCTTAGTATAAAGGAGAACTTTTAATGGACCATATCCAAGTGTGTTGAGACCATGCAGTCCTGCAAATCTCCTGGAAATAGATGGTAGGAACGAATAATCAGCATCCTAGACATGCCTTAAACCTCTAATTCAATGCATACATAATATATATCCTTCGTGATCTGAAGAACACTGTGTTGGAGAAGACAGGCTAGACACAGCTTGTCTTAACAAGAGTGACAAGAATGACTTTGAGGCACCAGAAAGATGATGTTTCCCAAGTCGTTATAGGACAGACAGCTATCCTTTTATGCAGATTGGCATCTTTTGAATGCCATGGTTACAAAAGACTTAAAGACTGCATTAGCTTGATAGGTTCAACAAACCCAGGTACAAGGGGTTCTATTACCTGCAGGAGCCTGCATGGGCTGTGCCAAGGCAGGGACCCTCTTGTACAGCAGTCCCACAGCCTGGGGTCTCCTCACTGGAGACCTGGAAACAGATCCAAGCACAGGAAGGGATTGCATGTCAGCACACATGGGCAAGGAGCGAAGGCATGCTCTGCAGTAAGGGCAACCCTGAACCACCTTTAATTACCAAAGGACCAGCTCTTCTTTACTTGCAAATCAGCCATGATGTTTTTCATGTCAGCCAGCAGCCTCACTCTACCTTTTTGACTTTAAAAGATACATTTCAACTGTTCCGAGAGTAAGCTCATGTAAAGGTTAAGGAAAGTACATAAATGATCCTAAGTAGTTTCTTGACAAGACCTTTCACATTTTCTAGCAGACACTTGGGGTTTGACGTCAGGTCACACTCATGCCAGGGATATGTATCTTCTGTCCCTGTGAAAGCTTCCTTGAATGTGCACCAAGTGTCAGACACCATGGAAAGCTCTGCACATGGGTGCTCATGGAAGATTTATCAGCCTCCAGCAGCAAAGACCTCTGAGAGCCTGCTGGCAGTAGGCAGGG
The DNA here is from genome assembly GCF_008360975.1 of Lichenostomus cassidix. Lineage (NCBI taxonomy): Eukaryota > Metazoa > Chordata > Aves > Passeriformes > Meliphagidae > Lichenostomus > Lichenostomus cassidix. The sequence goes on along the minus strand of NC_139483.1, from coordinate 83,434,724 downwards.
TGTGCTCCCTCCACACTGTCATGCCCTGCCTGCCAGAGGGTGTGCGGAGCTGGCCAAGGGCTGGGGGGCACTTACAGCAGCTGTGGTTCCCACCAGTGCACTCCTTAGGGATGTCTGAGATAAACAGGAAAGGGAGAAATGCAAAGAAACACTCAGAATTATCCAACAGCCCTAATTCAGCCCCGACACATACATATTCCCTGACCCTGGGGACCTGGCATCAAAACCTTGAGTGTTATTTCTTACCTGCAACAAAGATAATGCAGCTTCCCTGTCTTACATTTCAATAGGAATTTCAGTGAGTATGGATTTCCTCAGATTTGTTTTGGGCTGCTCTTACTTAGGTGCTTTCACTTTTCAGGTAGGAAACCTGGAAAAACAGTCTGTCTTACATGGATTAATTAGTCTGTGTCTCTGTGGAGGAAAAATACTCACATGAAACATGAATTATTGTTTTATTCTTGCTTCCAAGGGTCAGGTGGTATTTTTTTTCTGACTTGCATCACCAACTGCTTCAACTCAACTTGTAAGGACTGAAGAGCTCAGTGAGTTCATTACCACATTCTTACTCTTCATGCATTCCCATAACTGAGCTCAGTCCTTTGCCAGCAGAGTAAAAAAATAATCCAATAGAAACCAGCATAAGCAATTTATATATAAAAGTAATGGTATATACTAATGGTAAAGAAACTGATTATTGAGGAGTATGTCAAACTGACCTAAGTAACTTTCCAGAATCCTTTAACACTGGACTGGAAAACATGTGATGAGAGAAGAAGCCATGTGAGCAGATAGCAGAAATTTATATGACAAAAATTTTCTCTTGGATAGCCATGGAAGTTCCAGTTTCCGTGGCATCTACTGGGGCCTTCAGATGTCCTTTATTTAGAGTGATCCTAAGCAATCAGATCTACTATTTTGAACAACATGTTTTTATGTGAACATGTAGACAATTGTTTAGTAGATTGGCCTTGCCTACTTTTATGAAAAACATTTTTATTGTACCACTAACAAATATTTTTCAGAAGCAAAGGAAAGAATGCATAAACATACCTGCTGCACTTTCTTATTTATGCACATGTATTATTGCTAAATAATGCATGTTATTGGCAGTGGAAAGTTATTTTTGTGCCTATTGACATTAGTATTGCTGTTTCTGCAAACAGATTTCTTATACATATTCATTACCTTGCCTTCCTTGACACAGACCCAGGTAAGCAATCATCATTCAGTATTTCATTGTGTGAAATGGCAATAAAGAGTCTTGCAGCACCTACTGCCTTCACAGCCTCTGGCTCAGTCATCGAAACACAGCTGTTTTAAACACTGTTTTCCAGAGGCATAAAGTCTGGAGAAAGCAGGTCCAGGAGCAGAAGTTCAGCTCTGAAGCTGGGGGTGAAGTGGTACAGGTCACTCAGAACCCATCCATACATGTTCCTTCCTTCCCCTGGGGGGCAGCAGAATATTGCTGTTCAGGGCAGTTCACTTGATGAAAACCCTTGGGACTAACATAGCGCAGCTTCCTTAGCTATGCTGAATTTTCCTGCCATGTGCTCCTGCCATCCTGGAAATAATCTGTGGTGCTGTTGAATGGGAAGAACATTACCACGTGAGGAGGGTTGGTTGAAATAAGATACTTCTACTGAAATCACTGAGACAAATTTCTAACTTGTCAGCCAGGTTGGTACCTTCAGATTGTAATTTGCCTCTCACATCCCTTAAATTCTACATCAGCTCTAGGAAGGGTCATGGCTGGGATGCTGAATTGGCTTATTGAAGGTATTTGGCAGGGATGGCAAATAATTTCTGGCTTGTCACAAAGGCAGACCTGGACCTACAGACACTTCAAGAAGTCTCTGCATCCTCTTTGTGCTACAAAATCAGTTTGTCCTTTCACAGGCAGGTGCAGTGCAGGTTGTATTGCTTATCCCAGGACCCCCAAAGCATCAGATACTCCATCTGGTTGTTTGGAGTTCTGGGAGCAGCATGAATGTTGTTGTCACAAAACACCTATAGCTCAAGCTGTTCAGCACAGGCTTTCCACACTGCTTTGCTAATGCCTTTCTCTTTATTCACCTGAGCTACAAGCACCACCCTTTAAAGAACAGTGTCTCCATACATTTCTCCTACCATATTATTCTGCAATGTTCAGAAACAATGGCAGTCTCCTAAAGCAGTTACACTAACTGGCAAACCAATAAGATTTTGAAAATGCCATACATTTAAAAACCTCTTCATTATTCATCCTTTCTGGGACCATGTTTTATTTTAGAATAAAGAACCAACCAAACCAGAGGGTGCTTTCATACTCACAAGCCCTGCAAAAGGCTGCAAGCATAGCCATTCTCATCTTTACCTGCTGCCCCTTTGCTCAGGCTGCAAGATCATTCTGCCCACTGCAGTGGCAGCTATTTCTGTAGTACACAACAGGCCTTAAGAAAATGAAGGTGATTACAAGCACATTTCACATAGTTTTCCAGTCAGAGTGACCTCAAGAGTGTTGGTGGTGAGCTGGTAGCTTGGAAGTAAAGGACACCATATCCCATTATCAGTCTCACCACATCCTCCCTTTCAAACACTGTTTGAAGAAGCCCAAGGCAATTGAGTAGATATTGAATCACTTCTGTTGAAGGCAGACTTCCTACAGCTTACTGTGGTTTATTAAAAAAAATAGCACTGGAAGAGATTTAAAGAAAGCATAAATCGTCTTACCTTGGAAAGTACTGGAAAGAGAGTGTTTAGGTCCAGCAAGGGCATATAGTGTAATGTATTAAATATGGTATCCTACCACAAGCAGGGCTTTCTTTGGCTGCAGGAGATATGATGAAAAATAGAGCTAAAAGAAGGTTAAGAGGCTCTGGATTCTCAATTACTTTGTTACAAAAGTGTCTTGGGGTGATTTATGAGAGATTCAAGATTTTTATTTCTTCTGAGAAATGATTTTTTTTCATGGGAAACTATTCAGAATGCCATAAACGCCTGGTTTTTTTATGACTAAATGTATTTTGTACCTCCAGGTATCATGTGGCAAAAGAAATAATAATAATAATAATAATAATAATAATAATAATAATACAAGTAATAATAATAATAACAGCAACAAAAACATATCAGATGAAAAACCTAATTCCTGCTGGATGAAATATCTGCAGGAGAGGCTTCTTAGCACTGTGTGGTGGTTTGGGAAGGCAGCAGGATGGCCTCTGCATGTGGGGATGCTCTGCAAAGAGAGGTGTCCTGCCTGCCCAAAGGCTGCAGTGCCTGCCTGGCTCTCCACAGCAGCAGAACTCCACACAAGAGCAGGTTTCTCTCCACACATCTTCATCTCCCCAGGATGAAGGCAACTATTCCCAGCAGCCACGTGCTATAGCCAAAGAGGATGATATGACAATGTGACAGTCATTAGCCTTACACTGCTCTGAAAAGAAATTGTATACAATTACCATATACACAGCCCATTTTCAAGGGTCATCAATGCTTCCTGGAGCGTTAAAACTACTTTTGTTTTTTACCGTTTCATTCCTGCTACCCCAAAAGAGCATCAGGATGGGATATTAGCCGGATGCTTTTCATTGTGAAACATCATCAGCTGAGTCATTTACTGAATCCTAACATTTTTGCATCTGGGCTGCAGGAAAACAGATGTACACAAGTGACTCTGAGGGCTGAAATGACTCACGGCACTTTATGACTAGAGGTGGCATGTGAGAAGGAAAGATGGCAGTTTGAGCTGCAGAGCCCAGTCTGAGCCCACAGGGCTGACTTTTTAATTTGTAACCATAGCAATTTTTATTTGTAACCATTCTCTTAAGGAAGCTGCTGAATGATGGTAAACTCTAATGCTGTGTGCCACTTTCTTACCGAGGCATTTCACCCTGTGTAAGGGCATCATAGGAGCAATATAATTTCTTAGATGTAAAGCATGCTTCCTGGCTCTAATGTTGTCTTTTCTGTATATCAATGGGAGTTCTCAACATATAAAAGAACAGTTTCAGAAGCAAAATGTCATATGCAGGTTGGGAGTATAAATTTTGCTCTAAGACTGATTAGAAATGAAATTTAAAAGATCCAGAGATTTACTGGTTCAGCCTACAGTCAAACTGCTCAATGCTGCAGTGCCAAAGAGAGTCAACTACTCTCAGCCATTTGCTTATCCTCTTACAGCACTAAAATCAATCCCTGAAATGAAGTAAACATAGCTGCATTGATCTGGCAATGACCTAATTTTTGAAAGTCACTAAGAGACTATAATGGTATTTTCATAAAATACAGCATTTGTTGGAGTGCTGACATGCAGGCAGTGGGAGGGTTAAGTGATTGCTCTAATCAGTCTCAACACTGAAGAGCAAACATTAGCAGGAATATTCCCCAGGGTGCAGAAGAGAGACAAGACCATTAAAAAAAACCAAGTGCTGTTCAATTAAATGTGACAGTCTTGATAGTGGCGGGATTTTTCTGGATAACTTTGACATCAGAACAAAAAGATGTATTGCTTTCCACTTCTTGGGGAAAGCTTAAAAAAACAGTGCCTTCTTTGTTTGGACAGCCTATTAATCTGCCCTTGTCAGCTCTCTTGAACTGAGACTTACCAAGCCAGGTGAGGGCAAAGCTGTGTCAGGTGTGCTCCACACCATGGGTGAGGTGTGCCCAACAGCCAGAAGAGACACTTGCACCTACACTGAGGCTCCTGCATGAGCACAAGGGCTGTGTCACCTCCCAGCAGTCACTGGAGATGCAGAATTTGGTGGCCTGAGACCCTTGGGTGTCCTCAGGATATCCATGCACACACAGCAGATGCAGCACAGGACTTACAAGAGGTCCCAAGGAGAAGGGGAGCGAAAGCTTAAGGCACGCACATGGTGCTGAATGTTTATGCTCAATCAACTGAAGTGAGCAGTAAATGTTCTGCAAAGTCCCCAGAGAGTCCTGCTGTCTGTTCCTGGGTGCTCACAGAAATGCTTGTGGTAAAAGCAGGTACTCCTTTAGGCAAAGTGTGGGAATAACGCTGTAACACAGTGGCTAGGACACTCACAGAAATGCCAGCCCCCGCTAGACATTCATCTAGGTGTGGAAACAAACCTGGTAAGTTTCCCACTGCTTTACCAACAGATTAATGTTGATTCAGATTTCCTCTCACTCTCCCCTACTTTCTCTTTTCCATTCTCTCAGCCTCCTCGCTCTATTCACACACTCATTTTCCCTCTCCCTTTCAGCAGCTCTTTCCTGGAAAGGGTGGGTCAGGCAATCAGTAGTCCCAGATGTGAAGCCTGACTACTCTTCAGGCTCAGAGTGACTAGCTTGGCTTTTGGGCCTTTTCAGATTTTCTGCCCTAGATAAGGTGCCTGGAAGTCCTTAGGTGCTTCTCCAGGAGCTGTGCATGTGTGGAGATGACAATTGTGAGGCTCCTCCTCAGCTTCATAGTGCTGCAGCTTCTGCACATGGCCCAAAAGTGCCATCCTCATTTTCAAGTCTTTTTACCTTTCACTAGTTCTTCTGGGTCACACAAAAGATTTAAGGGGGCCATGTGAACCAAGCACTTCAAGGCTGTAGGTGGATACTACCAAGTTGAACAAAGCACTCAAGTTGATAAAGTTGACTCCATCCTACATCCCTGATTAAACTCTGTACAGTAGATTATGTCCCTAGAAATCAGTATTTAGTAAAGAAGCCTTTTTTTGGCTTTTCTATAGTATTCATTATATAGCTTTTACAATTCCTATTTCTAAGACAAGCTCTCAGATTCACTGTTACTTCAGCTGTGTAAACAACTTCCTTTCAGTACTACAGGAACTACATAGCCCTCTATTAACTATAACACATTTTGAAGTTTACTAGATTGGTCTTGGAGCAACTGGTTGCAGTGCCTCATCAGGGTGCCTTGGAAAATCATCCCCTCAGTCCACTGTTTAAATAACTCCATCCCTAACAATACCAGAATTTAGTAAAACACTTTTGTTTCAAAGGCTTGATTCTGGCTACCCAAAAAAATTAAGGCTCTTTCTTTTGATACTACCTTCTGGATACCTTACTCTGCCTCTTTGGAGTTGTTTTTCTGGGCTGGCTCTCTGTGTCCTACATTAAGTTTATTCTATTTTGCCCTGGAGGCCGTGGGTCTACTTGGTAATTATAAGTATTTGTTCTCTTTCTTTGAGTTCCTTCCAATGTAGCAATACCTCCTCATTTTTAATTGCCTTGGCGGAGAAAAGATGTGAGCCTGAAATGCACCACAGATTACAGGAACATTGTTTTTTAAAGTTTTGCCAGAGCAAGAACAAGGTAGATTTTTGCTCAACTGGCCAAAGCTCAGATCACCTTCCAAGTCTGATCAAGAGCACTGCCTGCTCTCCAAAAAAAACCTTCTTGTGATGCAACCCAAGATGTGTTTGGCTTTCTGGGCCACAAACTCACATTGCTGTTTCACATTGAACTTTTTGTTAACCAACATCCCCAAGTCCTTCTCCTCAGGACTGCTCTCAATCTATATTCTGCCCAGCCTGCATTTGTGCTCAGGATTGCCTCGATCCAGGTGCAGGATCTTGCACTTGACTTTGTTGAACTTCATGGGGTTCACATGGGCCACCTTTCCAGCATGTCAAGGTCCCTCTGGATGACATCCCTCCCCTCCAGTGTGTCAACTGCACCACACAGCTTGGTGTCATCAGCAAACTCACTGAGGGTGCACTCGGTCTCACTGTTTAGGTTACCTACAAAGATAAATAGTGCCTGTCCCAGTACTGATGCCTGAGGAGCACCACTCATCACTACTTTCCACTTCGACATTGAGCTGTTGCCTGCAACTCTGAGTGTGACCATTCAGCCAATTCCTTCTCTACCAAATGGTCCATCAATCAAATCCATGTCTTTCTGGTTTAGAAATAAAGATATCATGCAGGACAGTGTCAAATGCTTTGCATAAGTCTAGGTAGATGGTGTCAGTCACTTTCTTTTATCCACCGATGCTGTAACCCTGTCATAAAAGGCCACCAACTGTGTAAGGCATGATTTGCCCTTAGTGAAACCATGTCACAAATCATGTCCTTATTTTTCCATGTGCTTTACAGCATATTGTCTAGGAGGAGCTGCTCCCTGATCTTTCTGGGCACAGAAGTGATACTGACTGATCTGTAGTTCCCTGGCTCTTTCTTTTTTTCCATTTTTAATAATGAGAATTATGTTTTCAAGTCAGTAGGAACCTCACCAAATCAACATGACTTCTCAAATATGTTGGACGGAGACTTTATTTATCACTTCCCTCAGGACCTATGGATGCATTCATTAGGTCCCATGGACTTGTGCACTTTCAGGTTCCTTAGATGGTCTCAAACCTGATCTTCTGCAGTGGGCAGTTTTTGATTCTCCTGGTTCCCACCTTTGCCCTCTCTGAACTGGGCAGTGTGGCAGGAGCACTAGTCAGGGATGACTGAGGGGAAAAAGTCATTGAGTACTTCAGCCTTCTCTATATCCTAGGCTACCAGGTCTCCCATTTTCTTCTGGAGAGGGCCACAATTTTCTTAGTTTCCCTTTTATCACTGACATACCTATAGAAGATTTTTTTTGTTGTTGCCCTTGATGTCCTGGCAAGATTTAGTTCCATCAGGGCTTTACCTTTCCTAACCTGATCCCTGTCTGCTCAGGCAATCTCTCTGTATTTCTCCAAGGCCTTGTTTCCACTCTCTGACCTGCCCTTGTTTTGACCCTCTGTAGGCTTCCTTTTAATATTTGAGTTTGGCCAGGAGCTTGTTTGCTCATCCATGCAGGCCTCCTGGAGTTTTTGCCTGACTTCCTCTTTGTTGGGATGCATGACTCCTGAGCTTGGAGGAGGTGATCCTTAAATATTGACAAGCTTTCTTGGGCACCTTCTCCCTCTAGGGTTTTATCACATGGTACTCTACCAAGCAGACCCCTGAAGAAGGCAAAGTGCACTCTCCAGAAGTCCAGGGTAATAAGCCTGTTGTGCACACTTCCCCCTGCCCTAAAGCTTTTTAAAACTCCACCATTTCATGGTCACTGCAGCCAAGGCTGCTCTTTTGATCTTCACATTCCCCACCAACCTCTCCTTGTTGTTGAAAACAAGGTCCAGCGTAGCACCTCTCCTTATTAGTTCCTCTGTCATTCACAGAAGGAAATGATCATCAATGCATTCCAGGATCCTCCTGGATTGCTTATGCTCTGCTGTGTTGTCCCTCCAACATATCAGGGTGGCTGAAGTTTCCCACAAGGATTGTGGAGCTTGCATGTGAAGCTGCTCCTATCTGTCTACAAAGGGCTTGATTAATTCGAAATTCAAATAATTAGGGTCTAGTAAGAAACAGAAGCAAAAGAGTGAATGAATTTTAATAAATTACATTTGAAGTCGAAAATATATTATTAATGGAGATTTGTGTAAACTACTTTTTTATTGATTATAATGCATCCTATCCCTACATTTATAGTCACATCTCTTTGCTTTTATCTTAATCTTAGTGATTAAAAAGGAAAGATATAAAAATGCATTAATGCGGTTGCAACTTCTAGGAAGTAACTTGTAGTAAAAAATACTGGATCAACCTAACAGTTTTACAGAATAACATGAAAGCCACACCCACAGCTAATTAACTCTTTTACTCAAAAGGTGATGGATGGATGGATGGATGGATGGATGGATGGATGGATGAATGAAAATAGGTATAAACCCCCTGTATGCTCTAGTGTGGATGCACCTATTAGCATGCACTCCTCCTATAAAACACAGCAGACCTGTGTTCAATAGTCTGCCAGGCAGTGGTTACTTGAGCATACAGTGTTTCTACTCAATATAAATATTTTAGAATAATTTGATTTCATCATGTACAAAACAAAACTGTTTCCACTTTGTGTGCAGGCTGAAGGGATGCTCTCATTCTAAATGCCAGGATGCAGTGCAACCCTGCTGCTATGCTCCTTTCTGCTCACCTGCACAGCCCACACCCCTGTGGAACTGCTCCTATAGAAGCTGAGCAATCTGCTGGGAGCAATAACCCCCTAAAATACAAGCTTATGGCTTAACCACACAAATTATTCCTCTGAGCCTGAAGCACAATTTAGATGCTTAAAGCTAGACCAAGTCTGTGAGGAGACCAGAAGTGGGGGGCCCTGCCCCTTGCAGGAGCATGCTCACTCTGCAGTGTTACTCCCACATGTAGCAGTAGTGTGTGCAGGGCTGGATCCTATGTTTGATTGACAACTGATCATGTTAGTCATCATGGTAAAAGTCCATTCAACAAAAGAGCAGGTTGGCTGCATGGGACACAAATGTATTTTGGGAGCATTTTTGGAAGGTAGAACTTCTTCAAAATATGTAGGCAAAAGGCCAAATGAAGAACTGAGCTTGTTAAAGGAGCTGCTTTTCAGCTGGCACTGCCAGCCAGAGGCTGGTACAGCATTTTACAGGAACATGCCTTAATTTTCACTAGCTTGGATTATTGTTGTGCATTTAATAACATTTGATGATAGTCCAGAAAATCTTTGTGCCTACAAGACCCATGTGAGATAGTGGTAGGAAAGACTGCCAAGAGCATCAACTGGGCATGGGAAGATCTGTATTCTGGAGATGAGATTCTTGCTGGCATCGACAAAAGCTGTTTGGGGTGAAGCATGCTGGATTCGTGCTGGATTTGTGGTCCCACGTACATATCCTGGTCAAAAACTCAAACATCCTCTTCTGAGTGTTGGGTTTTTTTTTTATCCCACACAAAGAACTTGTAAATAAGATGTCAAGATTGCAGCGGACCAGTGGGCTCTGGAGACAGCTGTGGGAAATGAAGTGCACAAAGCTTTACCATGCACATGCTGTCTTAACGAGTGCAGAGTGCAGGGGAGTTAACAAATGCAGCTTTTAAAGCAAGAACAACACAAAACAAGAGCAAGCACTGGGAAGTTTACATTTGAAATCAACATTTGTTTTTTACTTTAAAAATACATGTTTGCTTCCAAAGGAGGAGTAGTTCTGCTGAGTCTGTTCTTTTCTGGTTAAGCAGGAATTGTGACAGTAAATAGTTTTACGGTAGAAAGTGACATTTGTTACAAGTCAATTATCTAATTTACTCAACACATAAGGGGAAAAGGATCCTGATTTTAGCTGACCAAGGCAGTAGGTAGTCAACATGGAAAATGTTAATATTCTACCCTTCACAGATAGGCTCTGTGGATCTATCAGTGTATTTCTAAGTACCCAATCATTGTCACATCTCCCTGGGTACTTTACAAAATCAGATAAACCATGGCAACTGAATAATAATGTGGCTTGAAAGGAAAAGCCATTAACAAAAAGAAATGCATTCTCCCCCTCTAGTTCCTTAATTTAAAATTCACACCAGGCTCCAGCAATCTGAATATTAGAAAAAAAAAATTTCAAAGAGAATACACAATGACTAAGTGGTTATATATTCCTATCCCCTCCCAGAAGAGTAAATGACAACTGTGCTTGGCAGAAACCTGAGGAGTTGCACTATACCCAATCAGGCCAATTGTATCCAGGTTTTTTTGCCTCCAGGCATGGCCAGCAGCAAACTGTTTCTGCACAGCATGTTTGGTCTTAAGCTTTGTAGCTCCAAAAAGAAGGCCAAGCAACTACTGTTCTTCACTGTGAGCCATGGAGAACAGGAAGGCATATTTGCCTCGTGCATTTTTCATCTTGGCCAACACGGCAACAGTTAATCTCATTAGGGCTGCTGGCAGCTGTGGCATGCCAGGGACTGTGATACAACTGTGGAGCCCTTCCCCATCATGTGGCAGTGCATCAGAGACTGATAAAGCCCACTTGCTCTATTCGTCACAGAAATATCTAATTATTGCTTAGCTTTCAAGAGTGGTTTGTGGTGGTGAATTCAACATGACAGTTGGATAATTCATGGACAAGAATTATCTTTGAGCAATTTCTGATGTCTACAAGGGTGGTTTCTTTTCTTAAGTATGAAAGCATCAGTAGCAGACTTCAATTTCTACCCTATTTTCTGCATTATATGCTTGCTCATTTTCCTGTCCTAACTTTTAAAAGCTCCCTCACATAGAAGAAAGCTTTCCATGCATATTTTTAATAGTATCCTTTTTTCTGGTTTCAGCTATAGTGTTTTTAGCTGGAGTATTTGAAACTATACACCCTAGAGACCTCCTTCTACATTAGTTAATAGGGGTCCAGTGACTTGCAGAAGCATTTGGTCTTCTTTTGATTTGGTACTATTCTTTGTCCCCTTCTTATTACAGCTTAACATTTATTTGATCTGCTTTCTTATTTCCTGTTGAAATTTTTCAATGAAATATCCATGGTGGTGCTCATGTTCTTTCTTATGATTTATTTGATTTAGAGTACTGTAGTGCAGAGGCAGAGAGAGCTGCCTTCTGCCTTGCATTTCTATCAGTTAATTTAACAGCAACTATCTGCCCTACATTCAATTTAATCTTTCATTATGTGACGTTTTAACAGTGTTGTTAGATTATTTGGAAATTCTATAGCCTTTTGTTTTTTTTATTATGAACTTGTGTCATCCTGAAATGATGTCATCTCATTCACTTCAGACTCTTTTCTGGGTATTATAACCCATATTCATGGATGTTTCTTCGCTTGCACCCCTTCTTTTTATTGAATATTGGTTATATAGGCTCTTTGCTGACAACTTTTCAGGTTCTTATAAAACTGGAAAGGAATGGTTCCCCACATCAGGTTTTGATTCCATCAGTGACTTGAGAATATTTAAAAAATTCGTATGAATAAATGTTATTGCAATTTTATTGTATTTTAAGGGAAGAATAAAAGTAAATATGGAGTAGGGCTAAGGTCACATTTATTCGAAATAAATACTGAAATATATAGAATATATAAAAAGTATAACCATAAATAATCAAAATGGCTCTCTTCTAGTTGCAGAGCACAGAGTAGCACAGGAACAGCTTCTTTGCTGGATTATACCTACAATGAGCCATCAAGTAGGAAACTAGCAAAGCAGGCTTTGTATATTCTATATAATTAGAGTGATTAGTAAGAGTACCTCTGTATCAGGAGAAGCAAATATTAGATTAAGGGTAAGAAAAGGTTTTTCTTAAAAGCTTCAGCCCCCCAGAGATAAGGTAATCCTACATGTCAAACACACACCATAAACCGATTCACAAAGAGTATCGGCTATCTGCTAAAAAATGTAAAACAGGTCATTCATTTACAAGAACCTGCTAAGGTCGATAAATCCTCAAAGCCTAATGAAGTAAATGAAGCGAGGATTTAGCTAGGTCTGTGTGCATGGGAAGGATGCTTCATATCACACATCCACCCCCTGGGCAGTTTACAGAATGCCTTTGAGGTTTCAGGAAACAGCTGGACACACAAGCACACTCCTGGTGGTTCTTGTACCAGGCTGCCTGTGTAGCTCTGCCATCAACAAACCTCGTGGGGCTGCCCAAAACCCCACAGGACCACCAAGCTTCTGCAGGCTTTTCTGAATGCAGACATATGAATAAATAAAATGGGCTTTACATCCTTGTATTTCTGCTCAACTGACAAACACAGATAGATCTGATTTTCCAAAATCCCGATTTCAACATAGCCAACCAGTAATATGCTTGTGTCAGTCCTGGGAGTATGTTTCCAGAGCATCCTTGAGCTCAGAGCCTGGAGAACTCCAGGGCTTACCAGTGAACCACAGCTTCACCATCTCCTTACAAAAAAGCTGCAGCTTCACTTTCCAAATCACTGTTGGATCTACAGTATTTACATATAAAACTTATGGAATAAAACTTATTCCATAAGCTAAAATAAACAGGGGAAAGGGTGAGATCTTCTGAACAAGATACACACATGCACACAGGGATATGTATATGTATATGTATATGTATATGTATATGTATATGTATATGTAACAAGTGAGCTGATAAAAATCAAACCCAAACATTCAGCTATCAGCTTCAGCCTCAGGAAAAGACAGACAAAGCTGTATGCCCAGAGGACTAGCACATCTCTCTTCTGACAAAGCAAAGAGGGAGAGAAGATGTTCTGCAGCCAAAACCCCCTTGACTGGAATGGGATTTTAGGTTCCCTGGAGGCACATCTGAAACACAGCAAAATAGCAGCTGCTTGTGCAGATGCCTCTCAGGGCAATATGGCCTAGGGGAACTGATAAAAAAAAATGGCTGCAAATTTTTTAGGGCTTAATATATTAGTGCCGTCATGGCAATTTCAGGCAGTAGTCTACCAGCTCCCAGGAAATTCCTGAGCACTGCTACTCTTGTCTGCTTGGCACTGTGTTGCACTTGGTGACAGGGCAAGCACAAGCTTGCACTTATTTCTGCAAAGCAGCAAGGTGTAACAAGAAGTGGCTGTTGCAAGTCAGTTTTGGTGGAAAAAATCACAGATTGCCGTGGCCAAATGCATTTGAGAGTGGGCAAGTTGATTCTTCTGAATGTGTAGCATATAGATGAAGAATTTTCATTCTTTGCAACCAAGCTTTATTTGATATCATATAATCATAGAGTGGCTTGGATTGGAAGGGCCCTCAAAGATCATTTAATTCCAACACTCCTGCAATGGGCAGGGGCAGCTTCCACTAGACCAGGTGGTTCAAACCACCATCCAACCTGGCCTTGAATGCTTCAAGAGATGGGGCATCCACAGCTTCTTTGGGTAACCTGTGCCACTGCCTCACCAGCCTCACAGGAAAGATTTTTCCTAAGAGCTAATATGTTGCAAAATGGTTTCTTGTTAATTACTGAATTATTTGGTCTGCTTGACTTTCTTGCTGGAATTACTCACATTATACTTTGAATCTGACTGTAGGTAAAGTTTCATTCTCTGTCACAGTGTGGGAGTCCTGTGGGGTCTCCCACAGTTGTTTTAGATACTATGTGTGATCCAGACCCTCCTTGTGCCAGGGACACCAGCAAGCCAATTATCTGCAAAACCGTGCAGTAGACATTTGCACTTTGGTGGCTGTTTATACAGTTTTTAATAACCTTGTAATTTCAGCCAAGACCATGTTTGGCAGGACAAACAGAGTTTTGTCCTGTCTCTGGACTGTGCCTTGCCAGACGTGCCTCTGCCAAGATGCAGTTCTAACAGGATTAGTCTGGAGCAACTGATGAACCTAGGGAGTTGGTGTAATGAAAAAATATGGCTTTTTTTTTACTTGATGTGATTAGCAGATGAAATGCGACTGGTTAACAGCACCAGATAAACATTCTATAGCAACTCTTTAAATAATATAATGGACCATTAGCAGTTCTAACAGGCGTTAGCTCAACCCAGCTTTGTCTGATACAAATACCAGCAGCTGCTCTCTAGCAGGAGCCAGGTGGCAGGGATCACATCATATATTTTCTGAAGAAAGCTTCCATCTCAGCTTTTCACTGTTACTAAAGCAAAGACATTTTGAACTGGGCCCCTGAAAACCCAGACTCAGCAGGATTTCCAGCACTGTCTTCACCCAGAGCCCTAAATCAAAGCATCTTTTTTTTCAGAAATATGGTGGCAATGTATCTGTTTGGAAAAGAATTATTCAGGAGAAAAGACGATAAAGTACACATTTCTAAATGGATGCAGATGATCAGGAGAAGCTTCCCAAAAATCATACAATTGTAACACTGAAGGAAACTTTAAAACAACTCCAAGTCAAACTCATGCTTTAGAGCAGAACCAAATATTTTCATATGACCCGTGAGACACGTCTAGCCTCTTCTTAAACCTCCAGTGAAGGCAATATAGAAACTGTCCTCAAAATTCCAGTGCCTTACTACCCCAAAAACTGGAAAATGCTTCCTAATATAGAACATAATTTTGCATTTCTGCAAACCTAGCTATTCTCTTGCTTTCAATAGACAAGAAATACAGTGAAACACTATCCAATTTTTCTTCGCTACTTCAGGACCATTATGATATTGCCTCTATCTTCCATTTTCTAAAGAAAAAAAAATCATATATTTGAGCCTTTCCTGAGAAGTCAGGGCATCTGAAATGAATTTCTCTCTTTTTGTGGATCCTCTTTACTCAAAGGAGAGAACTAAAGCTGGACACAGTATTTCAGCATCACTGAAAATTGCTAAATTATTAACTCCTACATCTTATCTGACATTCCTGCCAATACATCTCAAGACATTTTTCTTTCTGAGCAGCAGATTACTACTTTTGTCTCTTGTTAAAATGGTGATTCATTGTAATCCTAGATCCTTTCCTGCAGAGTAATCCCAGATCCTCTCTCTGTATATCCTCAAGCTTGTATTTGTGCATTTGATTTTTTCTTTCCTAAGTGCAGTACTCTGTACTTGTCTTTATTTCAGTTCATCTTATTGATTTCAGGCCATTTCTCCAATTTGTCAAGACCATTTCAAATTCTAAACTTGTCCTCCACAGGGTTTCCAACCCCTCCCAGTTCAGTGTCATCAGCAAATTTGTATACATGCTATTCCATCTTTTAAACTGCTAATGAAATTATTGAACAGAACTGGCCCAAGATAGCCCCCCAGGGGAGCTCATATAAAATGCTTGTCTGGCTTGATAGAGAGTGTTGATAAGAATGTGAATCATTCTGACTATGTTTTTTCAAGCAACATATCCGTTGTACAGTAATTTCAACGGGGCTGTCTCCCACTGTGCCGTGAAATGTTGGAGAACATTATACAGAGCAGTGTCAAAAGCCCTGCTGAAGTCATTGCAGTGACTGTTCTCCTGCAGGCTTGTAGAGAGAGGAAATCAGATAGGTTTGACATGACTTATTTTTCACAAACCCATGCTCTTTCTTATCACCTTGTTATTCTCTAGGTGCCTAAATAATACATATAATACTGTAATTGTTTAATAATTTGTTCCAGGATCTTTTCAGATACTGACATGATGCTGACTTCTCCAAAATTCACAAGGGATTCCTTTATTCCCCTTCTAAAGACAAACCACTTCTGTAGTTTTCTGTCCTCTGAAATTTCTTCTGCACTCCACGTGATCTCAAAGATACACAATTCAGATTGTCTCTGTTGGCTTCTTCTGGCTCAAATTTGCCCTGACCCACAGTCTGTGGTTCCACACTGGCCCCCCAAGGCTGTCCATGGTCTTCCTCACCACATGCTCTGGTGCTGTGCACGGCTCTTGCAGAAGAGGGAGGTATCCCTGGCTTTCCTTCCCATTGAGCTGCTCCTCTCCCACAGCTCAGGGGCTCCCACAGCAGTCCAGCCCTGTGCTACCTATCAGGAAGTATTACTGGGTTCAGTAGACCCACTTCAGGGGAGTAATTTAATATTAAGCAAGTGAATTATTGCAGGCCTTAAATTCTGAGAGAAAATTTTAGCTTTTTAGCCTTTTAGTAAGGCTTCTTGGATAAAATCTTACTATATCCTATGATTCTATGATTCTGTATATTCAGCCTAGTATGGTAGGCAGGAGAGTTTTCATCATGAAATTCAAGCTTGGATATGGCTAATTATTATTCAAAATAATTTTTTCCTTGGCTCAGTTTTGTATGTCTTTCTTTATTATTTTTTATTAATATTTATTAGTTTCTGGAAACAATTGCATTTGTGAGAACCACAGCCAAAAAGAGAATAAAAAAGAATAAAATATATTAATCAGCTGTCAATGTGTCATTTGTTGCATGCTCTCCTGCTGTTAAGTATAGCCTTTCTTTCACCTCCATCTGCCTTCTAATGAATTTGAAAGTAAAAAACCCCAAAACCCTAGAAAAAAGACAAAAGAGAACAAAATCCAAACTTTTCTATTGCGTACTTTTTCAAAGTGCAAGAAAATGGAGATTATTTTCCTGGAAGAGCTGATAGAGCTTCTTGGGACAATTATATCAGTAGTATGAAAAACAGAGTAGGTGTCCTACAGGAAATTGTCTCTGTTGACAAGGGAAGGTTACAATCTGAGTTCTCCTTCCCCCTACACTCCATATTATTATTTGATCAGAAGAAGGAACATTCTGGTAAAATCAGAATTTGGTTAATTAGGTCCTACTTCAGCTAAGGAACTTTATTTTCAGACATAAACATCTCTTTGCAGGGTTATTTCTGTTCTGAAATCCTGCCGTGGTGTTTCTCCTGCAATCAAGAGCTGACAAGCATCTGCACTTGCAGCCTGCCAGCCAGGCAGCACTGTGTTTTGGAAAGGGGTGCTGGCTTAGCAGAGAAAAGGGCACAGTGCTCACTGTGAGACTCAGTGACACCCACCAGAAGGAAGAGGGAACATGTTGGAGAGGAAACTGAAATGATGTGTACCTTCCTCACATGTGAAGTCGAGTACAGCCAAATCAACAACTTGCATATTGGCTCTGTAGTAGACATGACATTTTCAAGGTTTAATGCCAAGTGCTTTTCCTCTGTATTTCTGTTTTCATGCTGAGAAGTGATCAGCATATTGATGCAAAGCACATAGCTCCACTTTTCCTCTAGCTTTGTGCTAAATATTTGAAAGCTGGCAACCAGAGTCATAGGTGCAGGGAAACCTCATGGTTTTGTTTTGTTTTTTTTTTTTTTTTTGTTAGAACAACATATATTGATTATATTGATACCATAATTTGTGATTCCATATATACTAAGGGCAAGTTGAGTTATTTTGTTTTCACATAATATTTTTGAAAAACTTAGTTCATCACCTCAAAATACTTCAGTGTGAGTGAGAGACTGGTTGTGCACATTTTCGACTTCCAAATACTTGTGACCTCCTTTTACCCCCCTCAGATACCTCAGGAACAGGCCATTACACCATTATGTGGCTACTTCACACATTTTTTTGAGGAATTCACTTTCACAGGTTCCATGTTTATTAATGAATTGGTATTACTTCTGTTATACATACAGGGGAAGTAATAATTCAAGGACAGGGAAAAAGAGTGTCTTTGAGGTCCAGTTATAACGCTCTTTCTGACACATCCCCTATACATTTTTAGCTCCAAATATCAAATCACAGACTCAGACAACTGCAGACAACCTACATCCTGCTCTTTCTCCACCCTTTTTGCCTGCTGTGAATCCCCAACTTGATTCCTCAGCAGCACCTGTGAGGACAGCATAGCTCTGGCACAGAACTTAATTCTCTTCTCTGTCATTCTTGAAGAGATATGCCTCACACCAAAACCAGGCACCTTGGAGATGTACAAACCTGTGACAGCTGTCAATAGTCCTCAAAGGCTCCCACAGCACCTGCAGGTCAGTAGGTCTGAGCTGTCAGCTCATCTGCCCCAGCCCTGCCTTATTGTTACTGACTGGGAAATGAGGTGATGATGCTGGAGGATGCATCAATTCAGGTGTACTCAGTGACTTGGGGGTGAAATAGCACAGAATTGCAAAACAGAGGCATGTCACACAGAGAAATGGCCTGCAATCCTTCATTAGATACTGCAAAAATGCCACATCTTAGGCACCATCACCTAGATGTTGTCCCACATTGCACATATAGCTATGTGCTAATTGCTTCCCAAACTTGTTGCCTAAGTGGCACCATTTATGTAATTTATAGTGATTGTACAGTGATTTGCCACTCTGTAGTAAATATTAGTTGCTGGTGGTGAGCTCCAGGTCTCAAGTGTTTGTTTATCATGAAAATAGAAAAGTTTTCATCATTCAATTGTCAAAGTTTAGAGGTTGCGACTTGTGTCTGTGCCTTTCTTCTTCACTATGACCTCAACAGCTATAGGAAAGAAATATTCAGAAAAGTTCCCCTTATCTATGCAAGCCTTACTTTTCTCCCTAGGAGAATTCATTTCTATTTAACAGGTGGAAGCATTTATAAAATCCCACAGTGAAGTAAAAATAACATCATTTCTACCATCAACACAGAACCCCCCCACAGCCTTCACAGGAGGATTTGCCCTAAGGAAATACTGCTGCAGAAAGTATAATTACAGCAGGCTAATACATACAGAGAGCCAAGTTATAGCAGCTTTATCACAGACTGCCTTATACCACTAAATCACTTATACTACATGTTTTACTAAAGATTTTCCTTAGAAACTGAGGAGATTGTGACAGGGCTTCTATCAACTAATCTCACTCCTTTTGTCAAATCAATAGATTAATATTGACTGGAAGATTTATATCCTGGGAGATTTAAATGTATTATTTAATATTGACCAGGCTTTCCTTCTTTTTCTGCCCATTTTTTGTAAGACTCAAAACAGTCCTTCCATCTCATTATCCCTTTTCTTACTCTCATCATCCTTAGTGACACCAATCTGTCTTGTGCAGATGCTGGAAGTGGAGGACACTCTTTTGCTGCAAGTTGTGGTATCCTCTTTTAGCCTTATCTTTTCCTAGTTGCACCTGGGATACTGCAACATTGTTCATGACCTCCCCTGTCCAAGCCCTAGGTAATAATTGGGGCTCAATTTCTGTCTTTGTTGTTCTGAGCACACAGTGGAGTCTTAAAACGGCAACTTGCACCTGCTCTTCACTAAAGGCTCTTCCAGTTCCTGGCACCTTCATTTTAACAAGGTCCTGCAAGGACCTCACCTCCTTAAAGCAAAACTCTACATACTCCACAACAAAGTGGAACTGCAGTTGCTGTCAAGGCTACTGCGTTTTATTTGCAATAATTTTGAGCAACGCAATGTAAATCCCTTTCTAGATGAAGGTGGCCAGAGCCATGTTCCACGTGCATGTATGTGTGTGTGTGTGTGCATGTATTTGTGTGTGCAGCTTTGGCTGTGCTCCTTCCCCACTTCCATCAGCTTCCTAGCAGTGCCAGGGCACCATCGCTGTCCATGAGAAAGTATGCCAGAAGTCCTGTTCTTTCCTTATGCCATGAAGAAGCCCAAGCAGACTTTTGGTATTAAATTCCTTTCACTTTATCCTGTCCCAATTTCACCGCATTGTGTGCTTTTTGACAGAGGCCATGAATATGCATTGTAAGAGGTTTAACCAAAGGTGCCACAGTCAGGAACTGCATCAGGTGGGTTTACAACTGAGCTTTCAACTTTTAGGGGCTGTTGCATTACAGGAAAGAACAGGACAGCATCTTTCCTTCCCCCAGCTGTGCATTTGGGCGTCTGCTGCTGTCCTGTCCAGTTGCCCCTGGTGCCTGCAGGGCTGGGGACAGCTCAGGGAGCAGTGTGAGAGGGAGGCTGAAGACAAGTGCCCTGAGCTCCCAGAGGTCCCTCCCCTGCACCTTGCTCCTGTTTGCAGCTATAGGGACAAAGCGTTTTAAAAGTAGGCTCATTTATATTTAATTCCAAGTTGATGCAGTAATCAGAATCTGGGTTTTCCTAATCAAAGTAGGAGTAAAATATTAATCACCTGTCTGTTACTCTGTTATGCACAGAATGAAACTCCAGGAGACAGTGACCTTCCAGCAGCACCCAGCTGGTCCTTGGCAGAGAGCACCGAAGGGGACTTCTAAAATCCCAAGTGACAGTCCTCTAGGTCAATGAGAGGAGATTGGAAAAATGTGCCGTATTGATGAAGATTGCAAGAGAGAGTGAAGAAGCACTTGTTACTATTGAATAACCTCTTGGGAACTCCTACCTTTCCCCATATCTCACTTCAGTTGGTGCATTGAAGAATATTTGTGAAGTAAGGCTGATTTGGGTGGCAATTTGTGCTGGAATCCTTTACTTTTCTCTGAAATTCAGCAAGCCACAATAGATTAGGGAATGAAGCTTCCTGTCTTTATTTTCTTCCTACTATTTGTGATGGTCTGTGTAAAAGCAGTGCCCAGTCAAAGATCAGGGTCCAATTTTGCTAAAGCTTTGCAAAAAAGATTTTTCAAATGTCTTTCCCCTCCAGTGGAGAGAGGATTTTTTAACTCCAGGTGCTTCATTGTGATACAGATGATCAAAGAAGGACTGGCTGTCTCAGAAAAGGAAAACAAGTCCCTAATCATGCAGTTAATGAGCTAAAAGGAATGACCACTTTATAGGTAGATTTTTTTCAGGAGTCTTCTTCCAATTTGAAATCATTGAGTTAATCCACTTTAATGAAAATCAGAATGGCTGTCCATGGTGGAGATCAAGGGCTCAACTTGCCCAGTACCCTGTCTCAGTTACAAGTGAATGTGGGGAAAGGAGAGGAGAATTTGATACCTTCCACAACTCTTTTCATCTTAGAGAGTTTTCTGAGCCTGATGTGTTTTCTGTTTTGAGTCATCCAAAGTGGACCTCTCCTCCACATGTGTTTGTCCAGCCTCTCCCTAAACTTACACAAACACTTTGCACTTACAGTTTCCAGTGGCAGGAAATGTCCCAAGCCTACCATCACAACTTTTCCTGGGTTTGTTTTGCACAAAATTCCTGTTAGCTGTATTTGTTGGCTCCTCCTTCTTGTAGTAGAAGAAGCAATTGCTCCTTCTTCACTTTCTTTGTGCCATCGTGATTTTGTACATCCAGATTATTTCCTCTTACTCTTATTGTATCTTTTCAGAGGCATGGTCCTTCCCTTATTGTTCTTTCAGCCAAAACTATAGGAGATTACCCCAGATTTGATCCTCCATAATAATCTTTCCTGAACCTCCCCCCACACTAGAGGATCAAGAGACACAAAAATATGTTATTTTAATATCTTCTCCTGTGCACTAATGATATCTCTTTATAGACTCCTGATCTTGTTGTCATGACCTTAAAATAGACAAAGGATGGCTAGTCAGATTAGGGAACAGCTAGTATGCTTAATTAAAAACAGTAAATCTAAGGTTTTAATGGTAGCTGGAGTAAATGATGAAGATTTACCAACTCTTTTCTCCAAACTTTAACCTCATTTTTCATTTGAATTTACAAGTTGAATTATCACTGAATATAATTCTTGTCTATAATGTGCTTTATTAAACCATGCAGGCAGGTTTATCCCAATGGGATCATCTCTTGGTAAGAAAAATTGAGCTGATTAAATGATGCCCACTTCATCCTTATTACAAAGCTCTTTTCAGTATAATAAAGTGCAGCCATGTCACAGCTCCTGGCTATTTCCAACACTCATTATTATCCTTATTACACCTCTTCATAATTTGTCTCAAGCATTTACTGACATTTATTAATGTATGTGTTCTGATTGCTAAGTGTCCGCCTCAGGTTTTAGAGCCAGCACAGGCTCAAGCAGGGCATCTAAACCCATCCATCAGGCATCCAACCTACACCTGTATGTCAGGGAAAGGCATCTACCACCTGATATTTTGACAATCCCAGGGCTCAAAGCACCTTTCTGCCCTAGGTATGCTGCTACACATGCCAGCAAAATGCTCCTGGTGCGAGCATAGCTTCATACTGATAAAAAATCAGCTTGGATAATTTTGCACATAGGATTTTCTATGGCCCTTCAGGCTGATATAAGCTGGTCTAAAGCTGCTTCAGACCATTTTTACCAATTAACTGAGCCTCTGCTAGAGTGCGAATGGATATCCATGGTGTTTTTATGTTATTCAGAGTCTGAAAAGCATACAGCTGTGTCTTAGGGGCCCTGAACATGCATTTAGCTGATTATGTCTCATTTCAGGTAGTAAGCCTTTTCCCTGTTTCAAGGGGTGGTATGTTTATAGTTAATTTTTTTTAAAGTTATTATTTATTTCCAGGTATGATTGGAGCTTTTCCTGCCAAGACATCTGCCTTGTGACAATCACTGAGCTAATCGCTTTAACGTAATTAGCAGGTTTTGTTCCTTGCTTCAGAAGACTTGCTCCTTTCCTATTTCAAGCCTGTCCCTCTCCTCCACTATAGTGTATCTTTCCTTCTGGGCTTTTTAATTGGTTTTGTAGTTGGACCACACAATGTAATTATGAGGCACATTATCCAAAAAAAAGACTGCAATCAGAATGTACAAGGGAATGAAGAGTTCCTTCTGATTTCTCACTAGTTCCAGAAAAAGCTACTTTCAAACCCAGAAGTGTAGAGTATTAAAAAATTAGCCTAAAAATATTTTCAAACAATTATTGTGCATGTGCACATGAACATATTCAGACAAGAGGGCAGCTGTATCAAAAGTGGTATAAATAAAAAATAAAAATTCTCAAAATTTAGTAAGACAAGGAAAACCAAACATGAATCAATCAGTGGCCACCTAAAGTAAGGACACAGGAGAGACATTTTCTAAACATAGTAGGAGTAAAAGAACAGTGACCTTTGTTCACTATTAAATTAGCAGCAAATAAGTTTCTGTTTAGTAAGGATGTAGAAGGACTCAGGTCCTGCCCTGTTTGGCCCAACTTTTTCATCAGTGATCTAAAAACAAATGTGTCCTTATTACTAAAAATTGTTCAGATGATAGAAACATATAATTTTGATACATGGTCTAAAAAAACCCTGAAAGGAAAGTAGTTAGAGATCTGGATTGCTTACAAAGGAGAACAAAAATACCTTCTATGTAATTTGCTGTGGACAAGTAGAAGTAATGTTTCAGCATATAAGGAATGTAGGAGTGTGAGATTTATATGGGGAAGTCACAGGTTCTGAAAAATGGGTTGTGATTGTCAGCAAGTTGAGTGCAGGCCACGTCTCTAGGTGTGGTACCAATACACACTTTGGATGTAGAAAGGAAGGCATACCAAGCAGAACTTGAAAAAGTATATCTGACAGTAATTCGATTTCTTCCAGGCAACTTTACTTCAATAGAAACACTGAGAAATTGGACATAACTCAGAGAAGAAAGCCCTGAGAATGATTAAAGCATTGAAAAATACGCCTTGTAGCAAGCCACTCAAAATGTCAATATATTTAGGTTATCAAAGGGAAGGTTAAGGAAAAGTCTGTTTTCAGTTCAGAAGTATCTACAGAAGGAGGAAAAGGTTGCTAATGGAGGATCTTCAGAGTTAGTACAAGAAGATGTGGCTGAAAGTTGAGGTAAAAGAAATTCACATGAGAAATAAATTGGAAAATTTAGCAGGTAAGATAATTAAATCTGGTATAACACACAGAGGTGCTAGAGCAGCACTAGGTGTGTCTTTCTAAAAAGTTTGATCTTTACCGAGATACCAAATGGAGAGAAGGAAGAAATAGTAACGCGTTCTTCGAAGTTCTCTTCATATTTTATTTTTGCAATGTTTCCATCAGAATACCCCAAATTTCTCATTCACTTATTTTTTTCATTAAACCCTAAAATCTCTGTGATTACCCCCTTATTTTTACCATTTCTTCTTCCCTTCTTGTTCTAATATCCAACAAATTGTTTCAGGGAGAAGGGAGGTGAATTAATACTGACACCACAAATCTTGTCTGAAAAATAAAGAAGTCTCTAATTAAAACATATTTTATCCATGGAGTTTTCTCTTTTTTCATATTCAATGAAAATCATTGTCCAGTATGTCTACCAATTTCTCATCTGATGAGCCTTGACCTAGAATTTTGATGAAAGCATTAAGGGATTTAGTGAAACCACAAAATTGGTTCCAGGAATTAGCCATTACATGGGGGGAAGGGGGGGTGCAGATAGCAGTGCAAGACTTTGTGTTTCTCCATGTTACACTGCAGGAAAGTAATCAGGTTTTGAAATGACAGCTCAGCTATAGGATAATTGTACTCTAATACACAGAAATGAAGTGCACCTTGCCTGGAAAGAGAAGATTTCATAACAGTTTAGTCAGAGCTATTTTCAGTGACTCAGAGAGTGCAATGACATCTATAAAAACTCCCGCAGACTTGGAATCAGCTGTGGGGTTGCTGATGAACCAAGCTGTGGAGACTTGAACCTCACTGCTACCTGTTTGCCTTGATATGCCATGAAAATTCCTCCAGACTGTAAGAACACTAATATTCATACTGTGAGCAGAATGACCCAGGTAATTATCTGTGGGCTGTGCTTGACATCAATCTGACAGCTGTTTGGGACTTATTATTTAAAGAATTAAATGTTGACAGTATAATTAATACTGCTAATGCATGGGAAATAGGCTCAGTCAAACACAAATTATTTCTTCTTTGATAAGTTTGCAAACTTAGCTATTAAAGATACCACCTACCGATAATCCATCCAGACTCCTTAGTAAAAGACACCATTATGGTGAAAAATATGGAGTGCAGTACCAGCAAAATATATCTTAGAGTGGATTCAGTGTTGTCTAGCAATCCAATTTTATACAACTTTCAGTGGGGCATCACTGGCAAATATTCTGCAAGCTTTGCCTGTAGACTGAACAGTACCAAAAGTTTTACAAAGATCTGAAAATAATCCAGAGATCATTCCTGAGAGAAACTTTGGATGATTTTGGTAAAGTGGCAAATATTGAAGAAGGCTAGACAGTGTTTTGAGAATGAATCTGAATAACTCAATATATAAGCGCATTTACGCAGCCAATATTTTCATACAGCTAACACATCCTAATATACAGAAACAGAAACATTAGCCCATAGCAAGAGAATGGGTATTTATTGGGTAAATCGTGGACTCCTCAAAACCCCTAGGGATTAGAAAGTGTGAAGAGGTGAAAGGAGGCCACTGTTAAGAAAAACACCAATCTTCTCAATAGGAAGAGAGGACATTGAGCAGAATTGGCCATTGGGCAAAGAGATGCTTTCACACCAGGGACATGTGAGCCTGGTAAGGAACTTACATAGCAGAATGTTTTGGAACAATGTTAAAATATTGGAGAATGTGCATAAAAGATTCACAATAATGATTGAGCGTGGGAGCAAATGTTTCTCAGCAAAGAGATTTTCAGTATTTTACAGTCTAGTTACTGCATTGAGCTTTGGTGTCACAGTTCCTGTTGCTTGACCTGATTCTTCAAAAGGTCTCTCTCAGTTGTGTATTAAAAGGGAGATTGAGAAGCAAATGAACTGCAAAGTGTACATCCCTTATTAGGAAAAAAATACTGGAGACTACATCTTCAGCCATTCTGGGAAAGTCATGCCAGGAACCAAGGCAGACAAATTTAAATGGGGAACAAGAGAGATTCTTAATGATGATTGTGCTTGGCCACTGCTAAAAATTCACAGTGGTGGTTTTCCCTCGCTCATTGTATTCCCATCAGGTCTTGAAGGCATCGGAAAATCACTATATTAAAAATTAGCTATTTGGCTTACTGCAAAATGCAGTGGGGAGAAAGCCTTCAGCCTGGTCATACAGGAGGCCACTCTCTTAACAATGGAATTCTCACTCTGGCCTCACATTTGGTACAGTACTGCCACTGATTTAAGCTGTTTGAAAAAGGAATCATCTGGATGCAGTATCAGAGAAACTGTTTTCCGTGATGGGCTAATGAGGATATAAAATTCCCCTGATCATTCCCTTGTGTTGTCAGACTGTTATGTCTAGCAGTTATTTTTGAACTCTTCCTAATAGACAAGAAAAGATATAGGGGATTAATCAGAGGAAATTCTGGAGGCTCTTATTATTTCCTCTTCTCTTTATTCCCATAGCAATGACAAAGATGAAGCATCCTCTATAAAAATGCCAGAACTGCTAAATCAGGACTCATGTGAACACATTTGTGCTTACTGCTGCCCTTGTGATTCTCCTGCTGTTTACGTGGCTTTTATAATAGAAGTGATATTGTTGAAATCATATCTAGCACAAGAGGTTCATATTTATTCTTCCTCCCCAAGACTTTGGTCTCAGCTTTCTCTGATAAATGATGTGAAGCAGTACATTCTCTTCCAGCTATGCAAACACTCGTTCTTCCACACATCCCCAGACAGAGCCATTCACACCATCCCCAGGGCCCTGCTCTGTCTTCACTTGTTTGCATCATTAAAAGAAGAGGCAGAAGCAGCACCCATATCAAGGGGAGGAGTTATGCAAATACAAGTGCATCAAATGACACAGAATATTTTACAGCAAACGAGAAAGTGCTAATAGACTTTTTAACCCCCACCATGCTCTTTCTCCTTCATCTTGATCTCTGGCAATCTCTAAATGGTTAGAGGGAACTTTCTCAGCTGTGTAGGATCTCTGCCACCAACGTATTAATGCATTCAGTCTGTTTATTCAAGAGTAGGACTTCATAGGTTGCCTAAGTTCAAAATGCATTGAACTTGTGGAACAACATCCTCAAATAGTTGTCTCCATATTTTCAAATACAATTTCTGCCCTTTCTCCCACTTAGTGAAGCATGTGGGAATGCACTGCTAGCATCACTCAACCTTCCCATCCACCCAACATTTGGTGATTTCTACATGAAGGAAAATTAAAAAGTCTTACTCATGGTCACACAGCATGTCCACGTCAGGTTCAGTCAGGAACTCATGACTCCCTAAAATATCAGGCATGACAGGCACACAGTCTACCATACCATACTTTTTTCTATTCCTACTTTCCCACTCAAGTATTGCACAGAGCTGAGCTGTTGAGAAGTTTTGTTTTGAAATTTAAATGAACTTCAGCACTGGCGTCTCCTATTGCATTTTTGTCATCTTCTTTTTGTGCTTGATTTTGACTATGGGAGTTTCACTCTGGTCTGAGGTGACACAGGTTTGCTGGGCTACTATAGACATAAATATCATAGCAGAAAGTGAAGGTTCATACTGAGTCCAAATGCCCTCAATTTCCATTGAAATCAGTGATTCTCAGCATCTTACAAGAGTGGGGTCTATATTTCCACACTACATACCATAGACTATTATGCAAAATGTCAAATTAATCTTGGAGCAGAAAGGAATGAACACTTGGCTCAGAATTTGTCTTTCATGCAGCCCTAAAGCCACACTTCAGTTTATTAGATAACAGAGAAACGTAAACATATAAAAATTTTTCCTCTCTGACCTAAATAGATTTTTGTAAAAACACTATAGGAAGGAGTTTTCACTATAGTTTTGTTAATACACCATCTGTTTTGTTTCATTTGTGTCACACTTGTTTTTTTGTTTTAATCACCTTATTAAAGTGGGGCAGAAATAAGAGGTGCAGAGGATGTTTAACATCAAGACGCGATACTTGAAGTTACAGTGTTGAAATTAATAACCAGCTTTTAAAAAAAATAGTGCTTTATCAGAAACAAAAATTGCATTACCCAGGACCAAACAATTTTCCTTCCCAGAACCTTCTCAGATGGCAGTGTCATGCTGAGCTGATTTTCCTTGGCACATCAATTTCCATTTTGGTGAAAAGAAATTTAGTCCTTGGGCCTTGGATCCATCAGACCACTGAAAATTAATGCTATTTTGAAAAATTCAGCAGAGTATGTCTGCTCTGTAACACAGCAGGAAAGGAAAAATTAACTGTTGCAAAAATACATTTCCATTAGCCTCAATAACAGAAATGCAACAGTATCTTGAACACTTCTAGTGTATTAAATAGATATTAAATGAGCACTGAGCACTGCAAGTCTCCAGGAGAGTAAAGTACTTACAAGGAAAAACCAGAAAAAGACTTTTCCTGGTCTTTTCCCATAAACCCACCATTCACCAGTGCTCTGTGATTGTGATGGGGATGTGGTGCTTTTGTAAATGTTTTATTTCAGATGACATATGTGAGTCCTCACCAGCTGTATGCAGGACTTGGCAAAGAAGTCAGAGGGGAAGTTATAAGCCAGAAAACCAGGAGAGATTCCATCTCGGGTGATCTCTCTGTGTTTAGTAGTACCTTCAGGAAATGAATTTGCTCTTCTTCACTTCCTGTTCTAAAATAGCAAGCTACCTTTAAAAATGGTTCGTGTGGAGCCGGATTGTGTTCCCCCAGAATAAGATTACTTTCCAGCAACATGTCCCTTGTATAAAGACATCCCTTAATTTAATTAATTTCCCATTTGCCACTGAGTTTTTTACTCCTATGGCAGCCAGGCTGTGGTGAGCCCAGGATCAATTAGTGATGTGCCTACCTAGTCCTGGGATTTGGCTCAGCATGGAGCTGCAGACTGACTTGCTCTCCTGCATTTACATACTCACTGAGCAAAGGTGACACTGAATGCAGGCATAAATACAGAAAACACCCTCTATAAGGAAGGAAATGTCATATTAGATCCATATTAGGCCTGGCTTTTGATAGAAGGGACAATGAAAAATGACATGAGAAATAATGACAGAATGACAGCAGAGGAAAGGGAAGTGAGTGGGAGTCAAGAGTGGGAAAACGGGAAGGAAAAACAGTGAAGCTGAAGTAATTTGGAGATGTGAGATGGAGGGCTTGCACTAAAGGCTAACCAAAATTACACCATGTCTTTTGAATGGCCATTGATTTCCGTTCTGCTCACTGTAGCAATTTTGCAAGTGCTGTTACTACCTTGCCCAACTGCAAAAAGCTCAAAATGAAACCCTTAAAAGAATACATTTCCAATGCAGTATCTAAGACATTTTTGGAGTTTTTAAATTGAAGAGTGCTATATTAAAACTAGGTTATTAGCAATAATTACATGTTACAATCCTGTAAACCTCTGTTTTCTTCATTCTCATCCCCAAAGCTTTTTATATTACAAGGTTTTTATTCATTTAATTGTAGCCTTACATGAAACTTGTTCTGCATTTTATCTAGGTTTGGTTTCTGGAACAATAGCTTATCCTTTTAACTATGTAGCTTTCACATCCCATAGTCTTATAAGAGAAAGATGAAGATGCTGAGTTGATTCACAATAATTATATTGTTCAATTGTAAAGAATTACAGAGCACTCTCCTTGAGTGTCCTTAACAAAGACCTACATGTAACTAAGCGTTAGTAAGACCTACCTGGCAAGTTGCTATCCTCACAAAAATACCTATCTTCGATCACTGTTCTATTAGAGGTTTTCTATGCAAATTAATTAAATTTTCTTTCTAAAATTTTGTCTTCCTTTAAGCTTTCCATGATCAGCTAGAACTGTGACTTTCCAGCCAAATTCATTCTAGCCTTTTCTCTCTGAAGCTCACTGCAATTCAAAACTATCTGTTCATGTACCCACTTTCACCAGGCTCTGAAATTAGGTCTATATTCAACATCTCCCCTTGAATATCTAATCAGGGGCTTAACTGAGAAAAACCAAAACTCCTCTTCCCTATCAAATTCGCAAACTCTCATTATTTACACTTGCTGCTGCTGCCACAGTTGCTGTATTGCTCTGGACACTGTGGGTTTTATATTTCTCCTGTCTCCAAACATACAGAGCACATTCAAATCCAGCAGAAACTCCTTTTAGAGCATATCACCGTTGGTGCTCTGCACATTGCCATCCAGACCCTCCTCACCTCCCACAACATCAAAGCCTACAGTAACGGGTTTGGTTCCCTCGCCTGTATTACATTCAAACTATCAAAAGGTTAAACAAAAGCCAATGTGTTTCCAAGGCAGCAGCCCAGCTCTCCCACCCTGCTGAATTTCTTCACAAGTTCCCCTTTCCTGCTGCTGAACTTGAGATGTTACACTGAGGCTTTGCACGGTTTTACCTTGTCCTACTTTACTGATTTTGTCTTAGAACATGTCACCCTTATGCCTTTCATTATCATGCTACCAGCTCTGAAGGCTTCCTTCCCTGTCTCACTCACAAAAGGCTGTAATCTTTGCACATCGCTCCTTGTACATGCTGTGCTCACCCCGCCGTGAGACCGCGATCCTGCTGAAAGCTCTCCTCAAGGCATCACTGCCTTCTGCAGCCTACACGTGTAGCCTCCAAGAAATTAGTCATCCCTTGATAGTCAATGCACACTGAAGCTGATATTCTTGGGGTTTCCTCATATTATACTTAGAGATTTAGACTTAGTGGCTCTGGAAGCACACATAACCACAGCATCGTGATAATTCAGCTCATCAGTGTGCTCATCTTCCATCTGCTTCTTCACCCCTACAACTTGTTTTGAATTCCATTTTAAAATTATGGGACACAGACAGTGTCTTCACATGTATCTATAGTCTTTCCAATTCTAGGGGACCTTGTTCCCAGTTGAAGTAAGACTTTGGAAACCATCACGTCTCAAATTTTATTAAGAAACAGCAGTAACAGTGATTATGTTCCACAGTAAGAAAATAAATAAAAGTGATAAGTAGTAAACAGGACTGAAATCTGAAATGTGTTTCTGTATAAACAGAAGTAAAGCCAATTCCTAGTTTTCTTATTAATAATTAGTAAAAATATTCTAGGATAAGTGACATTCCACAGCTGTGCTCTTAGCAATGGTCAAAGTACCTAGAACAGAGAGACAGACACATGACTGTACAGCGGTCATTAGGCTAGGCATATGTTAGTAGTCAATTTCCAAGTGAATTGTTCCAGTTATGATCATCTTTTCATACTTGTCAAGATACTACAAATCATGTTAGGAAGCTGAACTTTAGGAGACCAAAAAATACTGAAGCTATGTTATCTTATGCTTAAAGGTAAAGCATTTTTACATGTTTTTAAAAGACAAAACTGCTCTTACTAGGATCTGTGTGGATCTGTTCACAAGAGTTGACAACTTTCATATAGAGAAACATGCAGCCCTGTGTGGAGCTTGGTGTCCCCTGAGAGGGCACATGTTGTGAGCCAGTGGGATGTTCTGTGGCACTGAGGGAGCACAGCCTCAGGCAAAGAACATCCCTTGCAGCTTTGTCTGCTGGATGTTTAATGGACTAAAACTGCACTAAAAATAACACAGTTGGGATCTAAAATTGTCATTTTGGCCAAAGCTGTAGCACGGCTGTAGCAGGTTGGAAGGGTAGCCTACAGTCATGCTGCCATAACCAGATGGGCAGACACGTGGTGATACAGGAAAGCCCTTGCTGGCATAACAGTCAAATGCCAGTGACTGCTTTAAAGGGCAGCAGATAAACAAATGCTGCTGAATGAGAGATACAATTCTGCTTTTATTTCAGGAGAGGTAGTGATATCTGATGGTTTTAGGTTCTGAAGGCTCTGCTTGCTGCTAGAAGCTGGAGCAGAAGTCACATCCATCTTCACATGTGGTCCCCTGAACTGAGAGTTTGTTTGTCCTTCAGTTGAAGTATTAGAGTTACACCTGAAAATGGTATTTAGTCCTGTTTTTCAAGATATTGTAAAAGGAAACAAAAGGTTTCAGGTGGGCTTTTGGCAAGTGGGACTCACTTTGAATGGCACCAAGATCAGAATTTAGTTTTGCCTTTTTACAGAACTGCTGTTGTAACTGAATGAACAGTTATG
Source organism: Lichenostomus cassidix (assembly GCF_008360975.1). Taxonomy (NCBI): domain Eukaryota; kingdom Metazoa; phylum Chordata; class Aves; order Passeriformes; family Meliphagidae; genus Lichenostomus; species Lichenostomus cassidix. The sequence continues at coordinate 83,402,829 of NC_139483.1, read as the reverse complement.
AACATTTTCCCAGACATATTATGCCTTACCAGAATATAGAATATGCCGAGTTGGAAGTAGCCTATCAGGATCATCAGAGTCCAGCTCCTAGCCCTGTGCAGGACAACTCCAAGAATCACACCATGTGTGCCTGAGAGTGTTGTCCAAATGCTTCTTGAACTCTGTCAAGTTAGTGCTGTGACCACTTCCCTGGGGAGCCTGTTCCAGTGCCCAACCACCTTCTGGGTGAAGAACCTTTTTCTAATATCCAACCTAAACCTCCCCTGACACAATTTCGGGCCATTCCCTCAGGTCCTGTCCCTGGGCACCACAGAGGAGAGATCCATTCCTGCCCCTCCTCTTCCCCTCACAAGGAAGCTGTAACTGCAGTGAGTTCTCCCCTCAGTCTCCTCTCCAGGCTGAACAGACCAAGTGTCCTCAGCCACTCCTCACACAGCTTCCCCTCAAGGCCCTTCACCATCTTTGTTGCTCTCCTCTGGACACTCTCTAATAGTTAAATGGCTTTTTTATATCCTGGAACCCAAAACTGCCCCCAGGACTCAAGGTGAGGCTGTCCTGGTGCAGAGCAGAGTGTAGATTATTCTTCGGACTAATCTCTGTGCTTTTTCTTCCAATGAGTTTACATGTAAGTGGTAAAGTTAACAGGGATTCCCAGCCACTGCCTGTGACTAAGCAAAGCACAATTTATAGGGAAATGTCTCTTTTTTATGGAAAGTGGTATAGTTGAAGAAAAATTAACTGGACAAGCTTGACAGTAAGTTCTTTCTCAGGTGGTGAAGAGTTAGAGGATTCAGGGAGCCCTGAAAGTAGAACTTGCCTAGCAAACAGCTTTGGAGATGGTTTAATGAGGCCAGAAAACTCTGAAGGTGTTATGAAAAAGAGCTTATGTTTGATCTTCCCATCCACACAATGAACTCCTAAACCTCCCCAATCTCTCTAGAGTGCAGATGTTGCTTTGTGAGCTTCTATTTTAACTATAGCCCAGTGATAATTTCTCATGGTAGTTACTCAGCTTGCTAAGGTTTGACCTTTTCTTGCAGATCAAAGTGGTAACCAATGTAATTTTAAAATCCTATGGTCATTTACTTTAATGATACAACATACACCAGAAAATAACATCCTAACTAACCAAATATCAATAGAATGCAATCATTTAGGACAACTAAAATAATGTCTTAAAGGCAGTCCAGACTAAATCTTCTTTATAAAAATAAAAAAAAAAAAATTGTCTTGGTCGGGTCTGTTCTGAAACATGTAATTTGTTCAACCATGTCCTATCACTTGTTTTTACAGGCAAAATTATTAGCCTATGGACAATAACCTTTTTACAAGACTGTGTACTGGGTGGAAATTCATTACTCAATAGTAATGAGAGGTAAGAAGCAACTATTTTATAATGTTACCTTTAAAAGCCCCCTTACTCAGTATTTGCTGACATTGTATTTTATCCCATAATTGTACCACACATATTTGTAATAAAAGCAAAATTTAAAGAAGATAGTGAATCACTGGTGTCCATGTTAAGCAGTAGCTTTCTTTGGCATCATCAGAAAAAAGCAAGAGTCATGCCAGTATCCCCTTTTCTACAGACATGGGGTAGAATTCACTTCTAAATGATAGCAACTGTAGTGACTCAGCTGCAATGCAGTAATGGCATCCCCCTGGATGCAGTGAATGAAGAGAAGCACAGAGCCCAATGAGTCAATCAGGCTCTAAGAGCTCCACCTGGGCCACCTCCTCCCTTTACCCAAATGGGCAAAGGCACTTGTTTCCATACACAAGTCTTGCCTGAGCAATTGACATCCTCCTCTGCTGAGAGCTATTCATATGCCCTTTCTTCCAAGAAGGCTCCTACAGTTCTCAACATACAGCTGTCAGGTAAGATCATGCTACTTATTCCTGGTTGTGATATGACACATACAGGAAGAGGCCCCAGCTAAAACCAGGCTCTCTTGAGCAAAAATAGCAAACGTGCTTGCCTTATCTAGACTGAGATTCTCACAGCCTAACTAGCACTATAGGACACATTTACATCTCCCCAAAGAAATCCCTTTGCTCCTTGTGTCAGAGGCTCTTTCATTGCAGCTGTGGAAGGATTACAGGCTCAGCTGATTAAAAACCTTTTCCACAAGTCCAAACTACTTGAAGAGCTCCTTGTCCTTGCTGCACAGCACGACTGGTGACCAACCTCAAGAGGAGTGCAGGAGCTGCTCACAGGCCTCCTGCATGTTTCCCAGGAGTTGTAAAAAGGAAACTCCATGTTTTACTCCTGTGCAGGTGTAGATATAATTCAGATAGGAAGATTTCTCTCCAGAGATACCCTTGTTCCAGCATAGATTCTTTAGCTGCATCTTTACTAATCCTGCCTCCGTTACCTCAGTCAAAGCCCAGCTGAACCTGGAGGAAAGATGATGCTTTCTCTTTTCTCTTTGTGGTGGGCAATACCAAATTACCCTGTCCAGTATTTAGTTCTCTATTTGTTTGTTTTGGGTTTTTTAAATTTTGTAGCTAAATTGTGTAGATTAGCCCTGCAAAATGCTGGGATTACTCTGAGATCCATAGACAGGGTGTCTGGCTCAGTTGAGATATTTTGCTTACCCCGCACACTCCCCTTAAAGAAAGTAGCAGAAGCTGATGAAGGGATGTGTGGGTTTGCATCTCTTCGTGTGATTCATGTATAATGGGAAGAAAAAGGGTAAAGAATAAGCCTGTAGAAGCTGCCAAGGTTGCCAAATTGTGCAGTGGCCAAGGCAAGGAAGGGCTGCCCAGTTGCAGAGTTGCATGTACCCTGCCCAAATCTGTGTTGGGTGGAGACAACAGGCATGTCGTCCTGTTCTTCCTGCATCCCAACCTTGGCAGTGTGTAAATCACTTAGCCATGTGCCTCCCAATCTGTTTTTTATTATTTTCTTGGGGCTGGGAATGTTTCTGACCCAGCCCTTTTGCAATGCCTCTCTTTGTATGGGGCTCCCTCCTTTTATCTTTCCCTGGACATATTATATTTTTAATACTTTTCATAAGGACAAAAATATGGGGTTTTTTTTACACGTAATAGGAGAAAAAACAGCAGACAGTAAATACTAAAATTAAAGCAGAGGGTTGCCCATCATTTTTTCTATGTATTACTTTTTAGACTAGGATTCGTAATTTATAATAAAGCAGTAAAGTTTTATGAATTCTGATGGTTTTGTTTCACTACCTATTCAAACTTTTGAAATGGGGTTAGTAAAAAGAGAAACAGAGAAGACAATAATCTATACAAGTGCTAGAAATGGGAGCACAGGGGAGCAGTTTGAAGCTCTACTTCCAGCTGTGCAAAAATGTGGTTTTTGCTACTGCTTTAAATTGGCCCTGGTTGTAGGGCTCAATTCACAGACCGGACCTGGATGCCAGTTCTGGTTTTCTAAACAATTTAAGTTTAACTCTCTGTTTCCTGTACTCTTTTCATCTTTCCACTATCATAAGTAAGCCTTGCAGTCTCCTGTTGTCCTCCCCTCCCACCCCTCTAGGACCATCTGTCCTTCTGCCCAAAACTGTTTTGTCAGTGCTTTCAGGTCTTCCAAATTTCTTTGGAAAATCCCTTTCCTAGTTTTGCCAAACACCTGTCTTAGCAGCAGCTCTTGTCCCTTGTGTCTCCTCCACTCATCTCACAATCACCATTACTCACTGGATTGTGCCAAACATGGATTTGAGCTCTTGGCAGGATCTCTGTCATTTCATGTTTGTTTGAGGAGTGTAGTATGTACTTGACAGCTTGAAAAATAAAGCAGGTGAACCATATTAATCTACTAAGGCATGATTTTTAGAGAATTGAGAGCTGGAAATTTCTCCAAAGCTCTGGGGATTTTACAGAAAGCTCCCACCCATAAATCTCATACAGATCTCACATGGGTCTCACTCTGGATCTGGGGCAGGGCTGAGAGGGTTGCCCACAGAAAACCTGCAGTGAGGACAGGAGAGCTAAGGCTCTTGGTGCTAGGAGGAAGCCCCTCTCATGCTAGGGAAGTGCTTTCAAAAGAAGCAACTCTTGAAAACTACTTTTTAGACAGCCAAGGGTATGGGATTTCCTCCAGGTAGTGACCCAGCAAGGTAGGGTGCCTCCAGCAAAGGCTCTCATTGCTGGAAGTCACCCCCAGGTAAAATCAAAAAGCTTTAGAAAATCTGGAATGGGATCTACTCAGGCAGAAACAAAGCACTGACCTTGTAGAAGAAGTCTTGTTTTTACCATGAGTATCAAGACAGACCCTTGCTGAACACAGGAGCAAAGGAAAGGATGACATGCTGGATGGCAGCACTGGATGTACTTATGCTGATAAATCAGCTAAAAAATGTTTTAAGCCTTGCCAGCAAAGAGGTGAAGAGTTTAATTAACAAACCCAAACCTATTGTCTTGAGGTAGAGGTGAGTTTGATATTAAAAAGGGAAAAGTACTCCAGCTTCTTTTGTACTTTCTTGCCACACCAAAGAACATTTTGGTATTTCAATTACCCATACCTCAATTGTATGTTCAAGGAAGCTGCAAGAATAACAGATCAGTTAGAGAATCAACATTTTGGTCCAAAACCTAATCTTTTCACTGTTTCTCTGTAACATCTATATGCAAAGTGCAGCAGTTTGTTGTTCTCATCTGTGCTAACCTTGCTCAAACACTTTCAGATTTTAAAACGTCCTGGGTTTTAATTTCTGCCAATCTTTGGATAAACTCTGATAAATCCAAAGTGATTTCAAATTACAAAGATGATTCAAACTTTGAAAGTACTCTAAAATACGCTGCAATAAATCATTCCATTTCCTCTACCAATGCCATAAGCCCCTGGGGCCTGTGCAATATCCACTCCTTTATTCAATCTGCTTCATCCTTCAATGAAGCAGATTAATTTAATAATCTTAATACAGAGAGTTTTGTTTCTTGCTAATCCCTGCAAGTTGGAGTCCTCAATACATATACCCTAGACATTGGCAAATTGAAAATTCGTTCAGAAGCAGGGCAATAGAAAGACCAAGGGAAATCATGACACTCATCAGTTCCTGTGGCAGCTCTGCTGCTGTCTGCACTCAGCAGAGCAGACAGGGGGTCAGATCTGAAGGCATCACTCTCTGAGACAGACTGAAATGTGCAGGGAAGCTGAAGACCGTGAAACACTGTGAACTCTTCTTTTGGACATCACACTGTATAGGGAAAATAATTGAATTAGTCTGAGGCTTGGCTGATGTTGACATTTCCAGTGAGAGGAGTCAATTTACAAGTTTCTACAACCTTCAGTCCTTGCTGATATAAAGTAGTCGTTTGTTCCTTGCAGTATTTTAGTCACTTAACATTCCAGATACACTATTTGAAGTACCTGGAGATCAAACACACTCCCTAGATAAGCATAAGCTCCTAACATAGAAGGATACTATTTACTTCTTTGTGTTGTCCTTTCTTCCTCTCACTTTAAAATGAGATCTCTGTTGGTAAAAATGCACCAGACTGACAGCTTTATAGACTGTAGCTCTTACACACATGACAAGAATATTGCAAATTGCAGGACCCCAGTCATCCTCCTTGCCACACTATCCAAACAAGTGCTTACCAGGAAGGAGCTGCCTCACTGGAGAAAACTTCACCCACTGCAATACTCATTCAATTTATAATTGGGTTTTACAAGGTGTTAACTGGTATTTATAAAGTAAGCAACAAGTTCCCTTAAGACTGGAGTTAGAGCACAAAAACACTGAAGACAGCACCAGCACAGTATTCATCTCACCTGACTTGAAACATCTTCACCATAGAGATGAGCTACTTGTCCAGAAGTCCTGCATAGTATAGGGACTACACAGAACTCTCTAGAAGGATTTGTCTCAGGTAAATTTGATCTTACATGCCTTGTTTACATGCAGATACCTACATTTCAAGAACTTGGATTTGGTGTGATGAATTCCATTCCAAAAGAAATTTTATAGACAGAATTTGGTTGGTTTTTGCAGGTCTACATCAAATTCAAAGCTATGATTTATGACTTCAAAGAAAGAAAACAATAGTATGCTGTTACTAAAATGTGATTTTGAAAGATTCTGTTAGTCCACTCAAAGTACTAAGCTGCCACTTCAGAATGGAAAATAATAACAATAAAAAGCAAAAATGAATATATTTTGCAGATAGAGTGGCCAGTTTTCAGAATCCTAAACTGATATTAACATTATTTATTATTCTAATTTTACCTGCAGAACACAAGAAATGTTCTTGCAAATTCACAGACAAATAAAGGTGACAGGCCTTGACTCCAGAGCTTAAAATACTAATGAGACCAAACACAGTAAGTGATAACATCAAATGAGGGATAAAGTGGGGCATGGAAGAAATAGTTCACAACAGTGTAACAGCATGAGAGAAGTACTTTGGGGTAGCTACACCTCTTTACTTCTGCTTTGGCTCCTCCAGTTAATTTGCATGTGTGAAGGGGGTGATAGGAAGGAAAGTCAGAGACCTTGGTAAGTCAAAAAATGTGCCAGAATTGGGACTATAAATTTCAGGAGTTCACCCCAACTCAAGGCACTATACCAAATCACTTTCTGAAGAGCTCACAACAGTGGAACAAGTAAAATTTTGAAAGCATATTAAAGTAAACAGTTCACTGTTCCTCTCCTTATTGAAAGGGGTTAAAGCAACTTAAATAGAATTTAAATCAATCATTCCTGTCCTGATGGACAAATTTCAATCCAATGTAATTGGAAATGGCAGTTGAAAAACCTTGATAAAAGGGATTTAGATGAGAATGCTAACAAAGAGCAGTAAAAACTGGCATGTTTAATGCAAGATTGTTTTTCCTTTTATTCCCACAGTAATTTTCTAACTGAACTATTGAATTTCTCATAATGTCCTGAGGGGTGCTGTGAAACCTGCTATTCAGCTGCCCAAAAGGAATCCTTATTGTCTGAATCAAGGAGATATATTCAGTTCATGAACATAAACCAAGTTTCTTTTTTTGGTTCCAAGATTCTTTGGACAGTGCTTTCCTCATATAATTTCAAATTACAGATCCATTTCACCCTGGGCTTACAACTATGGTTTCAGGATGTTCTGGGAGAAGATGATTGATTATATGCCTGACAGAACACATGCTGAATTAAGCAGGATCATCTAACCCCTTCCCAGTTAATTATGGTGTCTCCTGGGATGATTTGTTGATAACTCCCCTCACACAGCACGACAATCCTCTCCTCAAGTCTTTAAGATCACCAGCATTTGTGACCCTTCTATACTGATACCCCTTGAAATGACCTAAGACCATTGTGAAGGAATCACACATATGACCTTCAGTCAGGGGTGACAGCATAGGGTTACAGATATGGCTTCAATCAAAGGATGCACAACAGCCTGTGTGATAAGCCAGAGTATTTTTCTACATCTTTATTAGCCAGAGAGCCACAGGAAGCAACAAAAAGGGTAATAGCTGTGTATGAACTGGCCATATGCTAGTCAACAGCAGCTGAACATGAGCTAGCTGTGCCCAGGTGGCCAAGGAGGCAAATGGCATCCTGGCCTGTACAAGCAATAGTGTGGTCAGCAGGACCAGGGCAGTGATTCTTCCTCTGTACTCAGCACTGGTGAGGCCAAACCTCAAGTCCTGTGTCCAGTTCTGGGCCCCTCACTGAAAGAAGGACATTGAGGTGCTGGAGTGAGTCCAGAGAAGGACAACTGAATGGGGGAAGGGTCTGGAGGAGCACAAGTTCTGTAAGGAGTGGCTGAGGGAGCTGGGGGTGTTCAACCTAGAGGAGACCCTGAGACCTTATTGCTCTCTACAGCTGCCTGAAAGGAGGCTGTAGCCAGGTGGGGGATCAGTCTTTTCTCCCAGGCAGCCAGTGACAGGACAAGAGGATGTGGCCTCAACCTGTGCCAGGGAAGGTTTCGTTTGGAAACCAGGAAGAATTTCTTCATGAAAAGGGTTAGTAAGCATTGCAAGAGGATACCCAGGGAGGTGGTGGAGTCACCATTCCTGGAGGTGTCCAAGAAAAAAACAGATGTCACACTCAGTGCCATGGTCTATTTGACATGGTGTTGTTCGGTCTTAGGTTGGACTCAAGGATCTTTGAGGTCTTTTCAGCCTAAATTATTCTGTGATTCTGTGATATGTGCAAACTGGGGATATGATGTAGTGAGAAGATAGGTGACAGGAGAAATGGAACTGACACGATTAAGGTACAAAGCATGTGTATAGACTATGTTTCCCTATATTACATAGAAAACTGATTATTTTTGTGAAGTAGCAGAAATAGTGTCTGCATCTTTTAAGGAGTGAGTGACCTGCAATAATATATTGCTCTATAGAATGAAATCCTACAGCACATTACAGAGATGTTGTACCATCTGGAATTCTATTTCTTTGTATCTCACATGTTTAAATAAAAACTAATCAGTGAAATCTGAAACCAATGCAGCCCACATTGCACTGAATTTCTTGTTGCTAGGCATCATTTGTTCATACTGTGATGCGAGGTGTTTTGCTTCCAGTGTCAAAAAAGGTGGTAAGATTCTCCCACCTTGTAAACATTTAATCAGGCAGTAGAACAGATAAGCAAGTGCTGAAAAGAAGGCTGACTAGATTCATCCTCCTTTTAAACTCCAGGAGAATACTGTAATCCAGTCCTGTGAAATGGACCATTCCCCGTGGTCCTGTTCATGCCTTTATGCTACTGGCTTTGTTCTCAAGCTAGCAGGCTGGCTCCTTTCCATTTAACCTTGTTTTGAGGACAGTAGTTTGGATTTCACTGTAATAGGTTGTTGTGGTTTTATCCCAGCCAGCAATAGCCACTCACTCAATCCCCCTTGGTGGGATGGAGAGAAAATGGGAAGGGTAAAGGTGACAAAACCCATGGGTTGAGATAAAGACAGTTTAATAGGTAAAACTAAAGCCATGAATTCAAGAAAAGCAAATCAAGGAATTAATTCACCAGTCCCGATGGGCAGGCAGCTGCTCAGACATCTCCAGGAAAGCAGGGCCACATCACATGGAACGTGACATGGGCAGACAATGCCGTCACTCCAGAGGTCCTCCCTTCCTTCTTGTTCTCACAGATTCACACGCTGAGCATGACATCAGATAGTGTGGGATAACCTGGACAGTGGGGGTCACCAGTCCTGGCTGTGTCCTCTCTCAGCTCCCTGTACTCCCCCAGCCTCCTTGCTGGTGGGATGGGGTGAGGAGCAGAAAAGGCCTTGACTCCTTTTTTAACCTCTGCTCAGCAATGACTACAACATCCCTATTACTAACACTGTTTCCAGCACAAATCCAAAACACAGCACCATACCAGCTGCTCTGAAGAAAGTAACTCTATCCCAGCCAATCCCAAGAAGTGTGTACTTCAGCAAGTCATTTAGTTCCAATTTGAATGTGCCAAGAAACAGAGAAGCCACTCTCCCTGAAAGTTCTTCCCAAATTATTCACTCAGATGGCTTACAAACTGAGCATGACTTGCTTTAGGTTCCAACTACCTGTTCCTTCTGCCTTCTCTTTCTCCTCAGTAAAAGATCTTTCAGTGTCTAACCCATTCCTTTATATAATTAAACCATAATTTTCTTCTTTTGAGTATCTGTTGGATAAACTAAATTCATCAAGCTCTGTATGAATATCACAACAGGCTTTTCCAGTAGCAGCAAAATAATTTTTGCATGATCTCCAGCATGTCAACATCCTTTTAAAAAAGTGGATATTGCAAATAGAATTCAAATAATCTAAATTTAATTGTCTAAAACATAGGTGCCTTGTCTAATAATATAATATTTGTGCAATAGTTCTGGCTCTCCACCCAGTGAACAAAATGAAACAGACAGTGCCAGGAGACAATTAATCCCACCTCTCTCAGGCATCTAGGAAGGCTGGATGCCCAATGAAGGTGTCTAATTGAATGCACAGGATATCTGAACAGTTAGTTTTGACTATATTCCTTTCTGTTAAATCATGAGTGCTAGCTGAGATGTGTAGCAACACAGAACTGTAGAAATTCTCATATCAAGCAGAGAAGATATCATCACCCACTCATTCTACTACTAATACACCCATCAACAGAAGTAGCTTTTTCCACTTGGAAAAGCTTGGAAAGCTTTATATTCAATTGCTCCTTTGCTACAAGCACAAAATCCATTTTTAGAGTCACGTTTGTAGCATACGTTCACACATTCCGTAAATAAGCCCATGTACTCCCAGCTTCTGGATGTGGGTGGCTTTTTTTAAATTCAGCTGTTACAAGTATTCATGCTGTGTAAAGATCAGTTTCTCAGACAGCTCCGTCAAGACTCCCTTACCACTGTGTCCTTCTTATTGCCATACATGTTTTGCAACTCTTCATGCTGGTCTGGGCCCTAGAAATGCAATATACTCTGTGATGCAGGGTGCTGCCAATAACATTCACAGTGATGTCCCTGCTTTGGAGAGACTACAAAATAAAACAGTTCATCTGTCCATCTTTCATTGCAAATGGTGTAATACCCCATACTGCCTCAGTTCTGAGAAGTTCAGAAAGAAGGAAAGAAACAACTTCACCAGTGGGTTTGGAGCTTGTGTTTCACACATTCAGTACGTTAAAAGGGACCATTATCCCAAATCTGTAAGAGAGGACTTGATTGAGAAGAGGATGCAGTAGCCTCAGACCAGTTGGAATGATGGCCACAGTTGGATGGCTTTTTTTAATTCAAAGTTTTATACAGGAAGATCACAGTTGTTATGGTCTTTCCCAGACAAAACAGCTGCTGAGATAACTCCAGCTTCTTTCACATAATTCTAGCTGTTTAAGCAGAAAATACCAGAAGCTGCTGCTGTTAAAAATATGCTCTGTACTCAAATAAGGTGGCTTGCAGAACCGTGGTTCCCTTTAAATAATACAAAGGACTAATATTAATCTGACTGCAGCACCTCACAGATAATCCTGGAAAAGCTCCTATATTACCACACCAAACTGAAACTCATTTTGATAGGGAAGAAATGTAACAAAAGTGTGCAGAAATGCCACTTAAGTCAGCATTCTCAGATATCTGTGTTTAACATCACCACACTCAGTGGCAACATTGTCAAAGCTTGAAAGAACAGTGCTGAAGCACCTTACATGATTTTTAAAAGAAATTTCCTCCTTACTGAAAGGATTAAAATTATTAAGAAAAACCACCTCTGCCGGAGCAAGAAAAAGATTTCTATGTATCTTATTTTCATTTACTGGACAGAAGACAGTTTCATAGTATAACATCTTGGTTGTAGCTCCTTTTCACATGTTACAGAATCACCTTTTTTATAAAACAGCTTGTCTTTTGAAATCAAATTTGCCACTGGGGGAGTGTTTTGCTGTTGATTGGAAAGCTAGTGCTGGAGAAAAGAACAGAAACTGAATGTAAGTAAAAAAAATACAATTCCTGTGTCTTTTTTAATGGGGCCAGAAATACTGTTGTTTACATAAACTGCCAAATTGAGAACACGAATACCTAGATGTCTGAGCTAAGACACAGTAATACTGGGTTCAGTTTTAGGACTCAGGAATACAACAGACACTGCACTTCATGAAAATGTCTAATGCAACAGGCGCGAAGGGACTCTGGAAATATGCAATAATATTTCAGGCCCTAGAATCACAAGCCTCTGCTCCCTGCAGCCACTCTTGCGGCAGAGATGGCTGAAAGGATGTGTGCAGTCCCCACCCATTCCTGTGCAAATTCTATATTTTTCATTACATAGCAGATCAATCTGGTTTGGGATAATCTAGCTGATTTTGTTTTAAAGTGAATTTGGCTGAGAAAGAAGTCTCTTTGTAGAAACTATCATTTCTTACGGATTCTAAGTGGCTCCGTGTGCCCTAGGAAAAGTATAATGGACAAAGGAATTCATCACAGCTTCTGCTGTGGTAGGTAGGTAAAATTATCAGTATCTGCCAAATCTTTGAGTGCCGTAAGTGGAAACAGCCCGACTGATTACCATTTAATCTACCCTGTAATTCTCCATCCCTATCTATGCATGACAGTAGTTGCCCTACTCAGATGTTGGTCTTCATGACTATGTCAGTGCTAATAAATAATACAGGCAAGGGGCTCTTCTCTAAAAAATGCTCTTTTGTCCCAAAGCAGGGTGACTTTGCCAGTGTGGTGGGTTGATCCAGGATGGACACCAGGTGCTCACCAGAAGCCCTATCACTTCCCTCCTCAGGTGGACAGGAGACAGAAAATATAACAAAAAACTCATGGGTCAAAATAAGGGCAGGGAGAGATCCCTCATCAATTGCTGTCATGGGCAACACAGACTTGGCTTGGGGAAATTAATTTAATTTATTGTAAATCAAATCAGAGTAGCATAATGAGAAATAAAACCAAATCTTAAAAAACACCCTGCCCTCCCCCTCTTTATCCCAGGCTCAGCTTTGTTCCTGATTTCTCTATCTCTTCCTTTCCAGAGGTGCAGGGGGACAGGGAATGGGGACTCTGGTCAGGGTATCACTCCTCAGGGGGAAGACTCCTCACATTTCTCCCCCTGCTTCAGCATGGGGTCCCTCCCTTGGGAGACAGTCCTCCATGAACTCTTCCAGCATGGTTGCTTCCTACAGGCTGCAGTTCTTCATTAATTGCTTCAGTGTGAATCCCCCACAGGGTCACAAGTCATGAAGCAAACCTGCTCCAGCGTGTGCTCCTCTCTCCATGGGGCCACAGATCCTGCCAGGAGCCTGTTCCTGCAAGGGCTGTCCGTGGGATCACAGCCTCCTTTGCACATTCACCTGTTCCAGGGTGGGTCTCCTCCACAGGCCACAGATGGATCTCCATCCCTGTGGTCCTCCATGTGCTGCAGGGGCACAGCTGCATCACCATGGGCTGCAGGGGAATCTCAGCTCTGGCATCAGGAACACCTCCTCCCCTTCTTTCACTGACCTTGCGCTCCGCAGCGTTATTGCCCTCACATATTCTCACTCCTCTCTCTATCTGCAGTTCTGCAAAAGGTTTTTTTTTCCCTTTATCAAATACCTTATTCCAGAGGCACAACCACTGTCACTGATGGGCTTGGCCTTGGCCAGCAGTGGGTCCATCTGGGAGCTGGCTGGCACTGGCTCTGTCAGACATGGGGCAAAGTTTCTAGCAGCTTCTCACAGCAGCCACTCCTGCAGCACCCCTGCTACCGAAACCCTACCATGCAAACCAGCTATAGCCAGAGTGCCCACAGCGAGCCTTGTCAGGGAATGTGCTGTTTGACATAAGCCGAAGCTGTTCCATGAAGCATGCCTAAAAATGAAACAACAGAGACAGTCCTTCAGAGGGTGTTCAATTCCCTTGTGTCCAGCTGTGTCTGGCACTGTAGGTGTAGCCTGGAGCACAAGAGAAGCAAAATTTCTCCCTGCTGAGCAAAGCTGGATGGAAGAACAAGTACATAACCTGTAGCATGGCTACAGAGACTTTCAGATTATATGGGTGGAGCTGTGGGGATGCTGAATAAAGTTATCAGACAGTAGATAGGAATGTCTCCTGTTCTGTGCTCTAGTTGTGGAGCAAAGGAGCTGTATTTAATATTAATAATGTGGTATTTAAAAGACTGGTTCTAGTGGCTTCAGCACTTGATTCTTAAAAATTAAATTGTGTTTCTATTTTAGAGAGAAAACAAAGAACTAGCAATGTGTCCTGGTTTTGGCTGAGGTAGAGTTAATTCTCTTCACAGTGGGTGGTATGGGGTCTCTGTGTTTGTGCCGGAAACAGTGTTAATAACAGGAATCTTTTAATTATTGCTGAGCAGTGCTTAGAGAGAATCAAGGCTTTTTCTGCTCCTCACCCCACCAGGGCAGTGAGGAGGCTGGGGGAGCACAAGGACTTGGGAGGGGACACAGCCAGGACAGGTGACGCCAGCTGCAAAAGGGACATTTCATACCATATGTGTCATGTTCAGCTTATAAATCTGTGAGAACAAGAAGGAAGAGGGGGGAGAACCTTTGGAGTGATGGTGTTTGTCTTCCCAAGTCACTGATACACTGGATGGAGCCCTGCTCTGCTGGAGATGACTGAACACCTGCCTGCCCATGGGAAGTGATGAATGAATTCTTTGTTTTGTTTTGCTTGCATGTGGGGCTTTTGCTTTACCTGTTAAACCGTCTTTATCTCAACCCATGGGTTTTCTCATTTTTAGCTTTCTGATTCTCTCCCCCATCCCACTGGGGAAAAGTGAGTGAGCTGATGTGGGGCTTAGTTGCCAGTTGGAGTTAAACCACAACACAATGACAAAGAAAATATCCCTAGGGAAGCATGTGCATGAAATTCCAGATGGAATTCAGAAAGGCAAAATGCAGCTGTCCCAGTCTCAAACAAAGGGACCCAATACAGTGACATATTCTCATCTTGGCAGATATTTCCAGACTTCGCTTTGTTCCCCCACACAATTTGTTTCTCCTAGAAAGCCTAGGCATGCAGCGGAGTAGCTATTGTGCCAACACAGAACAGAAAGATAGTGCTCATCCCAAGAGGTTGAAGATGAGATCTAAAATATATGCATCTATTTATTTAGGCAGAATGTAAAGAGGCAAGCCACAAGTGCCTACTTTTCTTTGCAAACACTTCCTTAGGGAGCCAAAGCTGGCTGAGGCACACCTCTGACCTGTACTACATGCTTTTACAAACAGGCTGATAGCTATCAGCCATAGACACTTCAGCTCTTCTTGCTAGAGCTCCACACCAAGATCTTTTTTTTCCTGCTATTCAACAGCTAATACATGCCCTTCTCCCCCACCCCCCACCCCCTTCCCCAAATTGTCTTTACTCAGTTAGTCACTTTCATTATGAAAAGCTAAGCATGGTATTTTTTTCATGTTAAATCTATGCATTCACTTGTCAGGTGGGTCAACAACAAAAGAAGGTTATGCATGTACTTATAATTGGTTTATGCAGGTGAGTCATGCCCTTGATTTTCTTCTGCATGTAGATTTTACATCAAATACTTTGCTTAGATTCCTTTGTGCTTTTTTCTGCTACCTGCTGTAAGAGTTAAAAACTCAAATTTCCTGTGATTTAAGCTGTAAACAGACAGGTTAGAATAAAGGAAAGCATTGGGAGACACCAAATGAGCCAGCTTTCTGTCACTCTTTTCAGGCTGATTACAAGTCTCACACTGTGCTGTGCACCCTTGGAGTATTTTACAAAAGATTTAAAATCTGTTGAAAAGGTAAATGAAATTCATCCAGAAAGAAAAGAAAAAGAAAAAAAAAAAAAAAGAAAGGAACATTTTTTTGACAGTCTTTGTTCTATCCAGATAAGGTACTGCTTTGGTATCGTTTACAGTCTCCATGCACAGCGAAGCATGCTGACAGTCTGAATGGCTTTAATACAGCAACACTGTACTTGGGAGACATCCTAGCCTGCTCCAGGCTTTGCCATCTTGGAGTCACCCTCCCCTCCAAATCATTGTTGCTGCTTAGTGATTAAAAAAATAAGTCATTTTTTCAGCCTTCTCACAAAGCATGTATATTATTCTATGACAAGGCTCATTAAAAAATAGGACTTTAACCATCTTTCACTTGCCAGTTTAAGACTGAGAAATAACAGGAGTGCTGCAGACTGTGTTAATATTATTTTAATCACTGGTTTCTTTTAATCTTCAACACATCTGGGGTAGAATAGCTTCATCTGAAGAACAAAGCATTCAAATACATATTTTGTATTTTCCCTGCTGTGTTAATGAAACTGGGCAGGTTCTAGGGAAATTGAATTACTCTCCTCTTTAAATATTCATTAATTTAAATAGGAGGACTGGAAAATTGGTCACTAGCTATTCAGTAAATAGCACTCTCAAATTGGCTGTCCTTATAATTGCCATGATTTTTTAAAATAACATTGATTCCTTTACGCAGTGAAATAACATATTGATACAAGCACATTCAGGACCATTAGTATGATTATTGTTCAGCTGCTGTCTGGAGGGCTCCTGCTTAAAAAAAGGATAGCTAGATATGACCTTGTACATATTTTGAGAAGGTATTAAGTAATATTTCTCTATCAAAGTAGTAGCAAACCTCAGCAAGCCCACAGTCCTAAACACTGTAAATCTTAAAACAAAAACGATGTAAGCACTTTGGTAAAATGTATACTCAATCCTATTTTCATGAAAAAACTCTTTAACGTATGCTTCTTGAATATGGGCCTTATGCTGTTATTTATTTTTTTTTTAATGCAACTTACATTGAGCATACCTGCATTACAGACCAGACATATTTCTGTCCTGGAGTTCCTGGACAGAAGTTTATGGACATGCCCACAGAGTCTGCACAGTGGCCAAGGTGTATCCAGCCAGCCACACATCTACTGCTCTGGTGAAAAGCATTTGCAGAGTAAATCTGAGGTCTCCTCAATGTGTTGGGCTCACTGAGGACGTACTGACCATCTGTCCAAAAGATGAGCTGCATATCTGGCCCCTCACCTTTCAAGTGTGTCCACCAAAGAGCTGAGCTGTGTATGTATAAGGGACACCTCTGACCAGTTTGGGGGAGATTGGAGAGGTGCCTGTCCAATTTTTTACTTAGCTGGCTCTGTGTTGGTCACTGGCTGCTTTCACACAATGATGAATGATACTGTCCAGTATGTTAAAGGGAAATTTCAGAAGACAAATGAGAAAGACAAATACAAGCTACAAATATAATTCTATTTCCTAACCTTTACAGCAACACACTTCTTTACTAGTAAAAAGAAAGGGAACAGGAATGTACACATTCCATTATTACAATGTTTTCTGTTCTATATATTGTACATATTATAGCCAACTGCATCTACCTACATCAGTTTCTTTGAGTTCCTGCATAGGAATGTGAACCGTCTTCAACAGCAACTTTGAACAAGTTGGGAATGGAGGAGTGAAGTAGAAGCTGAGAAGAAGGTGGGGATTTTGG
Organism: Lichenostomus cassidix; assembly: GCF_008360975.1. Classification (NCBI taxonomy): domain Eukaryota; kingdom Metazoa; phylum Chordata; class Aves; order Passeriformes; family Meliphagidae; genus Lichenostomus; species Lichenostomus cassidix. Next base: position 83,385,967 of record NC_139483.1, on the reverse strand, counting down.
ATGGTTTAGGTTATGTCTTTGTTTATCATCATCCAACTCTATTTTGGCAGGCAATAACTTATTTTAATCTTCCCCATGTTCAGTCTGTTTTGCCCATGATGGTAATTGGTGAGCAATCTCCCTGTCCTTGTCTCAACCTGTGAGCATTCTTTTCCCTCCTGTCTTTTTGAAGATGAGGAGTGAGAGAGTGGTTGTTGGGTACCTAGCAGCTGGCCAAGGTCAACCCATCAGATAGGGGTGTGGAGGAACTACAGGATCTTCACTCAGCTAGATATTTACCCCAGGGGACAAAAACATCCCCAAACAACTCCACCTCTTTTTAACTAATCTCCTAATCCTTTGCCTCATTTTCCCTACGTGTTCTTTATGTTTATGGAGGCAGTGGTTCTAAGAATATTCACTTCCTTCCTGTGCTTAGTGTTCTGTTGAAGAAGACATGCAGCCCCGTAATGCTTTCAGACGCCACCATCTCCCTCAGCTAGGGAGTACTGTGGCAAAGCAGTATGGAACCAGAAGGCAAAACAAAGCTTCCCTGGTATCTGTGGAAACAGGCCAGCCAAGGGGACAAGTCATTGCCACAAGCAAAAGGCAATTATCCAGGGCTGGAACGCAGGCAAATGTAGCAGGTTATGGCATTTTGTTCAGTGGATGAAAACACTTGACAAAAACTCCTTTCTTGCTGCTGGGGGCTTTCCATGTGATAGGTTGCCCACATGGTTATAGATAATAGGCCATTGCTTTAGCAGTCCGTGAAGATTTAGAATGCTGCATTTTTGCAATATCTAGCACAAGCATAGACTAGGTGATTTCTTTCCTCTTTGGAACTGTCCAAGAATAGTTTGAAGCATTGGCAGACTCCTACAATATTTTTTCATGCAATTTGTCTTCTTTCGGTTAACAGTGTGAGTCTGTTTAATATTTCTTTACAAGTCATATTTTTAGCCATCTCAGCACTCTTGTTGCTCCACATCATCCTAAAAGCTGAGTACAAAACTTTGGCTTGAGACCTCTAGGTTATCCTTTCAGCATTATTCAGCATTCAGTTACTGGAACTCTACAAATCTGTTCACACTACCTATCACTAAATTACCTGTGCTCACAGTTTCCTTCATGCTTCTCTGAAGGTAGATCTGCTTTTTTTTTGTTTGTTCTCATATCATAGATTCATGGAATAATTCCATTTAGAAGGGACCTTGGGGCTGTTCAGCCTCTGCAAAGAGCCTGTCAATTTCTTGCTCACTCTTCCTGACAGTGTGCAGCTGCTCACCTCCTCTGTGTCTCCTTTGCCTGCCAGAGCTCCTGCTGCATGTCCTGCCACAAGGACACCATCACTGTCCCCTACCTGAGCCCCAGGGCAGCAACCAGGCACTGCCTGGTGCCTGAGACTTGGCATCCGTGGTTCTGTGGCATCGTTGTCTTGCATGGGAGACAGGAGCTTTATGAGTTTTTGCAGTTTGCCAGGCTTTAAGATAGCTAGTTCCCCAAGACTCAGTCCCGTTCGCAAGATTCTTTGATATTTGGCTGATTTGTCTAAAAATACCATTTATTAGATACAGAAAATAACAAACATACAAACATAGAACAGATTGACACACATAGACACACAATGAATGCATAATTGCAACACTATAATAGCTAAAATGCAATTATGGAGTAAAAGCTTGCTTGAACTATAAAAATAGTACAAAAAATGCAAGTTAAGAAATGCTTGCTTGAGCTATAAAATAGCTGAAATGCAAGTTAAGAAAGGTACCTATAAGTTAGCCGGAATAATACAATTTAGGAAACCAATGAGCTTACCAAATCCAATTTTGGAGCTGGAATGCATTAGACTTCCTCACCCAATCCCGCAAGAAGTAACCACAGGGCTGCGTCCAGACACCTGGGGAGAAAACTTTCCCTCACGCTCCAATGTCCATGTAGAAAAGCTTCTACCTTTCTGAGATTTCGTGGTGTTTTTATAGGGAAAAGACTGTGGATTTGTGGTCACTTAAAAATTTTTCACATTCTCTCAGTGTCTCACCTTGACTTCCAGGCACCAGTACTAGATAGCCAGGATTAAGCAATCAACCTAATCTGAGCCATCCATCTCTGGCTAGCGATCAGGGAGAGAGAGAAGGGGGAGGGGGGAGAATCCTGCCACAATCGTCCCACACAACTCTGCCTGGATTGAAGTCTCCAGTGTGCTGAGGGCCAGGCTTCCTCCCAGGTAGGAGACCATGTCCTGTTGTGCCTCACCGCTGTCTCAGGATTATGTATGTAAAATTTTTTGGTTTTGCCTATATATACACACCATTCTTGCATTTTGGTTCTTCCACTTGTCTGAAGAAGGCTTTTTCTACTTCTTCCTGCTCAGGTGGTCTGTAGCAGACACCCATCCCAATGTCATCTATGGTGATCTACTTTCTAACCATGACCCATAAGCTCTCAGCTGGCCATTGTCCTTCCCAAAGCAGAGACAGCCGCACCCTCATTGCTCTCTTATATAAAGGCAACTCAGAGTTTTTCTGATTTCCCAGAAAATCTATGAGGTCTTGCCCCACCATGCTGCCACGTGGACTCATTTCTGTGCATACCATTAGGATGGCCCCTTTTCTGCTCCTTTCTGCCTTATGTTGGTTATAAGGTCTTGTCTGTATCACCCCACATCCTTTCCTTGCCAATCACTTCCTCATTTGATTGTAGGTCATCATCATCTCTCTCCTCCATCACTTCTAATGTAAAACTTCTCCTTCCCAGGTTGGCCAGCACGTTGGCAAAGACATTTTTTTCCCTGTTTGGTCACAGGGATTCCATCTCTTCCCAGAAGTTCTTGATCATCAGAAAGGCTTCCAAGGTCTTGAAGACGAATCTTTGTTGTTGACACCAGCTGTGCAATCCCTTGTTGATATACAGGATTCCTCCACTCTTCCTCAGTGATGGTACTGAGGATACACTCATTTGGCTTCTCTGCCCTTGGCTACCACCCTTGGATCCATGCAGTCATGCTTGGTATGCTCCAGGTTGTCCCTGACCTCACTGGTGCCCCCATTGAAGAGCAGCAGTGGGTAAGACTCCCAGAGCTGAAAAGACTTGGCAGCCTCTGCAGAACACCCCAGATCAAAAATTCCCAGCAGACTCTGCACAACACCCCAGATCAAAAATTCCCAGCAAACCTCCTTTAATTAATTTGCAGTTTTATTTTTAAGGAACTCCCAGGGGTCTCCCTAAGATCCCAGAATTTCACAGATCTTGAAGTTGAAGGCAGCACCTGCTGTTGGCTGCCTGTGTGCCATCAGGTAGTTCCTGCTTTGGCTCCATGGCAGCGCAGTGCACAAGGATGAAGGCAGGAGATTCACACCTCTGAGATCTTTGGGGCAGTAAGAGCACATGGGGTGGGAGGGACTGTGCTGGGAGGACCTGTGTGCTCACTATGTGGCTCAGGCTTGGTTCCCTGGCTGGGCTGGCCCCATCTCTGCCCCAGCCAGAGGAAGAGCCAGGCCCCATATGAAAGGAGAAGAGTTAGGGTTTTTTTGTGAGCCTTGTCTTTCATTTCTGATGACCTTTTTTGAATAAAAAGTAGTGGGTTTTTTCCCAGTAACATTTTGTTTTGAATGGCTGGCAATCTTTGTTGGTACTTGCCTAAAGGAAAAGGATACCCTGATGGGGAGGAGAAGTGCTTCAACAACAAGCTCACATGCCATCATGCCAAGCATGCTTTTCATCTTGCAAAATGTAGGTGAGAAGCTCCTGCCTTTGAGGCCTGACTGAAATCAGAAAGGAAATCCAACGAACCGTGAAGACTGTAACCTTTTTCCATGACAGAATTGAAAGAAAGATGAAGAACAAAAGCATAACATAGTTCAAAGTTTTGAAAAGGGGAAAACAAACTGGAAAAGCATGGAGGAGATAATTCTGGACTCACTGCATTTTAGTATAGGTGCTATTTGGGATGTGTTGCTGCCCCACTGATCTCAGAAACCTTTCTGTTTAGTGAAATGAAACACAGCCAGCCAAGTGCTTGTCTTAGCCTCTGTTCTTCTCAAAACAACAGGAGGTATCTTAAGCAAACAAAAATTCAACCAGTGGCTTTCCTACAGCCCAGACAAAAGATTTTAAAATATGACAATTTTGAAAACCTGGATGTAGAAAGCGCTGGGCTGGCTGTTGGTCTGTGAGATAGTTATGATAGTATTGCCTGATTTAGACATAAACAGTTGAAGAAATGACCTTATTTTTACATTGATAAAAATTATATCAGATGTGACTAATTGGAGACTAGAGGCAGGGGAGAGCTTAGAGGCACAGTAATTGTTCTTGTCTGATCAGAAGGATCAAAAAAGAATCCCTTAGAGAGATAAATTAAAAAATGAGAGAGTCCAGTGGCATGTTGATCATAAGATTGATTTTTTCTGGACGTGCCTGGACAATATGCTGAATATGTTTAAATACAATATTGTTACCAAGGAGCTGAAGGATTTGTTTTCTTTACTACACATCTTGTTTGATATAATGGTCACATTTCCGTTTGTCTGCTCAACAGCAGCACTTTAAAAACAAAGATACAACTCTTCTTTTCTTTCAGAAATAGAGGACATGCTATCCAGCTGTGAAATATCTGCATTTATAGGAATTTCAGTGTAACGGATCTGAGTGAATGATTTCTAACAATGATTTTCAATTGAATAATTTTGCTTCAAGACCACATTGACCCTCTGTTTAATGGCTGAGGACACAAAGACACACTCACTCACACACTGAGTCTCCTGTGGCATCAAGCTCAGAGTACTGAGGCAGAAGAGTGGGAGATCTTTGGGAAGCCCAGCACAGCCAGCTGCTAGTACCAGCCTGCCCTCTTCATCCTCTGAAACCTGTCACCAGTCAGGACTTGTGCCTGGGAATGTCTGAGCTGTTTCTGGTAGCTGGTGCTCTTGGTGAGCTCATCTGATCAGGAAAAAGAGAATGTGCTGTGCCCACTTTATCTTTCCCTCTGTCTGCACATGCCAGCATTTCTGAAACAGGACCATTTTTCCCCTCCTGCCACAAAATGCAAGACAAAGTGAATAAACATACAGTTTTGTGATGGAGTGTTGTTCAATACACCCTTGGGAAACTCATCATAAAGCAACATCTTTAGTATTACACAGACTCATTCAGAAAAAGCCTCTGAGAGGGACAGATCCTGATGTACACACATGAGGTATTCAGAGCAGGAGGTGTCCTGTGCCCAGGAAGAACAGCTGGGGTTCCCTTCTTTAAGTGTGTCACAAGGTTTGCTGTTTTTTCAGCTACAGTGAGATTTCACCAGAGAGGGAAATAAAAGCTGGCAAAATGGATGAAATCAATGTCAGCCTGAAAAATTCCCCATCCTTCCTCTTGAAGCAGAAGAGCAATATCACTTGATAAGGGAAGAGAGATTTGAAAACGCTTTGTCTCTACAAGGCTTCCTTCTCAGCATTCCTGCTCTGTCAGGGCTCTTCTATCACCTTGAGAAAGGGATGCAGGATACATTCCTACATGGAGCACTCATGTCAACAGAGCATTTCTCTCTCACAATGGTTTTCAAATCTTCTGTTGTGCGGGCAGCTGCTTTGAGTGGCTGAACCTGTCTGAACCTTGCTCAGGATCCATTCTTCTCCATTAGCCTTCACAGCTGCACAGATGCTTTTCAGAGACAAACCCTGATCCTAGAGAGTGGACCAAGGCACTCCAGAGTGGGACAATCCCAGGCACAGGTCTGCTTTCCTCTGGGCCTATTTGGAGAAAAGTGAATGTTTCACACAGGCTGTGCTTTCTGACCCTCTTGCTGTTCGTCTAGCTGAACTTTTTAATGGATGCACAGCCAGCTCACACCTTGCTGAGAGAGCTGACAGAAACAGCTGAGTGTCCTTCCCATGCAAGACACCTTCTTTACCTCTTGATTTAACTTCACCAGGGTGCATGAGTTAGATACACAAACTTGGTCTTCTCCTCAGCGTCCTCTTGACATTCTGGTTACAGAGCAGTCTCGATGTTGAAGATATTTCTGTCCCCATTGCAGGCTTTCCTAGATGGGTATCTTGTAAATGTAAAGGATCTTTTCATTCCTCCCTGCTGTAGCTTTTATTACTCATTTCTGCTAACTAAGGACAGAAAAGCCAGCGCCACTCTCTGCCCTTTTGCTTTTGAGGCATTGCACTTAGCACAAGCAGGACATAAGATGTATTTTTGTCTGCTGCTTAGCTAGGCACTTCATCTTCTCTGGCATTCATGTCTCACTACACTTTTCCTCAGCCTAACTAACAGGTTTTGTAAATTGATGTACTACAAAATTCACTACTAGTGAATCCCAGAAAAGAGAATGAGGACAGAAAAAGAGGGAAGGGAAGGGAAGGGAAGGGAAGGGAAGGGAAGGGAAGGGAAGGGAAGGGAAGGGAAGGGAAGGGAAGGGAAGGGAAGGGAAGGGAAGGAAGGGAAGGAAGGGAAGGGAAGGGAAGGAAGGGAAGGAAGGGAAGGAAGGGAAGGAAGGGAAGGGAAGGGAAAAAGAAAAGAAAGGAAAGAAAAAAGAAAAAAGAGAGAAAGAAAGAAAAAGAAAGAAAGAAAAGAAAGAAAGAAAAGAAAGAAAGAGAGAAAAAGAAAAAAAAAAAAGAAAAGAAAAGAAAGAAAAAAGAAAAGAAAAGAAAGAAAAAAAAAAAGAAAAGAAAGAAAAAAGAAAGAAAAGAAAGAAAAGAAAGATGGAAAGGAAGGAAGGAAGGAAGGAAGGAAGGGAAGGGAAGGGAAGGGAAGGGAAGGGAAGGGAAGGGAAGGGAAGGGAAGGGAAGGGAAGGGAAGGGAAGGGAAGGGAAGGGAAGGGAAGGGAAGGGAAGGGAGTCTAAAAGTTTTAAGCTTTTCTAATGCCCCACTAGAAGTAGAAAAACTTAAAGTAAAAGTAAGACCAGTTGAGCTTTCATATAATTTTCAGATTAGAGTATCAGAAGAAGAATAATTTATCCTTTGGCTGATCTGAAGTAAGGAAAAAAACATGTTATGTCATTTCACAGATGAAGAACAGAAATATGAAAGGCTAAACTCTTCCTGTCCCAGTTTGAGCTTCCAACTGGGACAGCTGTGCTAGGAGAAGCAGTGTTCCCTTTGGCGTTCATGGAGCAAAACAGGCACCTTAGAGAACAGTTTACTAAGGCAGCAATCACACTACCTACACGAAGATGCTCAACACTGACAACTCACTGTTTTCACAATCACACATAAGAATCCTAAAACCACAAACTGTCGCAAATCGGAAGACTTAAGAAAATGTATTCAGGGGTTCTTCCATTTTCTGGAGCTGTTAGGTAGAGGTGGGTCACAGATTTTCTTAACCATGAGACTCAAAAAGAGTTTTTTCAACTGTAAGATTCTTGAGTAATCTGATATCTACTGATGTTAAGGTTTTCAGGAAAAAATTAAGCACCTCTCACAAGCTTCAGACTAAAGATTGAGCACTGGCAACTTTCTATCTCTCCTCTCCAAATGATAGATTTGAAATGCCATTTTTCCAGCAGGGCTTCCCTTGCCTGACTGAAAATGTTTCTGTTGTTTCACGTAGCCAGCCTGACGGATGAAGTGATAATGCATGGCTGGCTGCTGGTATCAGATGCTCCCCCTGCCATGTGTCCCTGCCAAGGCTCCACACACAATTCGCTCTATGAAATGCCAGCTCATTTCCACGTGCAGCCAGCTCTATTCATATTCCTCTCAGAGTTAGTGACAATAAATATTATAAAATCACACAAATCCAGATGGTGTGGGCTGGAGTTGCCAGCTGTTCTACCACTTGTGAATTGCCTCTCTTGTCCTGCAGCTTGGCTTCCAGAGAAAGCATCTCATCAGTTTCCTATGGTCTCATTGCATTTCTTTACAAGCCATTCCCATCCTGAGATATTTTCAACTTTCATTGTAGATATATATAAAAGACAGAGAGGAAAAGCAAATTTAAAAAAGAAAATCAAAGAATCCTTTACCTCAGAAATTGAGGATTATTTTTCAAATAATGACCTCAACCTTTCAACAGCTTCTCAGTTTTCATCCATGAAAAGAGACCATTTCGAGGGTTCCGCTGATTTTTTACTAATTCTCTTTCACAGGAGACTTACAGCTAAAAGAGAAGTAAAGGTTCTCTAATCTTGCCCATAGTTAAAAAGAACACAGAAACTGAAATACTGACATGACCTGTGTGAACAGCATAGTGTAAATCCTAAACATTGTGACAATTACCTTGCTTTTCTGCTCTGAGTTTTTCCATGAGTTTTGACTCTTTGAGCCTGGGGTAGTATCTGCAGGCCAGAAGCAGTCTTCAGTCCACTGAATTTACCATCCAAATTATTACCAGGGCTGGGAGAAAGGCTGTAACACAGCTATGGCTAACAGGGCTGTCATGAAAATACATGTGAACATACGTGACTGCCACTAATCTCATTCTCATATTGGGCCATCTTCTGAGACTTTTTGTTGAAAAGGAATGCAAACAAGAGTGAGTGGGAGGTGTGGGAGGTGGGACAAGCCCAAAGCCAAGCAGCAAAAACAAGAAAAGCCTAAAGTTTCCCAGTAAGAACAGGGAAAGAGAAAGCCTGAGCCCAGAAGTGCAAGTAAATCCACTAGCCATGGGGCTATGCTGTCAGTCAGCAGGCTCTGGGCTGTGGTGCCAGAAGGGAGCAGGCACCAGTAGCGATGCAGCTGCTCACAGCTGCTGCTCTGGCTGGTGCCATGGTTTGGGGCTCTGGTGGTGGGACAAGGGTGTTTGAGGACGAAAAAACGTTCTCAGGGGCTCTCCAGGCTGGTGTCTGACACATCAGAGTGCTTTACCAGCAGTCTATCCCATTACATTTCCATGCCCAGGAAGAATGGCACAGGGGTCTCATGGTTTTCTCCCACAGCTCTTTTGGCAGCAGTGTGATCCCAGGTTACAGAGCTGCACTGGAACACAGAGAACCAAAGCCCTCATGGAATATTTCAGAGACTGTTGGTGCATTCAGTGCCAAAAGAGTGAAAATCATAAGGGTAGTTGTTCTGCTAGGATTTACAAGTTTCCACCCTTGCAGAAATCCTATTTAAGGCTGGCTCAGGACTTTTGAATAAAGCTTTTAGTTCATGTCACAGGAAGGTAAAATTAGATTTGTAGATCCATAAATGCATCAGATATTGAATTCAACATAAACCTCTTTTGAAACACTCATCATTTCTACTTATCTTCAAGTCAGTGACATCCACTCAGTTCTGGATGAGAAAGAGAGTAGGAGAGGAGGGGAGTGCCCACCTCTAGTCTATACACAGCCCATCTCACAATGGCATGAAAGCTCCTCTTTTCATTCCCAAGCCATTACTTCAAAAATATCCTTGGGTCAGAAACTCTCCAATCCAATACACTCCTATCTGTGCCTGCTCTCTCAGCATCCCTGTGTGCAGACCCTTGTAATGTTTCATTAATTCCCATGTGCCTCCCAATGCTGGAATTTTACCATCAGAGACTGCCCACAAGTGGGATATCAGGAATGTCAGAAACATTTCACTTAAGAGACAAGACAATTTACAGTTAGGCAACCACCTAACTGGAGTTATCTGGTTACAAATTCCACATTTGATATGGTATTTTTAAAATTTTATATTTTTATTTTATATTGAATTATATATTCAGTCAGCAAAGTCCCATTTTTACCTTTGTTCTTAGTCTGCTTATACCAAAACACTGGCATTTGTATAATTTCCCAAATTATTTCTGAAAAAAGTATATGATGCACACTGGGATTTACTCAGGTGCCAGTGGGAGAGTTGTCTCTGACATAGCTTTCATCCTACATGCAATTTCACCAAGCAGGTCCCAGAAGAGACATATTCTCTCCAGCAAAGATCCTTGAACTACTGTGAGACTTTCATTATATAAATTCATCATTCTTCTGAGTTTATATTAAAAGATCTTTGCAAAGTTCTGTCCAAACTCTGCCTTGCATTTACCTGGTAGGAGTCCTATTATCTCAGTAGCAGTGCAGCAAATGAGTCAGCAGAGAATGTGCCACTGGGTATGTTACTCAATCATTCCCATCTGCCGTGTTTGGGGACACATCTGAAACAGGCATCAGCCTCCCCAGTCGTGCCCCAGGGAGGCACTTACTCTAAGAGGGTGTGACTCAGCAACATTTCTTAATTATCTGATGGTTGCAGGAGACTTGGAGATTGAAATGTTGTCAGCAACATTTTATCCAAAGTGGTGAAAAGCTTCTAAAAAGCACTACTGGGACATATTCTTGCTATCTTCATGGCACTGGGCCACCATTACCATAAACAAACTCTGATACCTGAGTGTGGCCTTTTGGGAAATTTCATAAAAAGCCAGAGGAAGGCTCATTGCAACCTCCTACGCCTGTGTGCTTAAAAGCAGTGCTACTCCCCGTGTAGGCTGGGCCTGGGCTAGGCTCTCTGATTCCCAAGGGATTGTGACCTTCTCTTTCTGCTCCTCAGTGTCACCAAGGCTGCGCTGCCTCAGCACAAAGGTCACAGGTTTGTCACCATCTCTCTGGCTGAATGGAGCTTGACACCAGGAGTCTGCATGGTCTAAAGGTGGGATAACAGCAAAGGCCTTGAAAATACAGACAATGGTTGAGAAAAGAGGTCCCAAAACACATAAAGCACAGATGGGCTATCACCTATCCTTTACACAGGCCAATGGGGAAAGCTGGGAGAAGACTGCCTCTGCTTTGGAAAAGGGAGCAGCAGCTGAGAAAGGAAAGAACAGTAAGCAGCAGCTGCCTTCTGCAGCCTGGAAAGCAGTGTCCCCTCCAGGGCCAGGCAGTGTGTAGCCTTGGTGGAGGTCAAATGCTGGGAATTGACTCAAAACTCGACCTTATAAAAGCATCAAGTTTGGGGAGGAAGAGGAGAAAACAGATGTTTACTGTAGTTGTTGCTTTCCTCATCGAAGGGCTGGCTGTGATCACCTCCACAGCAGTACCTGAGGCCATGCAGGACCATGGCCACCAATGCCAGTCACACAGGTCACCTCCACGGTGCTGGGCACTCACAGCTCCTGACCAGGCAGGATCACTAAGAAGTGCCAGCTTTGGGCGTGGGGTGGTGTGACTGAGGAGAAGAAAGAAGCAACCACCAGTGTTGGGGGTGCTGTTGATGTGTGTCAGCATAACAAAGGGGGTTTTTACAATTTAAACTGTAAAATAAAAAGGTGCCATTATCACTGCAGCCTTACCATAAAAAGGAGAACAATAGAAAGAAACGTATTTTAACTGAAGAGTTAAAATGCGGGGTGTCATCATAATGCTTTCAAACTGACTGAACTAGACTGCTCCTGATCTTCCTCTAGATGCAGAGAAACCCTTCACAGACTTCTCTTCCACGGAGAGCACCAGTTAATTAAGTATCAGCATTAGGTGCCTTGTAGTTTTGTACAATTCTACCAAATTTCTGCTTTTTCAGTTAACGAAGTACTACAGATCTGCCTACAACAGACTGAAAGTCCCATGAAGGGCTAAAGATCCCAAGTCCTAGTTTTCAAAAGTAATTCAAGGCTCTAATTTCAGCTGCCAGTTTGGAAGCTGAAAATTCAAGGCTTCCTTGTGTAAGCTTTCAGAGGAAATTGGAGAAGTGAAAATGTAAGGTTCCTTTTTTTTTCTTTTCTATTCTGAAATTTGAAACAGCTGTCACAAAATGTTTATAACCATACATACTGCTCAATAAATGTCTAAACCTGGAAGGAACTATGCATGAATTATGTCTGATTTATACATTAAATAAAAATAGAAAGAGCCAGTTGAATTTTAAACATTCTCCCCATATTCAGTAAGACTAGAAATTACAATGTCTATAGAATATTGCCTGCAAAAATGTCTAATGCATTGCATGTACAATATAAAAAATATTTTAAAAGCATTCTGAGAGTTTATCAGCCAAGGTAAATACTTGGGCCTAATTAAACCTTCTTAAATTGGCTTTTCATAGTGAAAAATAGTTTTCTCTTTAACTCCACCCATAAAGTGCAGACCAAGATAAAACATAAGGAAAGATCTAAGCTGCCTTTAATTGCTGCAAGTTATTGCCCTTGGACAGGTCAATAAACTCACCGGGCACATAACTTAGTCTACAGGAATCAGACCCCGGGGTGAGAGAGGATAATCCCCCCCAGCCCTGCATCCTGACCAGATCCCAGACCAGCTCTGAGAAGGCCAAATCCTCAGCTCATCTCCTTTTGGGGCAATGAAGTGTTTGATTATAGCATCTTTGGAGAGGCAGGAGCAGGGCCATGTTACAACCCTGGCCCCAGATTGTCCTGGACTGGCTGCCTGTGCCAGCCAGGGGTGACAGACATCCAAGGTGCAGACAAAGCAGGGGACACCAGTGTTTCTAAACATCCAATCTACCTGCCCCCACTGAAGAAAGACAGGTTTCAACAAACAGGTTTCATGGAGCTGAAACACCAGTTCTGTTATAGGTACAAATGAGTCAATAAAGTCATACTAAAGTTTTGCCTACAATGTGATGCAACTTTGAAGATACATGAATCTAACATGCAAAAAGCAATGCCATTTCATGTCTTTATTTAGTTGCAAAATGCTTTGGTAGATACATTCGCTGCTTCTTTGGAGGATTAGTTTTGAACTTTGGATACTCTTCAGTCATACTTACCGATTTAACTTTGCAGGGATAATAACTTGGCCTGATTAACCCCAGGGAATGAAGATATTTAATAGCTGTTCTTCCAGTTTATTACCTAGCCCTGGCAAACAATGCAAAATAAATCAATTAAAATGTAATTCTAAGAAGAGTATTCCCAGGTTTGGTGAGCTAAACCACATTTTTGCAATTAATGTGGCCTTTATAAATGTTTTAGACCTTGCTCAAGATCATCTGCATATATCAAAACATTTTCATCCCAGTTTTATGGCACAGCTCTGTTAGAAAAATATTTCAGTGAAACAATTTCAAAACAAAACTTCGTGGTTTAGCTCCCTAAACAACAGAGGTAGCTGAGATTTATTCTGGCTGTCTCCACCACCACTCTGTGCACAACAAAAGTGCTTCCCAACTCAGCTTGCACAAACAAGCACTGCCACTTCAGTCCTTCCTTGTGTGCTCTCCCCTCCAGTGCAGAAGTGAGCTCTGTGTATTCCCGTCACCCCGGCAGCTGAAAATTTCCTAGATTTTACCCCTCAAAATAAAGCAAAGTAGGTGAATGCATGCCCTGAGAGATACACACGGGAGGGGACAGAGCAGCTGGCAGAAATATCAGTGTCACCATAGAGGCCACAGCACTTTCTGGTGCAGTTGATGCTCCCAGAGCAGATGAGGGTGACTGCCTGGCAGCCAGACTTTACCAAGAGGCAGATGAACCACAGCAGTTACCTCAGGGAGCTGTAACTGAGTTTTCTGGGGAGACCAACACACTGACACATCATGTTATTGGCTGTAAGTTCAATGCCCTCCCCGCATGACCTGACAACATGGAAGTTGGTTAACAGAGCCACCTTATCACCCAGCTTGATTTGAAACACAGACCACACAGAAGTCCTCCTTCGGTGTAAGGAGAACCTGTTTCTCCTCTTTAGGAAGAAACATATGAGATTAGGAAACCCTTTCCAAAGCTGCTGGGCCCTTTATAGAGCTTCATAGGCTACAGTCACACCATGTGAATTGCAGCTGACTACAAAACCAGAGCTGAAGCCATACAATCCTATAGCTTCAGCACAGGATAAATACAACAAGCAGGTTAAATGTTCCCCTGCCACATTAAAGCAGCAGTAGCCTGGTTTTGGCACTGCTCCAGAGGGTTTATGCCTGCATGATCATAGTGGATATTTTACTCTTTAATGTTAATAGTGTTTTCATAGTATACATTGTTCTTAAATTTAAAAAAAACCCCAAACATGCACTTTTAGAAAAGTTCACTCTGGGACTTCCCTCATTGCTCTACTATCCATAGTCATTTTGCAACTGACGACAAAAAAAGGAGGACCAGAGCCTTTAATTCCCTACTTTTAGGTGTTAATATATTTACAGAACACTATACAAACAAGTGCCAAACAGCAGTTACACATTATTAGAGCTACACAACATTTGTACATGTTGCTAAAACAATGCTGCTAAAGGAGAAAGCTTTATTAGTTCAGTTTTTGGCTGCTGTTATTAAAAATATATTTACCTGAAAGGAAATCCAAGTATTTCATTTTACAAATGATTGAAAATATAGCAGTAAGCAACATAAACTATTGCTTTTTATGTTTTTACATTTTTTTTGGCATATCACTGCCATACACTTACAGAATTATAAAATATCTCTTTACAGTGCATTACAAATCCAGAAACTGGTTACCACTCCTACCACATACATATGGTATTGGTACCACCAAACATGCACAGCATTCTGTAATTAAACACGGCAAAGGAATACAGAGAAGAGAGCAGGACCATTCATAAAAGCTGACATAGAGGTGTTCCATTTTGCAAGTAAAAATTGTTGGGCTTTGGGGTTTTTTTCTTTTTACTACACTTTTTTTCTTAGAATACATTTGAACAATGAAGTCTATGATATTTTCAAGTTTTATCAATGCAAAACTACACTTAATCATCTGCTGCTGAAATAAAACTGCATAAAGGGCAAACAATCGTGGAATACATTAAAACACAGAAAAAAAAGAGCAACTAATGATTAGCAATCATGCTTCAGCAGATCCCAAAAATATAAGTGCCATAACCTTTTTTACCGCAAAACAATAATTTTCACATGGTTAGCCACAGTAGTAAGTACATTCAGTATATTTCACAATAAACTTTAGCTGATGAATACACCACTGAACTTGTAAGCATGGTATAATTAAAGAGCCACATTTCTAAGATGAGACTTCTTTCTGAACGATTTGCCAATTCTCACGTTTTTTATCTTATAGCAAACAGCATAATGCTTTTGAAAATAAATATAGAAGTGATTACAAGTGTAAAGCCAGACAAGGTCTCTATTGAATTGATCTCTATAGCTTTTGAACTACATTTGAGGAGTCCATTACATACAGCATGTAACAAACCTATTCTTTAAAGTAAATTCTTGCTTTCACCAAGGTCTTAAGTAAGTGTACTTAAGAACAAAGGTTGAAAAGAGAACACAGCTTTAAGGAAAATAAACAGTTCATAGGCAATACTGAGCATAAAGATATTACAGAGACACAATTTACACTCCCCCTGTAGAACTGCATCTAAGTATCTCTTACCAGTGAATCTGTGGTGTTGACCATAATGTGAATTGAGGGGGGTTGGGCATGCTTAGGCCTTTTTTGACCCATCCTTCATTTTCAGACTCTGATGGCCATCAAAAATATGTTTTGAGTAGTAACTCCAATTACAGTTGCAATTGTGAACACGTATCAAAAGAAATTACCAAAATGTGGAATGGTAACTATGGTTCTCAGCAAACCCAACTATGGTCTCAGCAAAGACAGTATTTCCTTCTTCTACATGATCACAATGTTAGATTCATTGATGCTGATTGCTCAAAATCCAGAGACACCTCACTCATATGTGGGCTAGGAATAGGTTTTTCATTTGACTGATTTTGTTTTCACACCAATAAGAAAAAAAGTCAATACTGTTCTGCAGTTGGAATCTGACTTCTAACTTCTAATCTGAAATCTAACACTTAATCTACACTTTTAACACTAGTCTACAAAAGGATTTATGTGTAAAAATGTACTCAGAAGGAATAAGTAAGGTAGCATTGTCATCAGCTTAGGACAGGTTTCTGCCGAAGCAGACACCTTCTGCCTAAAAACAGAAGAAACATGGGACATTTTCTGCCTAAACAGGTATTTTGTCATTCGAATCTCCCATGGTGTTTAAAAACTGATTTGGAGGGGATTACTCTTCTTCTTACAATACTTTTAGTACTGTGTTCAAATGCAGTAGCAATTCTTGAAAAAACAGATCTGAGATAAACAAGAGATCACTTTTGCCACACAAAACATTATTAAAACATGGAAATCACAGCCACAATGGATTGTGGAGGCTGAAAGAAACCATGAGTTCAAAATCAAAAAGTTCCTAGAGAAAAATGGGGTCACTGTATAATTCGTTTGTTTCACACTATCTGTTGGTGGCCACTGCTGGAGGCAGGACACAAGGCTAGAAACATCTTTGGTTCTGACCCACACTGGCAACTCTGAGGACAACGAACATCGTCAGCATGATATTGTCATACTTTTATTAATGGCAAAACTTACTTCACATACTTGCATCTTACTCATAAATACAGCTTTTGTCAAGGAAATTCAATATGATATGTTTCCTGCAAAACTGTGGTGTAAAAAAATTATTTTCACTTAAACATATATAACTTACTATAAATTGTGATCAGTACCATCACAACTGTGAGAAGAAGAAAAGTGTAAAAAACCCACCTCAATTAAACAGATATACATAAACTTTATTTAAAAACAAACAAGAGCTGTTTTCCATTTAAATCCAGTAAATATCACTTGTCTTACCTCATTGGTGCATCCATTAACATTATTCAAAGCTTCTAAAGTCTGTAAACCTTCTGGTTATAGTACAAATATATGCAAGTGCAGATTATTAGAATTATCCTGGAATAGTTTGGGGAGGCTTACACTAGGTTACATGAAATGTTAACAACGATAATACAAATACCTAATACATTAGAGTGCTGCAATCTTAGAGCAGGAAACTGAGGAGCTGACCCAAGCCAGGGAACAGCTCTCAAATGATTATTGCACATATCTTTAGCATCCTTCAGATTTTATTCCAGCAACATGAACACAAAGACCTCAGACCTGCTCCTTGAGACACGCACACATGTAACTACTCCTCTCTGAATGGTCTGTGCTGCACACCTCATGTAGCCAAGCTTTCAGTCTCTACACCAACACAGCATCAGGTACCGAGGCACACTTGTGTCTGGCATAGTAGGGCACAGAGCTGTAACTAATCTTAAAGTGCTGCATTTTTGCATGATTTGTATGATCACCATCACTTGCATCTGTGTACTCAGTAACATCTTTTTCAAGCTGCACATTTATATCCCCTCACTATAAGATACTTCAAATCAAATTCACAGGTATGTGCATGTACACACTACTCCCAGTAACAGTACCAGAGGCTACTCAGATGTACTTATTTGGAAAGAACCTTCATAGGGGAGGTTCTGTTCAACTGATGTATGAACAGCTCAGATTCTAGTCAAACACTGGGCCAAAATACATTGTTGTAATAAGTACACAGAAATCCCTGAATACTTAAGCATATAGCAAGATAAAAAGAAATTTAACAGTGAGCAAATGACCTTTCTTTGCATACCCTCAGTTCCTGAAGTAATGGTTAAACAACTATGTACTGGCATTTATGAGAATACAATCATGTCAGCATATTTATACTGTATATATACTGTAAACCTGAAAACCAATACTTAGAAACTTCAAGCACGGGGTGCTTCTGGTTGCTAAGGCCATGATTCTGTAACAAAAATGCATATAGTGCACCCACTTGATCCTCACAAATCTCAATGGGATGCTAGGCTGTATGATTGCCCTGCAATAAATCCTTCTTTTCAGTACTTGCAAAAAAATCAGAAGAACCAATTCCTCTATGAAAAGAATGATAAATCATCAATTTTACACAGAACAGAATTTGTTAAAGCTGCAGTGTCCCATGGGAGTAATTCAGTTGATAAAGCTGTAAAACAAGGATTAGAGAGTGCAGGAGCCCACCTGACACAAAAAACCTCACTTACATAGTCCCCACAGTTCTTTGTAGGCAACTGATATGCCACCACTCTTCTACAAAAACAGAGAAATATACGGAGTTGCAGATTTAAAAAAAAATAAATAAAGAATTGCCCAGTTAATACAGATATAAGTACCAAAGTTCTTGACAGTATTTTCAGATATCCTGGCCCCTTAATGCAGACAGCTCCACCAGATTAAAAGTATTTTAAGTAGTTAATTATGAATGTCAAACCAGTAAGCATGTATAGGTGAGAGCTGTGTCATGATAACGGAATAGTGTACTGCAGAAAAATCTTCTGGATGCACATTCTGAGAACTTTGTTTTACATCAGAGCAAGACTTCTCCTTTGTTTTTGTTCAGTAGACAAAAGACTTCCTGAGGTCCTTGATGTTCAACCAAATTACAGTATAAATATAATAACACCTCTGGCATCCCTTATTTCACTTCAATACCATGCATTTTTTGTGACGCATCTAACATTAATACTAAAGTCCATAAATTGAAGGCTCTGTATAGCTACTCATGCTATAGTTACGTTCCTTATACACAGGGTATCAATTTTCCCTATGCCACTCAAGAAATAGCTATGTAAACACAGCACTATGAAGTCTGCATGGTTAGGCACTCAATATTGAAAAAGTCATAGGCAGAAAATAAAGTGCCCCCCACTTTGCACAGATGGAGGGGCAGAGTCCTTAACTACACTGACCAGTTTTATCACAGCATTTCCTTCCCCTTCTGTTCTGAAGGTCAGAGGCAAACATGAACAAGGTGATCCCAGTTCAAGTCCAGGGAATTGTAAATGGCTTCTCAGGATCTTTCCAGTCTTAAAAAGGCTGTGTCTCCAGGAGGAATTCTTTGGGGCTTTTCTGCTCAGACAGACTTAATGCCTACTTGAGTGATCTGGGTTACCCTAAAAAAAAATAAAAATCCATGTATATAGGTTCCTTCCCTCACAAGTCAGCACAGAAGGAGAAACACATCTTCCTTCTTCCCTGCTTCTTTAGGATGGAAAGAGCCTAACGGTGCCATGGGCACCTAAATCCCTAACTGCTACTCTATTTGATCCCAAGAACCAGTGCAGCCTGGGGAAAACAATGGATGATGCATTGCCATGATGGGCATTATCAAAAAAAGAATACAAGACATTTTGTCTATGCTCTGAAACCCCCGAAAATGTCATCATTTTGAGTTACAAGAATTGAATAAAGTCCTGTAGTATTCTGACAGTCAAACTGTAGCCAGCCCCTTGCCTCGTAACATTTAATCAGAAATACATTAATGGCAGTGGATAATATGTACACTTTTAAATGGAAAATACATACAGAAATTTTAAGAGTATTTTAGGACTGTAGGAAGGGTGAGTTGTACCTGTATTATTTTTAATAGATATTCTGCACAACTAACTTTCTGGGTACTATCTTGTTTGACTTGAATGGCAGGAAATCAGAAGAAGCTACTCAGGGAAAGCAGACAGTTCTTCAGTAGAAGCTGGGAAAGATCTTAATAGTGAAATTCCTACTTGTTAGGCTCCAGCCAGGTCAACAGAGTGGCCTGCCTCACGTTTCTGCTGATTATCAAAATAACATAAAACTGTGAGACTTATGATGGAGAGCAAAGAGAGGAAACAGACAGCTGCAAAGAAGCATCAGGACTGCCTTTGTCTCTGAGATCAGCCACAGGGGACTCTGTATTGTGCAGACCCTACCCAAACCTGACTCTGTATTATGCAGACCCTGACCAAGAAACATCAGAGTACAACTAAGACCCAACTTGACATGCCTGGTGACCTTTTCTCTGACGGCTTTGCTGATTAGGCAGTGCTCTGTGGTGAAGACACTGCTTTTCAGCTGTCCAGAAGCATTCCAGGTACTGAACCCAGCTGGGGGAGTTGCCTTGTTATGGCTGATCAACAGAGAGCTTTCAAACTGAGACCAAATTTGACTGACCAAAGATTAATTGTAGTAAATGAGTCAAGAGAAGGAAGAATTTAGAAGGGACTAAAAGAAGTCTGAATTGCAACTTCCCTTGTATCCAAAAGCTGTGGATACAGTTTAATTGTAAGTTAAAACTTTTATTCAATGTACAGTGATTCCCAGCTGTACAGGACATGATATGATATCCATGGTTAAGTGCCTCCAACAAAGATGCTAATCTAAGGTAAAAGATACTGTGCAAATACCGCTATTAAACACGAACATAGTTCCGAAAAAAATAACCACTAGGGTAAAATCTGTGTTCTTGAAATAATTTCTAGTAATTTCATAAATGAAAAACAAAACTTAAAGCAAACTTAAAAGAAACTTAAAAATTCTGATGTTCCAAGGATTTTTAGTGTTTACACTTTAATTTTTTTTTTAATACTGGATGAATTTTAAAAAGTAGATAAGCTTTTCTGTGCAATCTGTCTGGAAAAGATAATGGATTTCTTAGCTTTCAATATGCACAATTGTTTTAAAGGGACACACCTGGCTGACTGCTGATAAACTGAGGTTGAAAAAAACCAAAATTCATTAACCTAACAGAAGCCTAATCTGATCCATTTGCAACAAGCATAGTCTCGTGAATTTACACTAGATGGAAATTTCAATCAAAATGAAGGAGCAATGCATATGTTGCATCATTCAATGTGAAACAAAAGTTTTTTAAATCTCAGACTCATGCTTTGAGCTCATCCTTAGTTTCTGTGGTAGTCCCCCCTGAAAGTGTATCCTTATCAAGGTTGTCTTGTAGATCTGCTGATGTGTCATTTGAAGAATTCTCAGTATTACATAAATCTTTCTCTATAATGCCTGGGTGATTTCCACAGTCATTGTTCAGATTTTCATCATCTTTTTTGCAATGAGAAGCGTCCTCCTTTCTGTCTGAAGTATCATGAATTTCTTCTGATTTTGAAAGCTGCACGGTATCAGTTTCACTGTTCTTTTCACCGTTGTTCTGCCTAACAGTGTCAGTGTTCACTTCTTGTTCATCCTGATCATTTTCTTCCCCATTTTTTGTGAATTCTACCTTTCTTTCTTCAGTTGTTTTACCAGCTGAGCTTCCACTTGCTGATGTATTCTTAGGCTCTTTTGGTTTCTTATGCTTAGAAATATGACTATTGGGAATAGAAACTGGAGATGCTGGCTTTTTATTTGCTTTGCTTCCCTCTGATTTCTGTTTCCTTGGGGGTCCCCAAATAAAATGCTCTGAGGGTGTATAATGTTGCTGCGCAAATCTCAGCAGTTTCCTCCTTTCTCTTCTGTCTCTAATAGTATACACAAAATATTCTAGAGCACTTTGCTTAATGTTGGGAATGGTGTCTTCCACGAGAGCTTCATGCAGAATAAATTTTACCAGGGGAGATTTGAAACTCTCATATCCAAGTTCTCCAAGACTTTTCAGAATTCGAGTGATTCTCAAGTAGTTATGTTGAGACCTTTGAAAGAAATGGGTAAAAAAATTCTATTGAATCAGAAAACAACCCACTTTATAAACATAGAACTGGAACTGCAATTCCTGAGTCCTTTTTATCACTTCAGGTATGTACTTCAGGCTTCCTGTACTTTAATTTCTCACAGCTGCTGAAGCTTACTTGCACCTCCTTTGCTAGGATGTTGTGAGTGAAAATAAGTGTTTGTAAAAAGCGCTGAGGGAGAGGGCTGAGATAAAATAAAATCAACCAAACTGATTTTGATTCCTTCTGCTGTATGCCTTATGAGAAGGGCAACAAAGCTGGTGAAGGGTCTGGAACCTTAAGTCCAGTAGGAAGTGGCTAAAGGTAATGGGGTTGCTTATTCTGGAGAAATGAAGGCTCAGGGGAGACCTTCTTGCACTGTACAATTACCTGAAAGGAGGCTGTGGCAAGGTGGGGGTCAGTTTCTTGTCCCAGGCAACAAGTGACAGGACAAGGGGAAATAGCCTCAGGTTGCACCAAGGGGAGATTCAGGTTGGATATTAGGAAAAATTTCTTCACTGAAAGAGTGGTTAAGCATTGCAACAGGCTACCCAGGGATGTGGTGGAATCACCATCCCTGGAAGTGTTCAAAAGATGAGTAGATGTGGCACTCAGTGCTATGGTTTAGTTGACATGATGGTGTTTGGTCAAAGATTGGACTCAAGGGTCTTGGAGATCTTTTCCAACCTTAATGATTCTATGCTGTTCTTGCTCTGGGGAGAAAATCCAGTCACTTTATAGACTACAGGGTTTGTAGTATACTTATAGTGTAGCTACAGAACAGGATTCACTGCACTGCACTCAAGTTACTGAAAAGCTGGGTCTCCAGCCTAGACTAGTACCTGCACTACTAATACAGTCAGTTCTGGGGAAAACCAGGCACCTCTGGAGAGAAAATCCCGCTGTTGTAGGAAATGTCTAAGAAAAAAATAAACAAATTGTTTTCTGGAACTGCTTCTGAAGAGCTCTTATAAAGCACACCATAGTATACCGTAAAACTTTTAAGTTTGAATTTTAGATGGATAAAATTAAGTAAACAGAATCACAAATCCTGACTTAAAACTGTAGCTACTCACTGCTAAGAACAGGAGTAAAAACATGCAGTAACACTGGGGCTTCCTGAAAACCTGTTTTATCTGTGGCCTAAATCTGAAACCACACTCATATTGGCTCACATAGTGTTTAAGTAAAATTATTAACACATTATTCCCAGTATTCACCTGGAATCATCCATCAGCAATTGTACCTAAAAGCTTTCATCATGGCAGGAGAAAAAAATACTGCAAGAAAACAATCTGTGGCTCTAAGGTCAGAGGTACTAGGAAAGTGAGCACAAGATTTGAAAAGAGGTTTTGGTACAATTAATCTACATGAGAGAAATTCAGTGCAAACTTAGGATTCACACAATACCAATGAAAAACAACAGATATAATTTGCTGAACACTGGGCCAAAGTTTGACTTAATGCATGTCTAAACCTCTCCAGGATCAGCATTTCAATTAAAAATATCTAAATACATAGTATTTCATGTTTTGGGGAGGGAGGGAAGTCTTGTTATTTAACTTTCATACAGTGTGAACTTGATCTTTCACAGGAAATGTAAATAAAAAGACAAGCCACATTTTTTTTCCCCCCATTGAGAAGCAGTGCTTTGGGATTGGGTAAAAATGCATTCAGTAGCATTCAATAGTAAATTGGCACTGGGATCATCTTCAGCACCACCTAAAGTTGTATTTTGAGGGAATTTCATTATGTCAATTCAGCTGGTAATGGGTGAGAAGCACAATCAGAAAAAAGGGGAAGGAGGAATGTACAGATAGAGGCACAAACCAGGCCTCAACTATTTATTTTTTTCCTTTTTTTTCTGGCAGTCTTTGGAAAAAATATCTTTGCTTTCTCTAGAAAACAAAAGGATAAAGAGATTCTATAGCAATTCTAGCAAGTGGAGTGCATGTCATTACTTACTCATTCAAATGCTGAAATCTTTCTTGCCAGTTAGCAGCTCGTGCTACGTTTCCAGTTTTATCAATTAGTTTTATTCCAAAAAACTCCAACATCATTTTGTAAGCCAAAAGGAATCTTCTAATTGCTTCTTTTGTTTTCTTGAATTCCTAATAAACAAAGAATACATCCAAAATTTTAAGTGGCACTAAAGCAAGTACTTCTGCATTGTATAAGACAACTCTACATGACAAAAAGCAGTTGTGTACCAAAATTAACATGATGATTTACACTGAGCTCAATTTTTATTACCTCAATTTCATATGTAGTTAATTCTTTAGCATAGAAGTTCAGACCTTGCTCCCTCAGTGGGAAAAGCCTGTTAAAAGAAGAAGGGCATTATGGCTCAGTACATGAAGACTTAATCAAATCAATGCTTTGAAACAGAAAATAGGTAGTAAATGACCAACCACTGTATATAAGTGTGGTTATGTTCCAGTTTTTCATAGTCTCCTTTCCATTTATTCAGGACTTCTTCAATATAAACCCCTGCATAAAAATAATTTGAAAAACTGTTAGGTAGCCATCAAAACCAGCACTCAGCTACACAAAGTACATGCCATGCTAACATAATGACAAAACACATACTTTCATTCTCTTTCACATACTATGTGAAATAAGGTCTACTGTAGCCATAAAGAAACAAATTTAACTTAAAATTAGTTACTAAAACTTGATTAAAAAATAAGATATTTATAAAATGTCAATAAAAACAAAACCAGCTGACTTACACTAGGTTACTAACAAGCGAGGGTACGTGACCATAACCTCTGTAAAATACATCCATGAGTTCTCATGTCACAGATCCCTTTATCACACTGACTGGTAATTAACAAACTGCTTCCATAAAATACTGCACTGTGAATCACCTCAATGCTTTCACATGACAAAACTCTGCATCTATCTGTCTACCTGTCTTTCTATCTATCCATCCATCCATCTAATCTTTGTTGAACAAAGCCTCAACTCTTTATGAAATCTCCCATACCAGGAATCTCTCCAGCTGCAAATAATGCTATGACTGGGAAATCTTTTTCAGTTAGTGTTGACCAAGCATCACACTGAGACTGTGCTCATGATATTCAGTCATGGGCCAGGGCACTTTTCCAGGTACTACACAAATTATACAGAGTATATAAAAGGATGATCCTTGTTTCCAAAGCTGTACAGTATCTTTCCATGAATGAGCACTATGTTCATCTGTTCCTATTCTGAAACCAACAATAGTTTTAATACTGCTGCACAGCCTCTCCCAAAGTCAAATAGCATAAGAGAAGCCTAAAAAAACCCAAAACCTCCTGTAGAGAGTCTCCTACTATACATTTAAGATGCCTCTTCCCCCCAGTGAAGATTTCCATTTGGGTCTCAATGGCAAAGGCGGACACATTTGATACTTTTATTTAAGAAATGAAGAAAGCAGCCAGTCTAAGAGGCTGTTAAGAACATGGGGTTTCCATTGTAGGCAAGGCTGGAAAAGGACTTTGGAAAGAAGACCTTCGCTGTCACTGCATTGCATCCAACCTGTATTTCAAGTATTGGAAAACATGCTGCTCAATCCCAGGGCAGAGAGACAAACAGGCCAGCTCTGAGCCAGAGCAACAAGTTAGATCTGTAGGTCATGAGCTAAATGTTAGATCTAGTATTGCACTAGGAATATTCTGGGGTATTTTAAAGAACATTCTGTAGTATTTCAGTCCTTAACATGGTAGCTAAGACTCCCTCTGAACACTCACAGATCCACAGAGTTGGGTCAAGGTGGTGGTTACTCTTTTTCATTCTCACTACAAACTTCTGCATAACCAGAGCTCAGCCAACAACACTTCAGCCTCCATGGCTTATCAGCCATGACATTACCAACTGTGGTTTTCTCCTAGAATACTATGAGAAATGCTATTCTTCACAAATTTTGGAGGGAAGCCCTCCTCTAGCTTTCATGACCATCTCTTCTTATAGCTAATCCTCTTAAACTGCTCCTTCAGTTTGGACTTTAAAGGACTTCTTCCCCACAACCTTTTCAGTCTTTTAGTTTCAGATCCCAGGTTCACACAGACCTCAGTGCCCTTCTCTTTCTTTTTTGTATCTGTTCTCTGTGTAATATCTCCCAAATCTGCTGCTTCTTTACTGGCAATTCAGACCTATCTTTTCTTGAAGTCACGATAAAACAGAGCATCTGCCTATGGGTATCTAGATAAAGCTCAAGTTGGTTAAAGCAAAGGTCTTATCTTTCTTTCACAACCTGAGTTGTTTTCTCACTTGGAAAGTGTATTACCAGTATCTTGTCTATAAAAAGCTCTCATCTTCAACTGTCCTGTATGTGCATCTTTACATCCTTCTGTATAACATTCCTTTCCATCCAGCTTCCGATCAGAACTCTCACATTTTGCATCTCAACATCCTTTTTCCTGACCTTGAAAAATGCTTTTTTGTCATGCTTACATCTACCCTACATGCTGCTGAATGCAGCTACCCTGAATGCTGGTAAGATCGTGTGTCAAGACTATCTTTTTCATACTGCCCCTTTTTTTTGCTTTGCATTCTTCCATCGTGAAACCCTGATCTCTAACATCAGAAAAAAACTGTACACCTTCACTTCCAAAGCCTTTGTGACCTGTCTCTTACTATCTTATCAGAACCTATTTGTTGCTATGAGACTGATCCTGCTTCCAACAGGATCCTGCCTCAGAGGCAGCCTACACATCTCACTGCTTCTGCACTCAAGTGTGCACTTCACTATTTCCTACCAAGCTGCTCTCATGCTGAGAGGATCCTTCTCCAAACACCTTCAAAGTAACCTTCTAATCCTTTGAAAACTCTGAAAAGCTTATTTTTGGCCTTCAATTTGTCCTTTTTGCTAATGGCTAAGCTCTGACGTGCTGAGACACCTGTCTATCATCCTAACCCAGGCTGCTTTATTGCCTCCTCCTGCTTCCCCATCTGTCTGCTACCCTCTTGTCTCTCATACGTCGACTGCAAATTCCCTAGAGTAGGGCCTGTCATCTTTCAGCTTCTCCTGTGTTTGTGCAGAATGCTGGCTCCTGCTCCACTATCAGAACCACCAGGGACATTGAGAAATGGTTTTATTATTGTTATTACAATAATCTCACACAAGATTAAAGCACATATTTTTCCCTTTGCACAGTTCTAGGGAAAACACACATAGATTGCTGCCACTCCTACTCAAGCAGCAAGAGTCTGTGCAATGTAGTAGAACAACTTTATCTTTGTTTAATAAAAGGTACTGCCACTGCCATAAAATAGTGGTACAAACAACACCCTGTGCTACTTCATGCTGATAATGTCTACAAAAAGCACCACCTCCCTAGAGCAAAAGCTAACTCTGTTTTAAGCATAACCTGCTCTCAGGTTATCAATGTGCTACTCCAACATGGGAGGTTCATGTTGTACAATATATTCCTATACACCTTCAATTTGCCACAATTACCACCACTGTTTCAATTTCCTACTCTCATTAGTGAGCATTCTTTTGTTATCACCCCTGTTGTCGCAGATTACTTACCATCAGGTTTGAACGGGATTTTATTTTTGTAAAACCGGAGATTGCACAAGTCATTTTGATACCGAAGGTCTTTAAAGTTCTGCTAAAAGAAAGGAAATAGGACATTATCAGCCTACAAAAACCTATGAAGACTATCCAGAAAGTGATATTGGGCTCTTTGAATAATTCAAGGACAAAAAAATTTCAAAGTTTTGGAACCACAGAGTTCTACTCATGCACATAAAGACTCAGTTTAAGGATCTGGAAGTTCTTTGTGGCTGGTACCTTCTCCTACTGAGGCAGCAGCAAACATAGCAGCAACCTCACTTCAGTCTCAAGGAACTTGAAAGACAAATAATAAGTCATCAAAACTCTATAATCTACCCTCTTTGATATTCAAGGCACAAGCCTTTTCCTGGGCTCCTACCACAGTTCCCAGGCTTACACAACTGATGTGGTTGCATGCATACCCAAGATGAAAAGACATTGCTTCTCTCGCACTGGCATAAGTTTGGCCTCTGTATCAGCTTTTTGATTCTCATTTCTTGTACTTATGGACAACACTAGGGTTTAAGAATGTTTTCTACTGAAAAGGCAATTTTAAACCATAACGTATTCTTACTGGGTACTGGTGTCGGTACTTGTATAAATCTCTAGCTGCATAGAAGCTTCTCTTTGGCTTGGCTGTCAGCTCAGCTCCATCACCACTCTGAAACAGTTAGAAAGCAGAAAACCACAATACACAAACATCCTAAATAGAGAATTTGTGTAATTTTAAAATAAGTGCTTTCCATGATGGATTTCAGCAATGTAAACAAACCTAAGTTTATGTATTTGCCTACTCTTTGGTCAAACACTGAAAACTTCCCCACCCAATACTTAACACAGCACACTTTAAACCTAAGTTAAAAAAATTAACATGAAATACAAAAGCAAGACTATGAATTATCCTTCCAATGTGGTTGAATTTGATTTAAATCAACAGGCTGATTCTCATTTCCAAATGCAAGACTTCAAAGTAATCTAGCAAGTGCAAGTACAAGATGAAATAAGTAACTGAACTTGAAAATGCAGAGACACCACTATTTTGAAGAGGAAATAATACTATTTGCAAAAAAAAAAAAAAATGTCACATGTACATCGACTTAATTGCTATTATTTCACCCTGTGGAAGAAAATGAACAGTGACTCAAAAAAATTCATTCTACTCCTTGCAATACGCATCTAGTAAGTTAAAGTCAAGCCAAAAAGGGGAAGTTCTCTACGAATGCACTGGGCATTTGCTGCTCTTAATGCCCATCCCGTGGCTTATCAATTGAACATTAATGACAAACAAGCAACTATTTTTATTCCTCCTTTCACAAGACCAACTTTGACCACACCTGCAGGGAAAACACGCCTGCTTGAAGAAACACCCCCTGACACCTGGTTAGCCAGCACTAGAACCACCATGTGTCAAGCAGAAAAGGAAAACATGCTTATGCTTATTTAATTTTGCATGGTCTCTGAACCAAAACACGATACATCTACCAAGCTAAAAAAATAGCCAGCTGGTCCACCTCACATTGTATTGTAACTCAAGTACAATTATTGTCAGAGGAACACTTTATTTCTTTAAGGTCGGCATTCACAAAGCTTCCTAAAGAACAGAAACTCGCTCTGAAAATTCCTCACACCCACCGAGGATTCACAAATCCATTGCCACATACTATCCGATATTCAGATTCTTATCCCGTTTAATTAAGAGGCCACTAAGAGGAGGTTCAATTCTCCATTTAATTTAAAACACAACCTTCCCTGGAAATAGCAGCGGCATGTCAGCGACACCAAGGCCGCGATTTTCTCCAACAATGACAGGGGAGGGGTGGGGAGAGATAAAGCCGGGCTCGTCCCCGCTGGAGCTGCAGCAGGGGCTCTCCAGCCGCTCCGGGCGCCGGGCAGGTGCCGCCGGCAGCAGCCCGGGCCAGCAGTGCCGCAGAGCGCCCGGGGCTGCCCGGACCGGGGCTCGGCTGGGCTCCGCCCGTGCTCGGCTCGGCCGCCGGGCCGCGGGCAGGGCAAGGCATGGCAGGGTAGGGCATGGCAGGGCGAGGCGGTACCTGCTCGGGGCTGGCGGCATCCCCCTCTGCCCGCTCCGCGTCCTCTGGCGCTGGCGGGGCCGGCGGCGGCTCCCGGGGCCGGCAGTCGGCGGCGGGCGGCTCGGCCGGCTCTTCCCCGCCTCCCGCGGCGGCGCACACCCCCTCCTGCCGCGGCTCCGCCGCCTCGGGCTCCGAGTCGGTCTCCCAGGTGGAGTCGCAGTCCTCCACCGTGGTGGGCTCCTTGAAGCTGACCCCGCTCAGCAGGCTGCCCATCGGCCCGGAGGCCGCGGAGGCCGAGGGCTCGGAGCGGCCGCGGGCTGCCTACGGCTGCGGCATGGCGGGGCGGGGCGGCGGCGGCCGGGGCTGCTCCCCCGCCCGGCCCCTGCCCACGGACACGCGCGGGGCGGAGCTGGAGGCGCCGAGACTCCCACAAGAAACACGCGCGCCCAGCCCGGGCGGTGGGCAGCGAGCAGCGGCGGCCGGCGGCACCGCGGGGACGAGGGGCGAGCCAGGGCACGGGGAGAGCCGTGCTCGGGGGACAGTGGGCTTCCCAGGGGAATCGCCGTGTCCCCTGAAGGGTTATGAGAAAAGCACGCGGGTGCGGCTGTTCATGAGAAGAGTGGGGATGGGGCTGCCCCAGAGCGGTGGCGTGCGGAGGAGATGCTTTGTTCAGTGACAGGAGCGGCCGTGTCACCTGCGCTGGGCAAGCTCCGGCTGCCCACTAGACATGGGAAGGGTTGCCGTGAGGTAGACCGCAAGGAGGATACAGGCACCAGAGAAACCGGAATGGAGGGGGCAATACTGTGGTAACCAGCCACTCTCAGCTGCTCTTAAAACTCCTGCGAGTTTGGAGATAAAACTGACATGCTGTTCAAGGAAAGACTTGGAGGGGCAGTGACAGTGTATTTTGGTTTTGGCTAGCACATGCCTTTTGAACAGAAACACTGCCAGGAGTGAAGACCTGATGAGCTAAAGGCTTAGCACATTGTTCCGGTGCCTATTCTCACCCTCATGACTAAAAATGTGTTCCTCATTTCTAACCCGAGTTAGTAGGCTTCAGTTCACACTCAGGGATTTCTGCCTTCTCCTTAATGACCTTTCTGTGGTGTCTGTTGACTGCTCCTAAATATGTGTATTATCATCAAATCATCTCAGTCCTCTTCTTGGTAAACTGAACAGGTTGAGCTTCTTCAGCGTCTCACCATAAATTACCTTTCACATTCCCTCACTCATTTTTGGTGCCTTTTTTTTTTCTGCCGTTGTTTCAATGTTTTAGCATCCTCTTCAAGTGCAGGTACCAACATTTTTGCTGGATGTCAGGATCATCAGTATAGAGGTGATTTCATCTATATATGCTTGATTCCTTGTCCACTCTCTATATACTGAAAGATCATTTTAACTGAAGTTGCCACAGTGTTATGCTTAGATGCACTCATGTCAGGCTAATACATAACCTTCCTTCAGATTCATTTGAAGCATGTTAGCTGCACACACTGACACCAAGGACAAGGAATTACTGGGAATGCCCTGGTTTGTCAGGCATTGTTTCAGGCAAGTGTATTTGCAGTAGAAGCTCACCTAGACAGAGTCACAGCTGCGTGGCTGAGCTGTGAGCTCAGTGTGCCTGTGTTGCCCATGCCCCTGCTGCCTCCCACCATCACCTGCCTTGGCCAAGACAGTTCTCCTCCTCCTCTGCTCTTCATGGAGATTAATGAAGCCCATTCAGCCTTTCCAATATCCCTTAGTCACCATCATGCCAGCTGCTTCCCTCCTTAAGATCCAGCTACTCCCACTCAGTCCAAGACCAAAGCTGGAGACCCAAACCAAGACACCCCTCCCACCCCCAACCCTGCAGGTTTTTGAAGTCAAATGGAACTTTTTTGATATGTGATATTAAGGAATGCATGTAGCATACAGGAAAGTTCAGTCTCATTCTTGCCAGTGGACACCATTTTAATGAAGAGTAAAAAATTCCCATGAAGCAGGCACAAGAAAGGTTATAAGAGGGCAAGCAGTAAGACTAGATGCTAGAGCTGCAGTTGGGGGAACAGAGTCTTTTATAATACTCATGCTTATGTATTACATTTTTGGAGAGTTCCCTCTTCTTTGACCTTATTTGGAGGAAAGGCAGATTTTTTTCCTGCTTCCACAGTATCTCCTCCCATGTTGTTGGCATAGTTTGAAGAAACTGACTTAAGAAATTCTGGTATCTGGAATGCATTTTTCTTCACTACTTGCTGACCAGCTACTTCCACTGGCCAACATCTACTGGCCCAGTTTAGACCACCTCTCCTTCCTCTCCCCTGCTAGAGCTTTTGTCAATGTTCCCTCACACTGATTGTGTTTATACTATGGACAGTGGAGCCTCGAAAGCATGCTGCGCATAAGCATCAAAAATCAGATGAAGGTTTTGATGATGTTCAGTTTGCATGGCAGTTAATCCCACAAACTAAAGATCTTCCTGCAAGAAAGCTCAATTTTATGTTCACATAACTGCACATTATTATAGAAAGCTCAGTTTTACCTGAAGAGCAAGGCTGTCAGCCAAGTTTCAAAGCTGTCAGCCAAATCTCATCACAGAATTTTAGGTGTATTTTTAAAAGATCTGGATCTCAGAGCACTGATAAGAGCTGGGAGTCAAACTCCCAGTAGGAGTTGGTGAGTAGGAGAACTCACCAAGCCACTCCCATACTTTATCATCTATCCTGGTTAACCAGGGAGGTCTCAGAGGACTGGAGGTTAATCAATACGATGCTCACCTACAAAAGGGGTTGGGAGAAGGAACCTGGGAACTACAGGCCTGTCAGTCTTGGTGTCAGGGAATGTTATGGAGCAGATAATCTTGAGTGCTGTCATACAACACACACAAGACAACCAGGGGATCAGACCCAGCCAGTCTGGGTTTAGGAAAGTCATGTCCTTCTTGACCAACCTGATCTCCTTTAATGATCAGGTCACTAGCCTAGTGGATGAGGGCTGTGGATGTTGTCTACCTCAATACTGTCTCCCACAGCACACTGCTGAAGAAGCTGTCAGCCCATGGCTTGGACAGGTGCACTCTTCACTGGGTTAAGAACTGTCTGGGTGGCCAGACCCAGAGAGTGGTGCTGAATGGAGTCACACCCAGCTGACGGACAGTCATCAGTGAGGCTCCCCAGGGCTCAGTATTGGGCCAGTCCTGTTTCATGTCTTCATTGATGATCTGGACAAGGGGATTGAGTGCACCCTCAGTAAATTCATGGATGACACCAATTTGGTGGGAGTGTTAGTCTGCAGACAGATCTGGACAAGCTGGATCAATGGGCAGAGGCCAATTGTATGAGGTTCAACAAAACCAAGTGCTGGATCCTGCACTTGGGTCACAATAACCCCAGGCAGTGCTACAGGCTGATGGCAGAGTGCCTGGAAAACTGCCTGACAGAAAAGGACGTGGAGGTGCTGGTTGACAGAGACTGAACATAAGCCAGCTGTACCCAGGGGGCCAAGGAGGCCAATGGCATCCTGGCCTGGATCAGCTATAGTGTAGTCAGCAGGACCAGGGCAAAGCTTGTCCCTCTGTACTTTGTACTGCTGAGGCCACACCTTGAGTCCTATGTACAATTCTGGGCCCCTCACTGAAAGAAGGACATTGAGGTGCAGGAGTGAGTCCAGAGAAGGGCAATGAAGCTGGTGAAGAGTCTAGAGGTTAAGTCTTATGAGGAGCTTGGGATGTTTAGCCTGGAGAAGAGGAGGCTCAGTGGAAACCTTATCACTCTAAAACTGCCTGAAAGGAGGTTGTAGCCAGGTGGGGGTTGCTCTCTTCTCCCAAGCAGCCAGTGAC
Organism: Lichenostomus cassidix; assembly: GCF_008360975.1. Taxonomy (NCBI): domain Eukaryota; kingdom Metazoa; phylum Chordata; class Aves; order Passeriformes; family Meliphagidae; genus Lichenostomus; species Lichenostomus cassidix. The sequence continues at coordinate 83,353,415 of NC_139483.1, read as the reverse complement.
AGGATAAGAGGAAATGGCCTCAAGCTGTACCAGGGGAGGTAAGCTTGGGATGTGATGGGGTAGATCAGCCCTTTGCCAGGTGTTTGCATTTTTCCTGTGAACAATGTCTTTGTTCACAGCTGTGGCTTATTGCTGGTTCTGGATGTGAACTAGAGGCAGTCAGGATTCATGAAGAGGCTCTAGCACCTTGGGGTGGTATTTGAGAGCTTGAACAGATTGCCTCAAGACATAATTAGAAAAAAAACCCCCTCCATTATCTCACAGTCATAACTGGCAGTAATTTTTGCCAAGGTAGTGAATTTCTGGCACTTGAGTTTACCAAAGTATTCTTGTACAGTGGAAGATGACTAAATGCTAAAGCCAGGAGGTTCAATCAAGTAGTTTGACTGTCACATAACACTGGCCAAAAGTGCAGAACAACACAAGACCTAGGGGACTGTAAACCACTGTACATCAAATACAGACCTTCATAATGCTTATAAAAAAATGAGGACTTGACTTCTGATTACATACATTTATATACATCTCAAACAACACAGATTAGTCAAAGCCACTTTTTTTTCTTTCATGAGGGCATGGTTTTATAAAGACTTCACTTTCTCAAAGCTAATGCTGCATGTATATTGTGTGATAACTGTAAAAAAATATTAAAAATTAGGTAATTGTAATACTTTATCATTATCTTGCGAAGATGCTTTGAATAGGATACCAAAGAGGTCAATTAACAACTGTAGAGAGACTTACAAACCTAATATTAAGGTGATATAAAGCTGGGAGGGAGTATGCATCCTTAGAGGATATAGTAGACTACAAAATCTCATTGATTAATGACAGAGGAAGGTAAAATAAACAGCATTGGTAAAATGAAATTTAGTTGAGCTAATGTAAAATGATTCATAGTGGATATTTAAACATAAAAAGGTAGATTTAGGAAATGCAGAAAGGCATTGACACAACAGAAATATCTGGGAGCTACAGTATTATTTACATACATTCAGACAAGGGTCCAAATATATTTGGACACCAACATATATTTGGGCAAGTGTTCAAAGTCATACAGGTACAACAATATTTTTTTATGCAATAACTGTAGCTGACTGGTATTTTAATGGGGTTTGTTATCTCATTAGTTTATTTTTTGACTGTGGTGAATTTTAGTTCTCTTCTGTAGTCCAGTAATGCCCCAGATTGCTAAATGCCAAGTTTGATGTAGTAGCTATAGAAGGTGAATCTAATTTATAAAGTTCTCAATAATTTCTCTCTAGTGAATGTCACTGGAAATGATTAACTAACTGTAAACTCAGAAGTCAGGTTGCATATTTGCCTAAATTTGTTTCTATTGAAATCTGAAATTAATTTGCAGAGAAGAAAAGACTTCACATAAATCATGCTAGACATGACAGATCAGTGTATTAAGCTCACTAAAGCCAGTGGAAGTTCTCCCATTTTTGCTGGGTTATGACTACAACCCTGAAGACCTTAACTAAAGCCCTGTTTGTTGGAGTGTCTTGCACTACAAGTTTGTAAAAGGTGGTGAGCAAGGTAAACTCAGAACAAATTAATAGAAGAGTGTTTTACTTTAAGATGATCTGTGTAGGTGGTCAGAGAAATGGTCTGAGTATAGTCCTTAAGCATCTAAGAGTGTGCTTTTTTCTTTCCAGGCTGGTCTTTCAAATAGAGCGTAAGACTGCAGCCAGTTTCTTGAGAGGAAACTGACCCAGCTCTAGGATGTGACATTGTCTAAATGAGATCCTGTGCAGAAACCCTTGATTTATAGCAGGAGTCCTACATCACCCTTGTGATGGACTGGAACCAGCTACCAGGGCTGGCACTATCAGCTTTTCTGTAGTGGGCTTGTCGAGGGTGCATCAGCCGGTCAGCTGCCTGGCATCCCTGATAAGAAAAGATATTCACTTGCCAGAAGTTCACACAGGATTAGGTGATGCCTTTAAGTTTCGCTGAAGGGCTCCTGGACTGCACCATGCAAGCTAGTACTTTTGGCAGTGGAACCTAGTAAGAAATTCTTCTCCCTGAAAGGCAAACTGAGAGTGTGATGCAGACGCCCAAATGCAGGTAGCCAAGAGCCCGTGGAGATCCCTTAGTGTATCCATCTTCTGCTGCAGAAGGGCACTGGTGCTCCATAGGCTCAGGAGGTCCCCTGGTGTAGCTGCCAGCCCCCTGAAGATATTTTGGCTACTCTAGGACATCTTCAAGGAAATGATGCACCTACTATGTGTATGCTTATCATATATAGGCATAGGCCAGCTACGTCTGTGTGTGACTGGTTGTTGGCTGAAGAACTTTGAAAGCTGCTGGTCTGTATTGGCCAGAGCTCCATTTAGCTAATGGACTATTACACCCCCCATTATCTCCTGGCATACATCTCTGTGTAAACAACTCAATTTAGGTGTTTCTTTACACACTTCATCCTGACCCTAATATCCCTGTGCATCCATATTTGTGTTGGGAAGGTGTGCTACAGACTGCCTTTGACAACAAATGTGTAAATGGACATTTCTGACCTCACAGCCCAGAGTTTTCCTGTCTTGAACTTCCAGAATTGCTAAACAAGGCACCTGTGCCAGATGTAGGACCTGATTTAGTGTACGCAGAGTGAGCAAACCCTGCCAAAGCTGTGTGATTTTTTTCCCTGGGATATTAAACAGAGACAGAGACTGACATGCTTCTGCAGTCTGAGAAGGCTTCTTATTTGGGGAATTTAGGTCCTGAGCAATCTAACCTGTAGATGCTAAGCCTGAGCAAATCAAACAATACTTCTTGTGTGCTCCAGTAGAGAAAAATAGGAATCACCAGAGGATAATTTGTATCATCCTAGACCAGGCATTTTAAATATACAGCTAAATCACTAGAGTTGTTTGTATCTACTGATTATAAAGGATGCCAAGATCTAGTCAAACTCAGGTTCAGACATCAGACTTTCAAGCTGTAAAAATTACATTACATGACCTGATGTATTTGGGTCCAGGGGGGTGGCATAGACTGGCTCCCACCCGGACAGCATTTCTGCTCCGTGTAATCCCACCGGATCTGGTGTGCCCGGCCCCCGTGGTTCTGCAGCATGGCGTGAGCCTCCAAACCACGTCAATTCAGCAGGAATATAGTGAGACGAAGAAAAGAACTGGACTCCATCTCTGTTCTGGCAGGGAGGTTTATTTGGGGTAACGGGGAAAAGGGTCACAAGGAAAGGAGAAGGGGAGGGAGGCAAGAATGGGATAGGAGCTGCTAGTCCAGAGAGGAGACCCCTCCCTGATCCAGACTCTGGCTTTTAATGGGAAGGAGAGGGGGCAGGGGCTGGCTCTCTCTGAGCCAGTCCCAGGAGGACGAAGGGAAGATTGGCAAGAAGGTACACACCAATAGGTTTTCAGATACAGCTGAGCATATTTTAAAATGAACCAATAGCATACAGAGCAGGGAAACAAAGAGAGCACATGGAGATCTGAAAATTGCATTACTACAATGACCCAGTCCCACACCCTTGATGTTTTCTGAAAATACTGAATTTTGAGCACCCAGCTCCCATAGGAACAGAGCATCCAACTGAGCTGGTGGTGAGCATCCCTTTCCCTGGCATGAAGAATATCTGTAATCAGATCATATCATGTCCCTCCAGTGAGAGACTAAGAGGACTCTTGTTTCAGAGTATCTGTTGCTAGGTATGTAGAACTCAAGAGTACAAATCTCTTTAGGAAGAGAGAGGGCTTTAACCTTCCTGTCACATCCTATTGAATTTCTTATGCATAAGATCAAAATGATAAGGAGACAAACAAGAAAACTGCCTCCTCCTTGGTCTCTGAATGAATAGCCAGCCTTTGGCTCTCTGATGAACAGAGAAGTATGAACGGCTATAAGGAGATCATAGCACCATACTACCCTGGTATGTCATTTGCTGTGCTTTATTTCCTCACCTAAGCATAGCAGAAGCTGTGCAGAGTCCCTTCTCCATCCATAATGAATAGGCAATAATGAATCCTGTTCTGCTCTGCTTGGGTTAAAGGGCCTCACTTTAAAGTGACATAAAGTCAGAGCATCCCCTGGGAGTGCAACCAAGCAGTACCACCATCAAGCCATCACAAGTTTGACCCACCTCTGTCAGCTGAAAGTGGAGCATGCCAAGCAGTAGCACTTCAGTTTGACTATACTGGAGCTCGTGCTGTCCCTGGAAAAGATATTGTCAATAAACCACTATTTCAAGACCACAGACTCTGCTTGTCCTTTCTTAGCTGAGTTTTTATGTGACTATGTGAAATTTATGTAGTCGTGATGGTGCAGCATAGCTATTTCAAAGATCTAATTGACGTCAAGATTGATGTGATTCATGGGAGTCACAGGATCCCTACCAGTGAAAAAAAGTCCACATTTAATGATATGCATTTGTGCAGTTCTGTAGTTTGCTTCTTGGCAGATGATTGTGGATTTCATACACTTTGTCAAGGATAATTTGAAAGTGCCTAAAATCATTGATCTTTGACAAACTCCTAAGCAGTTAGTTCCAGCCAGAGGCTGGCACAAGACCAAATTACACAAGTGGGACAGCTGCAGGCACTGACTCTGCTACCCACCTGCTTTTCATCCTTTTCCATATCATGCTTTCTACATGATCTGTAGAAAACCTATATAAATACATAAACTAGGGAAGAAATTCATCAGGGAAGCCATTTTTAATTAGGTCACTCATTCTCCATGGGGTTTTTAGCTTGTGATTAAGGCAAAGACACATAGACTGAGATACAAAAGCAAGCAAACACTCACAACCATAAACAGAAACCAGAAACAATGCTGGTTTTCATGTACTTACCGCGGCCCAGTCATTTTTATAACCATTTGGGTTAGTTCACTTAGTTAAACTATTTAGTTAAACCACACAGCTTTAAAACACAGGTCCACATCAGCCCTGCCTGCTGGTCTTTGATGGCACCTCAAAGCAACCCTTCCCCATGCCTGCCAATCTCTGTGCAACTTCAGGGTGGCCAGGCTGGAGGGAGATGATGGCAGAGTTGCTTTGGAGTGATGAGGAGCTAGACATGGCCCACAGCCTGTGATTTGAGATGGGACTGAAGCATGTTATGCTTTACACAATGTGATGCTCATAGGAAACTCTGTCAGCAGTTGGTGAACACATATTCTGGAATGAAAGGAGTGATTCTTTTTCCTACCTGTCTTGTTGCCCCTGTAATATTCCCTATCACAGACTTCCTTAGATCACTACAGGACAGCCTCATTGTAATGCTATTGTGTTCTGCTATTCTGAAGAAAACATGCTAGTAGAGCCTGCAAAAGCCTCTCCCTATTTATCTCTGTGGTGCCATCACTACATTAAGTGTACTTGCCATCCCAACAGAGCATGCAAGATGCTAAGTTTAAAGAGATGAAATTCTGTATCTAGTGACACAGGAGAGCTAAGAAGGAATAGGGATAATCTTTTCCTGATATGACAAATCTGAGTTACATGTTAACAAATAATGATAACAAATGTTCGCTTTGGGAATCTGATGCTGTGAACAAAATCACCTGAATACAGTGAGCATGTGCACTATTGCAGAATTAGCCCACTTCATTTTGTAACATGCCCTATTACAGTGTGAAGCTGCCTGGGAGCTGGAATACAAGCAGCCTTTGATGTGCTCAGGAAAGATGTTGCTATTCTTTCACACTGTTGTTTGACCAGGCTGACTGAATCATCCAAACAGGCTCACCTCTGCCCTGAATGAAGAGATTAATAAACAAGCATCAACGCCCTTTTGCACGTGACAAAGTGGGTCAGCAAAATATTGGTGGTAATGTGCTAAAATACAGTGAATGCTTTGTATTTGTTTTTGACTGCTCTGTGTGAGCTCTGTATATTTCCTTACATCATAATTAGGGGGTTGCTTGCAGCTCTGCTTGGGAGGAGTCAATTTTTCAAAAGAAAAAAACCACCTAGGTGAGCTGGGAATTGCAAGATTTGGGGATGAACAAGGGAGTACAAATTACATGTTAATTAATAGCACAGTTAAAAAATACTAAAAGCAAAACTAAAAAAGCCCACACTGTCACCATAATTACAGATCAAATCAAAACTAACAGTGAATAAAGCTGTTAAGTTACTTTGTCAAACATTACATTTGTTACATTAAAGGTCATTACAAAGCAAAACAAAAACCAGGACATAGGCAAAGGCGCACATCCAAACTCAGACTCAGCAGCCAGAGCTGAGGACACACAAAAAAAGAAAAAGGACTGATCCAGGCTAGGGACTGAAAGCAAGGAACAGTTTCCTTGTGGGATAAATGCAGCTTGCTTAGGAGGCAGGAGGATCTTTACCAAAAAGCTAAGAACAACTCATCAATATACTTGTGTCATTACTGTCATAACAAAAAAAAAAAAAAAAAATCCCCACACTACAACAGAAATGTATGGCTAACAAGAAAAGAGGCAATTTTTCTTCTTGATATTGATGTTGAAAATGACAAAGCCCTATTGTTTTTTTCTTAACACCATTAAAGCAATGGCATTTCCTGGCTTGTGATGTGTGTGGTGGTGTTTCCTTGTGGCAGGAGGCTACAAGTTAAGAACAGGAGGTACTGTTAACATTGTATGAAACACAGGAGAAAAAAATGCATGATGCATGTTTGTGTTCATTAAATGAATTCTTCAAAGGAAATAAGATTAAAAATTAAAGACTGTCAGCCTCGCATGAGTAACATTATTGAGTGATCTGGATGGGGTTTTTGGGAGCTGCTTGAAACTCTGACACAAGCAATTCACTCTCATGCAGGTGCTTGCTGTTTCTAAAATGCAATGATCATCTCCCTGTTCTGCTTCAGATGAAAACAATTCATTTCTGTATTACTTTTCTATGAAATATGTCACCCTCTAACACCACTCGTAGCTGTCCTTAAGCAGGGAAATACTTGACAGGTCTGAGGGTGTGCCAGAGTGAAAAATAACGCACCTGTGGTAATGTAAACATCATGTTAGGGCTAAAAAGATAGAAGAGGAACAGCCCTTTCTAGCACCGTGTGTTTGAGCAGACACAGCGGTGGGATGTGTATCTAACTGCTTTGCTGTGTTCTTTCATTTACATTACAAAGGGATGTTTTTGGCAGAAAGTCAGTGTAAGCAGCATTCATTATTCCTTTAAGGGGCTTGATAATTCAGTATGGTAATATGCTGCAGGCTGCCAATGCTGTCAGCCATCCACCAAGAGATAAATTAAACTGTGTTCCAGCATCAGTATTTCTGTAGGGAGTCCTGAGATTAAATGGGATTGGAGATCTGACCATGGGGTGAGACCTAGTGATGGCTGATATGTTTGTGAGACATTTTGGGTGAGGCAAAAAACACCAGGAACTGAATAAAACATGTGAAAGTAGTCATCATTAGCTCAGGGGGTATGAAAATCACAGAAAAAGAGAAAAGTGAATCTGACAAAAAAACTACCCCAAAACCCAACAAAAAACACCATCACAAAAAAACCCAAAAACCCAAAACCAAAAAAAAGCCCACAAAAACCCAAACAGAAACCAACCTTCCAGCATATCTTTGAAGCCTGGCTCAAATATGGAAAGGAGAAGTGGGTTTCTCATGCAGCTTTGGGTGTGTCTAAATGGTTGCTCAGGGTCCCCTCACAGTCAAGGGAGAAAAAGTGGGACTTTTAGGTGACAAACCGTTTAATCCTAAAATAGCCATTTAAACTAGGTTCAATGAAGTACCTCTTTCTTTGTCTATTTTATCAAGGGAGCACAACTGACTTACCTGCATGCAGTCAGAAACACTGAAGATATCTAAAGCTACACAAGAAGTGATTCATCTTCAGCATGACACATTTTAATGTACATAAGCTTATTCTGCTTGGCCACCTGATGAATGACTGACAAATTGGCTTCTTTAAAAGACTCTTGAAAAGCTTGGTCCTGCCAGGAGGGCAGGTTCACACTGCAGTGGTGTCACATGGAAGTCACAACATAACTCTCAGCACCCAACTTTTCTGAAATGAAGTAGCTGCTGAGTCTTCACAGACTTGCTCTATGAGGAATGAAGAAATGGGGAGACTGCCACAGCTAGAAATTCAGAACTGTAATCTGAAATTGGTGCTTTGAGGCTGCATCTATATTAGTGTTTTAGCCTGGATCAGAAGGGAGCTTTTAAAGTTAAGTTCCCAGTTCTTCTACCTACTGGGCTTTGGTTCATGTTACTCATTTATACAGCCTCAGAGAACATGAACTTTATTTAGATCAAATAAACTGGAAGATGGAGTCCAGGAGTGTACCCAGTACACTCCAGATACAATGGGCATTCAGTCCATGGGACCAGATTAGCACTATTCTGAAGAAAAAGAATCACTAAGTTTTGTAGAGTGGGTGTCAGATTCTCAGCACTGACTGTTTTGCTTTTCAGGTCTGCCACTGGCTTGCACTACCAGCTAACATATCCTAAAGTGAAGAGGATCCTGGAAGGGTCCCTTGGTCCATTAACCATTGGAGGATTTAGAAAAATGGGAGAGCTGAATTAGCATACTCAAAAGTCAATGAAACAAATAATCACCAAATGGACATTGGACTAGTTTTCCAAAATTCAGTATTTTAACAAAGGAAGCATCCATTAAACAAAGGCAGAAACAAGTCTGGCACAAGGCAGTGAATTAACTGAGGATGTAAAATACCTGTTAATTACCTCTATCTATCAGATATGGTCAGTAAATTCAAAATACAAATTGGGCTTTTGTTTACAGCAGTAGCTTCAGGACTTCATCCAAGCATAAACAGAAGTAAACCAACCATGACTTTATTACCTACCAGTTAACATGGCTGCAAAAGAACAGGGCAAACTGTAAAACAAAGCACCAAGACCCTTTCCAGCACTACTGCCCAAGCTGCCTTATCCACAGACTCCAGGTTGTACCTGCTCCAAGTGGAGCCTTATCTATGAGCTACAGTCTCTTCAGGGTTATATCAGCTATGGCATAAACTTATCCATGGTCACAGTCCTTCAGCAGAAATGTGCTCCAACATGGCCTTACCCATGGCTGCAGTCCCTCCAGGGGTGTAGCTGCTCTGCTGTGGGTTTATCCATGGTCACATGCTTTGAGGTGCTCCAGCATGACCTCTCGCACTGTTCTGATGCTTCAAGGTGTACCTGCTGTGGCCACTTCAAGGCAGACCTCTGGGTCACATCTCCTTCCATGTGGCTGCCTGTGCAAGCAGACAAAATCAGGTTCACAGCCCACATATGTATGAGAGCTCTGGTTGAGTAGGGATGTTCAAGAAACTGAGTGGTCATTGCAGTAAGGCTGGAATGTTCTACCATGTAGGTGGGAGAGGTGCTTCACTCTCCCCAAAAAGTGGCTGAGGAGAGGAAGAACTGCTGCTGGTTCATAGCATGGTTCTCCAGACACTGGGAGGCAGTGATGCAAGGGCAAATACCAGGCTTGGCTTCAGGATACTGTTTGTATCCTAGGTTTCCCAGGCAAGGCAAAACAAAGTGACAACACAGAAAGTAGCAAAAGCAGAAAGGAGCCATTGACACACCCTGGAATTCAATGTACAGCAAGAAACAGAGGAAGTAATGGAGCAGGTAAGGGAGCAAATACGCTAGGAAGAGCAAGTACTAGCCTACCAAGTAACAGTTAAATACCTGTAACAGCTGTGAGCTCAGTCTAGCACACTCTGATCAAACCTGTCATCTTAAAACCCCTCAAGCCCCACATCAGGTGCCAAAAAGGACTGTGGTGGGTTGACCCTGGCCAGCAGCCAAGCACCCACATAGCTGCTTGCTTACTCTGCCACTCCAGAAAAGCAGAGGAAGAAAACAGGAAGAACAAAACTCAGACAATTTGTGGGCTGAGATGAAGATTGTTTAAATGGTAAAAAAAAATGAAAAAAACCCAAGTAAACCAAAGGAAGTTAGTCTGTCACGAGCTGCTGTAGGCAGACTGATGCCCAGCCAATCTCTGAACACTGGCTTCCTAGGAAGCCACCCCGTCCTTTCTTCTTCCTTTACCCCAGTTTTTATTACTAAGCATGATGCTATATGGTGTGGAAAATCCCTTTGGCCAATTTGTATCAGCTGTCCTGCTGTTTCCCCCACCTCCTCACTGGTGGACAGGAGTGGGGAAAAGAAAACCTTAAGGCTGGACACACGCTGCTAATGGATGACCCACTGGTATGTCACCAACACTGCCTTAGCCACTAATCTGAAACACAGCACCATGTGAAGTGCTAAGAATTAAGTTAACTCCATCCCAGCCAGACTACAGCACTTTGGAGCTACTGCTCCAGATGATCATTACAAGAATTGCTTTACGTGACATCTGTGAGTGCCTTCATTGCCTCATCAGTTTAAGTCTTTCTCTTTAAGTCTTTCTCATGAAATCTATTTGCATAGTTTTGGGGAAATTACAAAACCCTTTATCCTTCCTGTTAACAAATAGACACTTTTATTCTCAGGAAGGAAAAAATTCCTATTTACCATGCTTCGTTTTTTTAGGATCTTTGTTCAGGCACTGAAATAGGCTGCCTAGGGAAGTGGCTGAGTCACCATCCCTGGAGGTGTTTAAAAGATGTGTGGATGTGGCACTGAGGGACATGGTTTAGTGGTGGCCTTGCCAGTGCTGGGTTAATGGTTGGATTCAATGATCTTAGAGGCCTTTTCCAGCTGAAATGATTCTAATAATTCTGATTTTTAAAAATTGATTTGGCATGTTTCCATAGTTACACTGGTGTGGGTTTTTTTTGAAGATAAGTAAACTCTTTCAATCCTTCATAGTTTAATCCAAGTATGTGTTAAAATTGGGTTTCCCTGAGTAGGCTACTCCGATTTAAATTCTAGCAAAGCTGCTACTAACAGATCAAAATATCTTTTATTTAAAAAAAAATCAAAAAACCAAACCAACAAAATGTGCAAACCCAACAAAAAACCCCCCAAAAAACCCCCCCTCCAAACAACAAAACAACCTTTCTGAAGTATGTTGGAACAAGGCTATCTCATTAGTGGTTTGCTCTGCAAAGAAGGCATATAAAGGAAAAAAAATCTGTCGAACAACTCCAACTTCATAACTATAAAATTGAAACTTTGTTGTGCTGATTTTCTGACATAGCATAAGAACACCAGAAAGGCTAAACATAACATTCTACGTGGACCCACAAAAATGTAATTTTTGCATACTCTTTATAAGACTAAAGGGACACAATTAAATGCATCTCTTAATAACGAATGTTTTTTAAAATCTAAAATTTAAAATCAATCCTTGTGATTTTTGTTCCAAAGTATTCCTACTTTCCTCAAATAGAATCAGACAAAATACTCTTGTATTTTCTCTGCATGGTAATAGAGACAGTTCTGGTCCTCCGTGGGTATCTCTGCTTATAATACAGCTTCAAACACTATTGTAGTGCTGCTTCTTCATTCTCTAACTATTGCTATTCAGTTGCAAAGGAAGTATACATTAAAATAGCCAAGTCTTTTTTTACTGAAAGCATTTAATTTGCCCAGAGTGGAGACAGATAAAAAAATTAAGTGATGTAACAATTCAGAAAAATCATACAGGTTCAGCTGTGAACAAAAGTCACATCCTTCCTAATGTCTAATTTTCCTAACAGCAGCATCACTCCCATTCTCCTTGTAAATGAACCAGTTATTGCATGTATTAAACTAACATCCACAGGTTCCAATCAAGGACTTCTTGTTCCATGTCCCTGTTCAAAGCCATGGGAAGCTACTTTCCTTGCCTTGAGAGATACACTTGGGATCTCAGCTCATGTAGACACTGGTGCAAGTCACATAGCATATGGCAGTACAACAGCAGTGTTCACTAGCAAAACTAGCTCAAAACTAAGACAAAATGCAACCAAATTATGTGAAAATTGAATGTGAAGAGCATGGGAGGGTGGATGAGATGCGTAATGCTGAGAAAGCAATGTGCCTTCGCTTTGGTGGGGTGCAAGCAGATGGTGCAGGACTCAGGGATGGATCACTCGGTTTCCTAGCCCCAAGGTTTACCTTGAGTTCCCATCAGGCAAAGGTCTGTGAAATACCATCACCCATCCTGTGCAAGGCTATTCCCCTACAACACAGGAAGTGCACACCAGTACCAGAGCCCTGTCCTGAGGGCACAGAGTCTGGCAGCAGAGCTGACCTCTGCTTCTCCAGATGCAGGTTGATTCGCCTGCTGCCAAGGCAGAAGGTTTGCACTCAGGCTGACAGCAGCACAGGCTACAGAAATGCCCACAGCACTGCCCCCTGAGGGGTAGCTCCCCCTGTACCTATTCCCTGCAAAGCTGAGTCACTGGGTACAAAGTGCAAAGGCATTGTTCAGTTTGATGTAACACACCTGACAAGGCATTCGAAACAAGAATACTGCATTGACAAGCTGTTCGGGTAAATGGTAACCTAAAGAATTCAACTGAGAACATGCTGTGTAGGATCTCTGCCTACTCACAGCCCAGCTAGTGAAAATCAGATTTCTTCCACTCCCATATCGAGTTTTGTCCCCAGTGTAATGTTAACTCTGCAGGTATCTAGGCTGAGCATCCCTCCAACACTAAGCCATTTTTTCAGGTGCTACTCTTACACTCATGTTTGAGGTTACCCAAATGAAGATTGTACACCATGTTCACAGGCTCTGATCAGACATCCTCACTGTTGGACAGCAGGGAGGAGGGCTGTGATTTAGCCTAAGCTCAGGTGTTTGGTGACACCTGAGATATCCAGGGGAATCCAGGTTATATCATAGGCAATGACAACCTAATCATCATCGCTCAGGAAGCCTAAAAATTACTTGCCCCATTGCAGACACATGATGGCTGATTACCTGAGGCTCTCTGTCTCACTGAAATGGGAGTACATATCAGTAGCAAGGCTGTAGACTCCTACACTAAGGCATCATCTTTGCCTAGTTTTTACTTTTGTGGCAGTGCATTGGTTTGGAGGTGGGTCACGGCAATTACAGCAGTGAGTTATTCACACAAGAACCACATTGCAAATAGGTGTCAATAAAAGAATAAAGAAAATCTAACCTTTCCTTGCATATTAGAAATGTTACAAAGCAGGTTTGTTTTTTTTTTAATGACAGCACAATGACAGTGTTTGTGTTGTATCTCCATATTGAAATGTTGCAAAGTCATAAAGCCTCAAAAATTCAACTGAAGTTAGACAGTTGCTAAGCTAAGGTTGGCATTATCCTGACCCAGGCTGACTGTATTCCCTGATGCATCTATACCCATCTGCTATTTTCCTTCTGTTGTGCCAAGATTATCCATCATTTGGGGCAGGGGAATACCTTTTATTTTGTGTCTGTTCAGGACTATGGAATAGGTGCTACAAGAATACAAATCATCGGTACCACAGTGCCTGTGATGATTTATTCTCCCCTCTGGCTCGCCTTGTCTGCAGGAGCCCTGAAATCCTTGCATGCGTTTTATGAAGGGGCTTGTACTTTTTTAACACTTGCATCTCCAATAGCTGGTGAAAACAATTCAGGATAACTACTCTATTAATATCTATGGCTGAACATCAACATATTCAGCAGAAGCAGAGCCACTGGTTATTTCCTTTAGATCAGGGACAGGTGGTGTCAGTGCTCCTGTCAGCCAAAACCAGTTAAAGGGGTTAAAGGTATGTGACTGAGCAAACTAGGGGCAGGTTTTGCTCATGGCTTGAGCAGGTACATCAGGAAACAGGCTGAAGCAGTAGAAGAAACTGGACTTCCATTGCAGAAGCTTTCTGCTGGTATTTGTAAAGTAATTACATCAGTAATTCTGCAAGAAGGAATCTCTCACAAATCTGTTCTTGCTAAGAAAAGTGCAGTAGCTATGGTTACCCAGCAAACAGGGAGAGGAGGCAAAGCTGAACCACTGCTCTGGGCACTGTACACCATTTTTAACATCAAAAGCCTAGTTTTAGTGTTCCAAATAGAACTATGAGAACAGCCACCCACGTTGCCCATTACAGTGTGTATGCATATATAACTGTGTGGCAATGCATGTGTGGGTATATATATATAGATCTATAGTAGGATGACAGGATGACAAGGAGAACAAAAAAGGAGTCAGCTTTCAGATCATCATACAACTATGAAGTTCGCAACATACTCATAGACAACAATCTTGTACACTTGGTTAGTCAGCCCAGAGCCAGCAATACAGGACTTTCCCCAGCAAACTCCTGCCTACTTCAAAGAGGAAATGGGTGTCTTCACTTGCCTCTGAGGATTGCTCAAGAACTACAGGAAGTTCCCTGTTAAGGAACTATGTCTACATTGCAGACTTAATGCAACCGTTCTAGAAAAGCTTCAATTAACCTTATTAAGGGTAATGTGCTACTGTAGTGTGGCAGCAGCAATGTGGAACTTAGCATATGCCATGGCCCACCCTGAGAAACTGGGTAAATATTTAAGCAACTAGTCCACATTGAATTTCACATAAAATGTCTTCACATAGTCATCAAGCTCATTAATAGGTGTTTTGAGAGAGGGTGGGCATAGTTTAGTGGGCTGTAGCCCTGCTCATATAGCAGATTCCCCAGGCATGGATTCAGACCTGGCTATGCCTGCACAGCTACCTTCATATCTTCAATGGAAATGTCTTAAAGCCTTACCTATTTACCTGCTAGGAGTCTTCTCCTAAGTGGCCAGGAGCAAAGCCTGCTTCACCTCCTTCCCCTCTGCTGTCCCACAGGCAGTGCCTGACACGCCAACAGACAAAGCACCCTGGACACTCGAGTTGCTAGGCTGTTCCTAGCCTGGCTGTGCCGTAGTGCACACCCACAGTCTAACCCTGGTTTCTTTAGCAGACCATGTAAGCACACACTCTGTGGCTGCAGTTCAAATTAGCCACCCAGGTTTGCTCTTCAGCCACAAGGAAGAAATAGCCACCATCATCTCATGCAGCTCAGGCACCTCCTCATCACAAACCCCCTTTTTGCTTGATAACTATCAAGCTAGTTATCTAGACTCCCTCTGTAGGCTAGCTAAGCATTCTGTAGACTAGCAAAGATCTCTAAAGTTAGGTGAAATTAATCCCATCCCTTACTCCATGCAATTTCCTGAAGGTGGAAAAGGCTGCTACCAGTGCATCTCTACGAGTCTATTATTCAAAATGACAACGGGGCAGCTGTGGTTGTTTGGTAACAGAGCAGAGCCCTCTGCTTTGACACCAACTTCTAGACAAAACAGTGTCTAATACTTCTGAGACACTCTGGAGTCCAGACAGGGCTTGCACCTGACATGAGACTTCTGTGAGACCAGTGTGGTTTTGGAACAGTAACTAGGAACCAGGAGGACAGCACACAAGGATGGTAGGTAGGACACAGGATTTGGAGCAGCAGCTGGAGGCTAGGCAGGATATGTAGTAAAAAACTGTGCTTGAGCTCTGGCTGAACTCAGCCAGAGATTTTTGTTGCTTCTGTAGGCTAGTACTGGAAAGTCACAGTAATTTAGAAGAAATTAAAGCAGAACCTGTATCAACTTTCATCCATCCATTTCCAAGAAACAAAAAATTTAGTCTTCTATTTTTTTTTCTTCTATAAGGTCTTTCTAGATATTAGAGGCAGTCATTGGTGCAGTTATGTCTACACAGGGCTGACCAGTGTGACACTGGAGTCATGAGATACCAGTGCCATTCTGAACCACAAGGAAGAAGCCAGACAGACTGGGGGCTGCAGTTGCTTGTGCTGGACAAGCAAGACACATTTATATCATGGAAAGGATGAATACAGTTTGAATATTTATGTAACGACAAAAGGCTTAAAGCACTTGCATTTGAAAATTTTGATAAAACAATATACATTTAGTTTTAGGGCAGGAGGTTTTCCCAGAAGACTTCAGTTTCAAGCTTCTTTCAACATGATCACAGGCTGAACTTAGTTGTAATACAAACAAAATTATGGGAATTCAAACCCCGTTTCTTTCCACCTATGAAAAGAATAATGCTTCATATATCCACAGCAGTACACAGGTCTCCTGCACTCATACAGAAAGGAAACTTTTTTTACGCTATAAGTAGTTTTAAATCAAACTGAAGATTTAAGAGAAGAACTCAGAGTAAAAAACAACACTACAGACACTGATAAGGAGTTTTATCTTAACCAACAGAACTCAAGAAAAATGAATCACAGAAACTCTCTCATCTTGAGAAATTTATGCATTTTATAATCCCCAAAGGAAACAATCACATCAGATAAAAATCTTTAGACCAAAATTAAAAAGAATAAAGCTGACAGAACTGCCTGAAATACATATTTTAGCAGAGAATTATTAGAAAGTCAGCATAAATTGCCTCTTAATAATACTCATCATGCATCTATTGTCAGTAAATCCAAGCAGCACTGGTTTTATATACCTCTGTAGACTTCATTTTATTGCTTACTTGCTTGGTAAATTTAAACTAGGTATATTGGCAATGTGTTTAGACTGTCACCTGGAAAAGGTAAACTTCCATCATTCGTTATGAGCCTGCTTTAAAATATCCAGTGCTTGGAGTTGAAGGCTCCAAGTTTGCAAAGCTCAAATTATTGGTCAAACCATTCAAAGGATCCATCTTCAGAATATTTTTAGTTGTGTTGCAGGCATCTCGGTACTTCTGCCTCGAAGTGCACTTAGAAGTTTTCACCAGTTGTTACATCTTTGTTAACTGCTATATAACTTTTTCAGGAGAGAATGTCCACTGAAAAACTCACTGCAGGATACCATTTCATAGAGTTATAGCATATCCTGAGTTGGAAGGGACCACAAGGATCATCAGAGTCCAACTCCTGGCCCTGTACAGACCCATTCCCAAGAGTCACACCATGTGACAGAGAGCATTGTCTGAATGCTTCCTAAACTGTCAGGTTATTGCTGTGACCACTGCCCTGGGGACCCTGTTCTAGTGCCCAACCACCTTCTGGGTGAAGAACCTTGATCTAATATCCAAACTAAACCTCCCCTGACACACCTTCAGACCATTCCCTCGTTCCTGTCCCTGGTCACCACAGAGAAGAGATCAGTGCCTACCCTTCCTCTTCCCCTCACCAGGAAGCTGAAACTGCAGTGAGTTCTCCCCTCAGTCTCCTCCAGCCTGAACAGACCAAGTGTCCTCAGCTGCTCCTCACACAGCTTCCCCTCAAGGCCCTTCACCATCTTTGTTGCTCTCCTCTGGACACTCTCTAACAGTTTCATGTTTTTCTTACATTGTGGCACCCAAAGCTGCCCGCAGCACTTGAGGTGAGGCTGTCCTGGTGCAGAGCAGAGCAGGACAATCCCCTCCCTTGCCCAGCTGGCCATGCTGTCCCTGATGCACCCCAGGACACACTTGGCCCTCCTGGCTGCCAGGGCACTGCTGGCTCATGTTCAACTTGCCATCAGCCTGCACCACCAAGTCCCTTTCTGTGGTACTGTATTTCCCCAGCACGAATGCACATCCAGGGCTGCCCCATCCCAAAAGCAGATGTTAACCATCACACAGTTGGTGACTGCCCATTTCTCTGATTTGTCCAGGTCTCCCTGCAAGGCCTCCTTGCCTTCACATCAACAGTTCCTCCCAATTCTGTATTGTCAGCAAACTTACTTAGTATTCCCTCAAGTCCTGCATCCATTTGGTATACAAATTTTATGTAAGAGGCTTTTCAAATATATTTAGTATATTAAACTTTTCAGTTACTAGCAATTCAAAGAAATGCTTTAGAAGTTAGGAATCTCTGAATCCCATAATCCCCTGGATCTTCCAGTTCCCTCAGGAATAGATGGATAAGCCTGGACTTCTTCCCAGTCCCACTTGCTAAAGAGTGAATAGCATTAACATTGCCAGAGGAGGATGTGAGGAAACATGCAATACCTTCCATCAGGCATTACGAAATCCAATGTCAAATGTCACAAAATTTTCCAAGCTATTTCACAGCGCCTTACCAAGCAAAAGAAAAATTAATTCATTGTTTAAAAATTAAACACTCAAGTAGTCATTGTAATTAGTATTAAAACAGGATGGAGAATTTATGTACAGTCTGACAATAGGCTTTTATATGCCAGTAACACACAGTAAATTACTTTTAAAAGACAGTTATTATTTCAAATGTTCAAAAATTTCTGACAAGGGACTAATTAATAACATTGTATTGGTGGTCTTAGTAAAATGGACACTATCATCTCCTAAAGCCTAATTTTTAAATTATTGTGAAATCTCAGATGCATTATGTTGTCTGATTTAAACTATATTTAACACTGCTTTGTTATTTAAAACTACAATTTGAAAGTAAGATAACAAGAACTAAATTTCTTTGGCCCAAAGGGAAAACAACTAAAGTAAAGAACTAAATAACTATATAAATATTCAGAGGAAAAAAAATGATTGAAAAGAAGAGAAATATTTTCACTGGGATTAGTTGCATTAGTGTCAAGGGCTGAAGCTGAAACAAAAAAAATCAGTTTAAGCTCTGTATTAGGAAAAAGTGGGTATGAGGACACTAAGGTTGGCTGGACAGAGAAAAAACTGACTGTGAATCAGTTGACTGTGAATCAGACTGTGAATCAAGTGAATCAGCTTGATCCCCTTCCTTTCCTCTCTCCTCGGCAATTAGAGGGGTTTCTCAAAGAGAAACAGTTGGTGTCTCTTATCTTTTAATGAGTCACTAAAGTTATTTGAATTGTTGAAACATTACAGGATTAAAAATTCTCAAGATCTTCTTTCCTCTAGTTTCACACACTTCACGGACACCATTAACCAATAGAGAGAGGACATTTCAGCTTCTAGATAACTTGCAGGAAGGTGTGCAGTCAGACGAGGAAGGTAATGGAAACACTGTGTGGCTCCTACTAATGTTCTTGGCCAGTACCTGACTCTGATCCTACATGACAGAAGGCAGGTGGGATCCTGCACATCAGAGCCATTAAGGAACTACTGTAGAGGAGGTTTTGAGAAAACAAATCATCACTGGACATCACTATCAACTCAGTCCCTAAGTGGTGGGGAGATATTCAAGATGGCATGGCATCAGAACTATTTTTATACAGAAACACCCACAGTTAGTCCTCAGGGCATTTGTTTTCATTTTCTGAGGCAAACAAGATTGTGCCTGCACCTGTGGCTACAAATTAATAATTGGGTCATTCTCTCATAAACACAACACAGAAAAATCTGTTGTATTCATTTATTTGTTTTGACTAGATACCATATTACTAGAAGGTCGATTGAGAAAACAGAAGATACTGCACATGTAATGACTTGATTTTTTCTCCCTTTTCTGAGAGTCTCCTGATTTTGGGAGAAAAGGAAAAGAGAAAGGAAAAAGGAAAAGAGAAAGGAAAAGAGAAAGGAAAAGAGAAAGAAAAAGAGAAAGGAAAAGAGAAAGGAAAAGAGAAAGAAAAAGAGAAAGGAAAAGAGAAAGGAAAAGAGAAAGGAAAAAGGAAAAGAGAAAGGAAGAAGGAAAGGAAAAGAGAAAGGAAAAGAGAAAGGAGAAAGGAAAAGAGAAAGGAGAAAGGAAAAGAGAAAGGAGAAAGGAAAAGAGAAAGGAGAAAGGAAAAGAGAAAGGAAAAGAGAAAGGAAAAGAGAAAGGAGAAAGGAAAAGAGAAAGGAAAAGAGAAAGAAGAAAGGGAAAGAGAAAGGGAAGGAGAAAGGGAAAGAGAAAAAGAGAAACTGCAACTGCATGAAAACATTTCTTCTACCTTGCATTCTTTGGTATTGTTTTGTTAAGATTTATGTTAGCTCTTATGTAGACGGTGTTTTCTTTTAAGTCTGGCTTCAGCTGGGGTCAGATGACTTTGCAAAAGACTTTGCTGTTCCTGTTGGTGGTGGGGTTTTTTTTAATGTGGTTTTTGTTGTTGTTGTCATTTTGTTTCTTGTTTAAAAGTTGTTATGGTCACACACACCCCCCCTTCCTCGCTGGAGATGATCACCTGGCAGCAGTGGCCTGGTTGCACACTTCTGAGCACACCTAGCCCTTGCATTCACACAGGTATCCAGATCTATCATAAATAGTCGAAGGCTCCTTAAAAGAAATGGGTGCCTCATAAAACCTACTGTGCTGGCTGAGGGGTTGGCAGCAGCTACCTCCAGCAGCAGACTGGTAACCACCAAGTAGGCAAGGCAGATCTCAGCATCACAGTGATTTCCACACTGATTTGGATCACCATGTCCAAAGAGGTTTCTATTATCAGAAATCAGACTTAGATACTCATCCAATTAACTAGTCAAGATCCTGTATGTGGATAGATATCAAATCCACAATGAGTGTCTGTGGATTTTTATGCTTCTCTTCTCTTCTTCCTTAACTACTTTAAGCATTTATGTTATGCTTGGGTTTCTTTGGTTTGTTTCTTATGAAACTTGCGCTTACCATAAACAGAGATGAGGACTGTGCAGCAAGTTGTTGCCTATTCACAGGAGAGAAAAGCAGGGCTCATTCAATAAAAAGTGCAATTAAAACCCAATTCTGTTCCTCTACCAAAGTTATTAAATAAAACAACTGTTCTGAACTGTGACTTTTGACAAAAGAGATATAAAACATCTTAATGGAGACAACAAAAAAAACCCAAACTCTTCTTTTAACCAAAGCAGTTAAGTTGTGGTTGAGATAGTGCAGTAAACATATTAAAGCAGTAAATCAGATTTTATTCAAAATTCACCCTAGTTCTCAATTCTACCCTTTACACCAAGTAGATTGAACTGCACACCAAAATCACTGTGTGTTGTATGTATTCTCTGAAGACTTTGGAGTAAAAAAAATCTAAGTATCACCAAGCTCCCTTTATAATGAATATGCTTTCGGGGAGCATGCTTGAAAGCTCTTTAGAATTACAAGCCATTCACTACTTTCCATGAACTTTGGATCAGACCAAGACTCTGTTGGCCAAGATGTAACACCAAATGACTTGGTTCCCAATACAATCTTACAGTAAATACACCTAACAAGGATTTACATCTAAAACCCACACAGGCTTCTGTGGCACATGGCATGATTGCTCCCACAGGGAGATGCTACTTCCAAGTTGTGCTATCAAGAAATATTCCCTGCCTTTGGCATAATTGTTCAGTAATATGCATCTTGTGTATGGAATAAAACAGAAATGCTGATGGGCCAGCTTTTATGGCTGCTGACACAAACTTTTTGAGCATAGCTGTATAAGATCTGCTGACACAAACCTTCTCCTTGAGAACAGCTGTGACTGCCTGCTGCTCTGGGGAAGGGATGGGGGGGTCTTTTCTCCCTTTTTCTGCCTCCTGTGGTGAACTCCAAAATGCTAGCTATGCTGATAGGGATGAAGTATCTACCAATAGCTGGTTATGAAATAGATACAAACATGTAAAAGACAAAGTCAGCTCCCCTCCTGGCTTCATCCTCCATGTGGCTTTCAGATTATTTAATAATCCCATGCTCAGCAGTATTTGAATAAGATAGACAGTTATCAAAAGTGCTCCAGTTCAAGCTGAATACAGCATTATGCCTATTCCTCTAGACTGAAAAGCACTCTAGATAGGCAAAATTCCCACAAAGAATTGTATGCAAGGCAACAGTTGCTTGAAGGTTAGTGAGTATATTCACAGAGGACAAGTGCAGCTTGAGAGAGGGTAAGGCAGAAGCATCCAGGCTCTGCTTTCGGGGCACAGCCAGTGTTTTAAGTGTTTTGAAAGATATTCAGGGAGCCTCCTAGCTCCCTGGTTCAGCACAAATAATTAAGAGCTTATGTCTTCCCTTCATCAACAGCAAAGTGCTTAAGGATATGCTTAAAAGTATTTTGCTGATGTGGGGCCTCAGTAGCTTGTTTGTGAGGATCTGAATGCTGACAACTCCTCCTTGAATGTAAAAGTGCATTTGGGTCTTGGAGGAGCTGATGTACATTGAAAAGTCCTTCCTAGCAGTTGCCACCACAGAAACCTCATTGCTTAATTTAGATATCCTACACCAATTACTGTCAAGCTGTGTCTGGGTTGATACAACAAGCATTTTGCAATTTCAGATCTTCTTGACTTGTGAATGCCCATTTTATTGGTCTTACGGTTGCCTTAACATAGCACAAGGTCAATCTTCTGATTTCTAATTGCCCCCTTACTTACAAGGGTCTCAAGCTCACAGCTCAAGCAGAGCTGGTCACTCCCTCAGTAAGTCCATATTCAGGTGTGAAGGCCTAAAGTGCAGCATTCACTAGAAAAGTTTGATCCTGAGCAAAAGCCAGGAGCCTAATGTAAGAGACATATTGAAAAGAAAGAAAAAAAAAAAAAAAGAAAAGAAAAATCCCCACCACTCTCCCCTCAAAAAACCCCAAACCAACCAAACAAAAAAACCCACCACAATTATGACTTACATAAAAAAAAAAAAAAAAAAAATCAGTACTTGTGTTGTAAGACACACTAAGAGCAGGGTGCTAAGCCTGAGAGAAGTGTGCTTTCCCAGTGGCTGCCACTGAAGTTGTGTGCCAGCAGACATGAGGCACGTTCGCAGAATTGCATTTCTGCATTCCTCCTCTCTGCCCCCATTCAAATGATAAAGAAGAGTGGACTTTAAATAGCAGACTCTCTGTCCAGTGAAACCCTCTGTGTCACAGGCAGATATCAACACAACTGCACAACACAACCACATTGCTCAACTCAGTTGGATACAGACAGAAAGCCTAGGCAGATGGATGAAATACTGAAGAACACTGTGCTTTCTTAAAACATAAATTAACAAGCCTGACCTTTTCTTATAAGTGTAAAAAGTGAAGCCATCCACAGCCCCCCAGCACTCTGTCTTTATTGCCCAATTATATACAGAAATTTTGATAGAAAAATTTATCTTGAATTTCAGCAAGATGAAAATAGGAAACAAACTGTCCTTGAAAGAACCAGGCTTTAGAGTTGTCCACTTTTCCTCAAATAAAACATTTCTTTTTCCTGCCCCAAAGGAATAATTGGGAATCTCATACCATTCTTAGAAAGCCATCTCAGACAGTATAATGCTATCATCCTCTGCTGTCTTTTCTCAAAGAATTCTTCCAGAATGTAGTGGGGCAGAAAAGGTAGTACTTGGTGGGGTGACAAAAAGAAATTGGAAAGAGCTAGCAAGATGTATGGTGTGACCATCACTAGCCTCTGTCGGCTGTGCAGCTTGCAGCTGGAGCTTCATCTGAAAACACAATCAAGTTTTGTGCTTTCACCATGCTGGAAGGTCTTACCTCTCCCCACCACCAGAAACAGGGACATGACTGGGAAAAAAGATGTTCCCGAAATCCACGAGCCAAACAGCAGCAAGACTGAGTTACACAGATGCTGGCACACTAAGAAGAATTTTACAAAAGCAAGTCTTGTCCTTTCTGCAAGCTGTTGTAAGCATCTCTGCCTCAAAATTCTCTGAAAATAGGCCAAAACTGCTATAATTCACAGACTAGCAAGCTGAAAAAAAAAAAAAAAATCAGACTGCCTTAACTATCTATTGCCTAAATCCTAAATGAGCAAGGAGACAAAACAGAGTACAGTATTCACTTTGATGCAAAGCAGGGAAATCACTTTTCTTGTCCCAAAACAAACAGGAGTTATTAAGCCAGGCCATGTCTCTGCTCATTAAAACTCAACCATTATTACTAGATCATTACTTCCAATTATTGCCAGTTTCTCCTCGAGGCACTGCAAGGCAGTTACCTTGTGTATTTAAGCCAAAGGACGAATCAGTCCCTTGGCAGATGAAAGCTGTGTGCTCGCTGGGCAATGGCAGCTGTACCTGGTTGGACCTTCAGACAACAGGTCCTATAGATGACTGAGGAAGCTATTTTATTTCTTTAAATTCCACGAGCAAGGATGCTTTTCAGCTGATTGGAAAATAATGCTGAGGGAATATAATGAATTTGCATCCTACCAAACCAGTAGCAGCACTGAAGACTGGTTTATTATTATTATTTTTGAACATTCCAGAGGCAGCAGAGGCAGCCCCTGCCTCTGTCAGTTCTGCAGCCTCCAGTGGCAAAAAAATCCCCAAACATAGATCCATGTCATTAAATTTATTTTCTGCTCTGTTCTCACAGCCCTGCCTCTGGTCCCTTCACATCAGCCACCAGCAGGGACACAGACAGCTCCTGTCCTATACCACAGCACTGGATGAACCTAACAGATGCTGCAGAGCTACCTCCAAAATACTGCTCTGGAGGAAGACAAGGTTTAAAGGCACAATATAAGAAGGGTATAGCCCCATCTGTTGACTGTTGATCTCCACAGATCTTGTCAGCATCAGCAAGGATCAAGCTGTACCTTTTGGCTTATTGCAAAATGCCTCTGTACTTTGTGCATGACCAGCCCTTGACTTTTTCCGCAGCCTTCCTTCCCCACATTAAAAATTGTATCCCAGATGAAATTGGATGCTTCTATATTTAAAGAAATAAGAAATTAGGATGACT
Organism: Lichenostomus cassidix; assembly: GCF_008360975.1. Taxonomy (NCBI): domain Eukaryota; kingdom Metazoa; phylum Chordata; class Aves; order Passeriformes; family Meliphagidae; genus Lichenostomus; species Lichenostomus cassidix. The sequence goes on along the minus strand of NC_139483.1, from coordinate 83,329,087 downwards.
TAATTTGAAAAATATACTATCAACCAGGATAAATGTCAGAAACTTCACAGTATACAAGAACTGTATTTGATTTCAAGACTTGCTTTCATTTTTTAATCAAGTAAGAGATGTGCATTGTGGTCTCCCACATTCCACTTGAATCTCAGTGCCTGTGCTGCAGGTCTGCCCTCACTGTTCACACACAAACAATGGTCTGGATCCAAGCACATTTCTCAAAAATTCTTTCAAAGTAGAAAATATTTCCATAAAAATACTTTGTTTTCAACAAGCTGTCAGGAACTTGTCTCTGCCTAAAGTCTGTTAATATTAAAGCAGAGTGCATTTCAAATGCAATAGATGCTACAAATATGAACCTTTTTTTGAAAGCCCCTGTTCTATTCACAGAAACATTGTGGAGAGCTGTTCAGAATATGTCCATGTATAGGCAAGTCCCCAGAGCCAGATAACAACAAAGCCAACACTCCTGCTTGAAAAAGGAGCATTTCTCCCCTGCTCACCTTTCGGAGTCTCAGTTCAAATTCTCTTTACAAGAGCAGACATTAAAAAAACCCCTTAGATTGGTAAGATGTGTAAACCAGCCCTACTTGTGACAGCCATATGCATTTTTCAGTTTTTTCTGGTTAATCTGAAGAGAAATTAAACTGGACAATCCTGTGAAGCTTGTTTAAAGTTTAGCAGGGGAATTGGAGGGGAAGGCTTTGAGGAAGCAAAGCCCAGTCTACTGCTGCTGCCTTGCTGGATCTTGCTCTGTGCAAGCCTCAGAGCACACAGTCCATGATTCACTTTCTCACATACTGCAGAACTAATTGCTGGTTTAGAACCATCCACAAAAGCCTGCAAAGGCCTCACCAAAAATCTTTGCACAGCACAGGACAGGAATCTTCACTCAAACAGACGGAAGCAAAATCCTTACCTTTCCTGCTTAACTAGGCACGAATACAGCCTAGAGAGAGAGAGAGAGGAAGGGAAGGGAGTAAAACCAGCCTAACGCTGCTTTAGATGATTCCAACATCAAACAGATCAAAAGAACAGCATGATCTACTAAAAAAGGAGAAAACATAAAACACACAAAACAACCAAACACCAAAACACAAATCCAAAACATAAAAAACCCACTCAACAAACCAAAACACAAAACTACTCCCCACAGCAATCAAGAAATCACTGTGAACTTTTGTGCACCTAAAATTCACATATATTTTTCAGATTGCTCTAGCTGGGAGATGATGACAGCATCAACTACCTTTTCTGTCATTTCAGAATTAAGTGAGAAATAGAAATGGCATTTTTGTTAAAACACTCAAAATAAGTATTTTTTTAAAGTTGCAGACTGCAATCGGAAGTGGGAATATATTATATTCCTTTATAGGTAATTACCTTGCTTACTCTAAACAGTGCATTTGGCATATATTCAAACATCATTTGAGCTTGCAGAAATACTCTAAAACCAAATCCAGGTATACATATTTTCAAGTACTATGCAACATTTTTCATCTCCCACCTCTGCATTTTCACAAATTGGTTCTATTGTACATACAAAAAGCTTACACTTGTCCCTGAAAGACCTTAAATCAACTCGGTTCAAGTCTCTGAGCCAGACCTCTTTCTTTTTCTGCCAAGAACCTGGAGTTTCTTTTCTGGCTGCAAATAATTATTCTGTTCCTGTAGACAAAGACGTAAATCCACGCTGTTCTCCATTTAGATTTGTCTTTAGAAATTCCATGGGGACCTTAGGGGAAAACTTTCCATTCAGTTTGTCTCTGGAGTTTCCTGAACTGACAGTTCAGACATCAATTCGTCTTTAATACAATTAATTTTTGATCTTTTTTTCTCCCACACTTGGAAAAACTCAGCAGTTCACAGAAAAATCTTACCAGGTATTTTCAATCCAACTACTTTTGTTCTCTGAGTTTCAGTCCTGCTCCTCCCCTATCCTAACCAAGCCATGCAACACGGCAAGTTCACACAGCTCTAAGCAAATCTCCAAACTAAAGGACAGCAAAGTGTCACTAAAGAGTATTTTGGGCTAACACACTCCCCCACCTCCGCAGGAGAGGAAAAACCTTGGAAGTATAGGTGAAAAGACACTGTTGGAAAAAGATTTGCCACTGGAAGCATCTGAAAATAGATCTGTGTTAGCAGTAGAGCTTGTCTCTCATGGTACAGTCACCAAGCTCCCCTCAGTCTGGTTACCTGCTCAGACTTTTTAGAGCAAGCAAACCACAGCAAGGTTGATCACAAAAGGCAGCTGATACTTCTCACTTTCAACAGGGAAAGTAGGTAATAAATATCCTCTGAAGAGCCTTTCCTGGGATCAGAAGGGCCAGGGTCCCCAGGAGTCAACATGACAGACTTCTAGCCATGAACACAAGTAGCTGTGGGACTTTTCCTTAGTGTCAGGACTTCAGAGGAGAACAGAAAAGTTTGGTCACTCCTGCTTTTGCAAATCTATACACTGTGACACACACCTGTTCTGAGTGGCGATGGAGACTACTGGGTTTGTCACTTCTAATTTAAAAACTGTATGCTACCCACAATTACCCCAAGGCAGTAAAACATAATCTGTTTCAATTTAGATTTGATCTGCTCTTCCATGCAGGCACAAAGCATATTGTAGTTTTTCATCAATTGAAGACATAGGATCACTGAATTATTTAGGTTAGAAAGGAACTTTAATGTCATCAAATCCAGCCATAAACCTAACACTGCCAAGTCCACTACTAAACCATGTCTCTAAGTGCTGCATCTACACATCTTTTAAATACTTCACATTAAACTGCACATAGTCAAGCTGCAAGATCTTAATTAGCAGCTCCATTAATATCTATGCAGTGAGTATAGTCACATACAGGAAAAAAAATTACCACTGTGCATGTTTCATCTGCACTTTGTGAACTAAGCATAAGATCTAGTGGCATCCCAACATCCTTCAACAACTTTGCAAGTTAGGCAAGTTGCACAACGCTCAACTATTTCCAAAGCTCACAGCTATTCAGAATCGTCTATTTCTAGCCAAGCAACAGAACATGAATTTCATAGATCCTGAAATTATTTCATTTGTCAACATCAACCTATTCCTTGCCTATCAGAGCTGAGTTATTTTAGCAGCACTTTTTCAGAACACCTGAGCCAGCAGATGCTCTAGGCTACACAGAAACAACTGGAGAAATGGAGCCTTCAAATGATGTAAATGATTCTTGGTTGGTGACAATACTCAGCATATTCCTCCCAATCTAAATAATGAACAAGGTCAGCTGAACCCTCCCAGAGCTAAAAATATACCCAGGGTCTCCCAGCAGGGTGAGGGTGGCTTGGAGCCAATTTCCATGGTGCCATAACTGGGTAGATCTCAATATCTCAGCTGGCTGGGTACATCTGTACAAAATGTGGGCTGCCCTACAAGCACACACATAAAACCACCAGAAGTTCTGTATGCCCTCTTGTCATCCCTGGGAGGGCAGCATCACAACAGAAGCACAAGGAGGAGCTCTCAGCAGCCCTTACAATAACCCTGCATTAGATCTGTTAGATCCTTTCTGCTCCCCCAGCAACACAAGCAGGCAGTGCAATCTAAATCAGAGGGAAAGGGTGGAACTCAAAGAGACAAACCAGCTTGTGATGGCATGATTTTGGAAAGCATGCTTTATTGCAATGAGACTGATGAACAACATAGAGTTCTGCCTTTCCAGAGGAAGTGTCATCTTTTTCACAATGGAGAAGGTAGAGTCTGTCAAAAATCAGGATTACAGCCCAGCTCCCTGCAGTATTATTTTAACAGTTTAATAACAGCAACAAGGCAGTAAACAAAAATCCCCTATTAATTTAAGCAGGAACAAAAGTGGATCCCTTTGTAAAGCAGAGTCAGCATTGCAAACATAAGGCTTATGCAACACAGCCTCACTCTTGTCTCCTTTTTGAAAAGTTAAATAAGGTGTAATTTAGCTATCATATTACACTATTTAAAATAAGCAAGTCCTCAGCTTTGTAGTTATAGACCACACTGCTCAGCTGAAGTTTGCTTATTCTATAAAGTGTTTGCTAGAAAAGCATATTCCCATTTAATTCATGCTAACATCCTTAAAATGAAAGGTCAAAAACAAGGAAACAAAAGGTTAACTGTAGCTAAGTAGGTCTTGGATGGAGCCCAGAGCTGACAAGAACCAAAAGCTTCAGAAAAGAGCAAGAGAAACATCAGCTTTTGCATTCTGTTTAATTAAACATGCTTTTTATGAGAATTAGTTTACATAAAAAGATTTTTAAAAAACAAAACCTAATTTTGAATAAAACCTGAATCAAACAAAGTGTTTGATCAGATATGAAGGTAAAGTATTTTTACGCTGTAAAAACATTTGTTTGCATATGAATGAATATTTGTACTGCAGATGTTTCACACCTGGTAGAATTTTGCAGAAGGACAGTTGCTTTTACATGTTTTTATCTCAATCACAGCACAGAGAAAACTCAGATCTAGAAACTCCATCTCTCATTTCAGGGAAATTATGACTGAAGTCCACATAATGTGGTTTTCTTCTCCTTCTTCATTCAAAAGAAACTCTTTTTTCTTTTTCAATTTCAGTATAGGTCTTCAAAGTAGAATAGCTTGTCACAGACTTTTAAATTCTCCTGTACTGAATTAGAATCAGTGACAGTGAGATTTACTGCACAAAACAGAACTTGACTTTTGTAAAAGCATTAAGGGAAATTGCTGCTTTCTTTCACTGCATCATCAAGGAAGTGTTTATTCTTAAAATCAACATTATATTACTTTTCACCCTTTGGATGACAAGTCAATGAACTCTTGTCCCCTTTCACCTCTCATTTCCCTCACCAGCAGCTGTTTGAAACTTTTAATATAATGTTTTTCTAATATTTCACTTGTAAACTGCAAGTTCAGGTTGCAGTCTCTGTACAAGCAACAGCTTTGCCTGACTACTCCCACACATTCCTTCCTCCCACAGTCACTCCCTATATTACCAAATGTAATGGATGTTTGACAATTACCTTGAAGGACTAGATAATAAAAAATGTAGCTTAAAAACCCCAAACAAAGCAAAAATAGACAATGAAGGGGAAGAAAATTTCCTTCATCTCTATGTTAAGAGTTCAGAGGAAGAAAATCACAATACCTAAACTTTAGAAATAGGGAAATATGATAAGAACTGTCCTCTTCCTCATAACAAAAATAAAAGAAAACACAATTGATGTTGTATGTTGAGTTTAATATGCAAGAAGAATATTGTCCAGGGTGGTGCCAAGGATCACTTGGAACAAGTAATTTTGCATCTTGGCAGAACTGCCTTTCAAGAAGAAGGGCCATGCCTACAATGAGCAATTTCCCAGAGAAGACTTGTGGTGCTAGCTTCATCTAGTTACCTCTCCATGGACCCAATCCAAAGCTCATTACTGGCAACAGGCTTTTGAAACAGCCCTGTTACTTTTTTTTTTCACAATGGAAAAACTCTAATAGATAGACTGGAAAGAATCTTCAACTCTTTGAAGTCTGAGATTAACAACAGAAGAGGACATAATGTTTGCCTTTGGCTTGGCAAGCAATACCTGGAGGGAAAAGAACTCTGTGATCTAGAAATGATGCAATTTATACAGTGCTCAGTATGGTGCAAGTACATCAGAGGATACCTTTACAATTAAAGGTATCTTTACAATTAAAGGTGTGGAGATAGCAAAATTACCACGTGCTCCCTTTCAGCGACACAATTCAGTTAGCCTTTACCAACAAATTTTTTAAAAAGAAGCGTAAATGGTGTTCAAAAAATAAAACATTTTAATTAAAACAATTTTATCTGAATTTATTTTAGCACTATGCTTGCAATTGTGTTCAGACAGCACCAACAGAATAATTTAATATCAAATAAAATATTCAAAATCCTGTAATTTCACTATTTTATTGTTTTAGGACTACAATATTTATCTAAAATAAACTCTGTTTTTCTTCTTCAGGAAAGTGGACATATTTGAAGGAACTAGCACTTTCAGTAGCAGTTCAGGCCACAGCATGGTGATAAGCAGCTGATCCACATAAAAGCTGTTTTGCTTATTTAGTTTTCAGTGTGGTCAAGAAACTGAATTAGGTTGCAGTTGAAACAAACAATGTCAGTACAAGGGCAGGAAAGTGTGGGCCAGGAAGAATGTACAACAAAGTTGGGACTATTGGAGCCTTACACTGATGAAACTGAAGATGGAATTTCACTATTAAATGCACAAATAAGTAATATTAAATATAGAGTTTTTCAATTGACACAAAATAATGATTCCAACCCCAAAGTGTGTCTAAATAAAAATATACAAACCCACATCTCAGAAATTCAGGAAGTTATCTCCTTCAGAAGGTTGTCTTTCCCAGACAGCACAGTCTACAATTATTATTGTCATGCAGAGGAGAAAGTAAGTGTGCTCCATCATCCTCAGAAATCTCTCTCTGCCCAGGGAACCATATGTATTAGGAAATGCTACCCCCTATCGTCTGACTAGTCTGAACAGCTAACATTTCCTTAATAAGATCATTTTTTTAGGTAACTCTGCTTTTCTTGGAAATTACTATATAAATCATGAGCTTTCTTTTTATTCATCAACTTAGTCCTTGGCTACAGCACCATGACCCTGGCTTTCCCTGTTACTGCTTCTTCCAATAGGAAGACAAGCCAGAGCCTGAAAAATCATTATTACTTTGAATAACTGACTTCTTTTAGTTCTGTGTAAAAATTTGGAAATTTTTTTGGTCCTTTTTGTGTAACTACTACTTCAAATCATTCTCATGTTGTCTTCATTCTCTTCATTCTCATGTTGTCTTTCTACTCCCACCCCTTTCCAAATTCTGAAAATTAAACTTGTCTAGGAGCCTCCATTTCAAAGATTTTATATTTAAATGCCTTTTCTAAAAAGGTGAAGCAGCAGGATATGAAGACATAAGAATTCTGTTGCAAAAGAAACTAGAGGGTGATCTTTGAATTCAACTATATTATGAAAAATTTCTTAAAGAGCACATATGGCGTATCCCTTCCCCATAAACAAGGAAAAAGAGAAGAGAGGGGAACAGTATTTTTTCTGCCAGAGTCCCTGCTTACAAAAAGCTGCAAAACTCACTTTCAGAGTATTTAGACCATGCCAGCAGGATATTAGAAGGAAAATTATTTTTTCAGCTTATTCTACATTTAAACTGGGAAGTTCTTGGCTAACAGCATTTGGAATGAAAGAAATACAAGGAGGAAGAGAAAGATTGCCAGGACAAAGTATAGAGTATAATACAGTCTGGGGAGCAAGGGGTAGGGAACAGCAAGTGGAAAACATAAGGTATAAGACCTTTATATCCTTAATTAAGTTAATTTAGAGTTGGAATTAATGTTGACACCTCTGATTTTCTTTGAAAAGAAACTAAAATTTGAAGTCCCCTAGAACATTTTTGCATTCTAACCTCTGTTTCTAGCCCTTTTGGGTAGAAAATGAGAATTGAGTGAATCTTAGAAAAAAAGGACCAACCATTTAAGGGTGATTTTGATTAAATACAATACTAATGTGTCAACTGGAGGATGTCTACACTGCAACTTTTGTCTCACCACCTATAAACAAAGAGTGTGACTGATTTTTTTTAATCACTACTGAAGGATGAAAGTATTGCAATGCATTATTGCTACAATTTATGTTTCCCTCAAGCCAGCAGCACAGCTAAAGCATATCATAGGGCCCTTCTGACCTTAGTCTGAACACGAGACACTGATGATGTGGTATAATGACATAATTTGTTCACTGAGACCATAATGTAAAGTATGAAATACAGGTTGTCAGAAATACAATCAACACAATAATCCATCCTCGCCCTCCAGACGATTTCCAAGGCAGGAAGAGTAAACAGCCTTCTCCCAGCTTTCTTAGTTTCCACAGCTGAGAGTGTAGGATGTTTACAATACCTGTCACTCAGAGCTCCCAAGAACAGACCAAATGTCAGCAGACCTAGTACTACTTCATCACTGACTGCTGGAAACATGCAGATGTCAAGTAATGGGAGGAAAAAAATCCATACCCATGACTACTGTTTACCATATGAATCCAAATCAGTGTTAAGTCCTTTGTGAACAGGTTGGAGGTCTAAGAAAGAAGTTCAAGGTAAGGCTGAGCTTCAGCATCTCCAGAGGACGGCCAGCGTTACTGCCACCATGGTATTGCAAGGCTTACTGCCAGTTCACTCCAAAGTACTCTTGCATGTCCTGAAGTTGTGCCTGCAAAAAACAGAGAATTCACTATTTTAATGAGTGCACAGAGCAGAGAAAGCTCAGGTCTTAGCATTCTACAAGAAAGAGCTGTCATGTAATTTCCAAAGGACTGGAAGCTTTTAACAAAATTTAAAAGCAACATTTAGAGTGCTGGCTCACATAATGCCTACACTATCTAGCTTATTTTTAATTAACAGAGGAATGATGGTTCTGGGATACCTATGCATATTGTGAGGAAAAGAATACTTTTAAAGATATAGCTTGGTAAATTGAATAGTTTGGTTAAATAGCATGTGGCTGTTAACAGCAGCCTAGGTACATTTGAGATTGTATTTTCAGAAACATTTTAAGTATTCAGTGTCCTTGAAGGCATCACCTGTAAGGGAAAAAACAAATAAACAAACAAAATTAAAAAAAAAAAATCCAATTAGAAAGAAGAAAAATTTTTCTCATGTAGAACAAAAGTCCAAAACCTCAGAAGAGAAAAAATTTCCACCTAAACTGGTTTTAGTACATAAGAAATACTTTGGGACAAGATTATTAAAAGTTTCTGCTTCAAAAAACAATGCATGCACAAAAAAAACATGTTCAAGTGACCGGGGACATGAATGGTATTGCAGAATCATAGCAATGTACTTTAAAAAAAGTTAATCTGCTATTGAAAAGGTAGAGGAGCTTCAGCTGAGAGCACAACCCATGGAAGGGTCAATACTAGTACTGTACTCATCATCACATGAACACCATTTATAGCACAGTATATTGGCCAGCTTTCTGAAGAAACAGCTTTTCTGTGGCATGAAGTATGTTTCATTTGGACCAAAGTTTTCTCCTCTACCATTACCTACATATCATTCCAGTACTTCTAAGAATCAGGACAGGTACCTAAAAGCCAGTGTCTGGAGGGAATCCCTTTGGTCAACAGAGGGGCAGCAGGAGGGGAAAGAAGGAGACTATGTAATCACAAGCTGCACTTGACCATTCATAAGGAGGCCTAGAGATTTGCAGAAAGCTCAAAAGTTGAAATAGATCTGAAAGCAGATCACCTTTACCTTCTAGTCAGCTATCAAAGAATATGGACTGCAAGGGTAAAGGCTGCACAAATTGCAAGAATTAAAAGTTTTCTTTCTTGAGCTGTCTCTCCTTAATAAATCATCTCTCTGGTCAGCAGTTAAAGAACCTCTGCTAGCTCTGCACTAGGAAGATGCATTTCTCCTAAAACACTCCACCAATTTTACATGTCAGTAGGATCCTGGGTTGGATCTCTCTCTAGGGCACACAACAGAAGAGGAAAATCCCTGTCTTTAATCAAGCAGCCACACCAATCCGATTGCCATGTAGCCCTGCAAGAAACAGCCTGGCATTGGCTCAACAATGAATCTAGCAGTAGAAATAAAAGCATAAAATGCAGAAATAAAATCATGGAGCTGCTCTCAGAACAAGGAAAAGGAGTAAATCTCAGAATAATCCAGGTGTGAATACATCTCAGTAAGTAATCTAGATCCAGGTGCTCCTGGAGGCAGAGCCACTTTTGAAATCCCACATGAACTGTTGGTAGAGACCTTCCATTTCTCATTCAAGGTTTTCCAGATTATGTATGATTTGCAGAATGCAATTCAGCCCTTTACATGAGAAAGTTGAAAAATAATATTGTGGTAGTCTCTGATGGCATTTACCACAGTGCACTCAATCTTTATCTAACAGGCGTCTGATATTTCTGTTGCTAATAGATCCTATTTTGATTCTGTAAGAGCTATGATGATGTTTTTAATATTTAAAATATTAAGATTGATAATATTTATCAATCATGGTATCATCTTGATATGCATCTTTTATTGCCATTGGTTAGAATTGCTATTTACAATTACTTTTTCAGTACAATTCAAAGTTCAGGGCTTAAAATCACACAGTTGACTTAGAAAATATTAATTTAGACTCTAACATTAGAACAGTTCTTCCAAGTTTAATACATGGAAACGAAACAATGACCCCTCTCTAAACAGCCCAGTATGTCCCCAAGACAAAAAGACCCACACAACTTTGTAAATTTAGAAAGCATTGATACTGTATTTGCTAAAAAGTAAGTAGAAGGAAAAAAAAAAAACCCTGAACTGTCCAGTTTGGGTTTTTTCTACAGCAAGAAAATATTCTGTTTTCAAAATACGCCTATGAACTAGTGGAGCTGTGGGCCTCATATCTAAGAAAATTTATGATAGTCAGTGCAGTAACAGGCAACATACTGCCAGCACACAGAGGATGAAAACTTGTCAAGGCAAATGATGCAGTGACAAGGAAATACTCAAACATATGAACAAAAAGAATCTGGAATTTCAGAACAAGAAAAATCAGAATAAAAATCAAGCAATATATTATGGTCGAACAGAATCCCAAACACTTTCAGGACTTACTATATATTCTTCAGCTTCAGCATTTAAATGAATGACACAAGTGACTTAGACTGTAAAAGACAGTTTTCCATATCTATTTCAGATGTGCTTCAGAAAGGTGCACCAAGTAACTTGAAACAATTTGAGGAAATCTTCTGGCAAGAACTTGATTTATACTCAACATAGTAATTCCTATTCTAAAGGGCCTAAAGTAAAAACAAATGACAGAAGAACATAACAATAATTAAACTATGACTTTAAGTAAAGACCCACAGTATTTCCAATGCTTCTCTACTGACTGACTTTGACTTCCAAATTGTTTCAGGTGGCTACTTCCTTTTAACTAATATTTATGTAGTCAAAGATGCGTCTAAGGTGACGTACTTGGGGAGGGATAAGAAGTTACATCACATCCCTTTGCCAAGAGATGCTTACCACTTGCTAGGCACAGTTCCTCATAAGTGTCTAGGTACCCAGATACAGCAACCTGCCTGCCTCAGCATTCATTGCAAAGCATGACTTCTGTAGTGTCTTAGAAATAAAGCTGGTGATTTGCCAGCAAGCCCTGCACAGAGCTAGGCTAAAACCCTGCCACGAAGGATCTACAGGAAGGCACCACCTGCACAGACAGCCACACAAGTGATCCTGGTCTCAGCAAACCTATCACAAAAGTAAAGATTAACTACTGCAAAAAAAACTTTCTCCCCCAGATCTCCAAGAGGCAAGGTGTTTGTTAGCAACACAGTTATTTACCTGATCCTAAAACCTGCCCTCCCTCGGTTCCACTATCCTATACTTGAGGGATATGACTGTAAAATGTAGTACAGAGTTATGAAAGAAGCAGCTGCTAAAAGAATGTAGTGCAACAACAAATTAAGAACCCAAAACTAAAGCACTGCCCTGCCATCACCTGGAAAGAAGAGACTGTGAGTTGCCCAGTAAATGCCACACTATAAAGAGACTGTAGTCATTCATTTGCTTTCATTTTACAATGAAGCACAAAAGGGAAGGACTGAAAAGAAAACGTATTCTCTTCCCTTTGTAGGAAGTCAGAGATTTAATTTCTGGTAATGACAGTAAGTTGGGTGCCAACATGCACAAATTACTCACTGCTCACTTCAGAGAATACTTATAGCCAGAACCACTCAATTATATCACCCAACAGCAGAGAACCAGAAAACAAAAAAAAAATTACCCTGTTCACAAACAGGGAGAAAATTACATATAGCGTAAGGTCTAACTCCCTTGCAGCCTTGTAAGATGAGCTGACATTATACTACCTTCTGTGTACTGAAGGCCCTCTGAAAAAGCTAATCTTTCTACTCCACATCAGTCACACCATTAAAATGGGGGCAAATGTCACTGAACATTATGAATATTATACCATTACCAAAACGAATGACTCACTATTTATATAGGAAGCCATCTTACATTGTCTTTTACAAAAAATCAAACTGTCTCCAAAATTTTCCTCAAAATCTGTAAAGCCCACAGGGAAGGCTAATGTGCCTACATAGAGGCTTACCTGACCTGCCTGCAGCGACCCACTTGAGGGGCAAAATACTCGTGCTGAATACAGACAGTTTATAAAGCAGCAGGCCCACGGAAGACTGCAAACTGTTTAAAACCCTTCCTTCCTTCCCTGGTGGAATCCGGGAGACTGTGTGGTCTTTACACCTGGAAATATTCCCAACTTACCTCCTTCACTGATCAGCCACCCCTCAAGAAGGAGCTAGTATATAGTGTAATAGCCATGTCAGTTTGCACTAAAAATTGAGATTTGGACTTGGGAAGGAGCAGGTACAGTGTCAGGCATCCTTACAGCTTACCTAGAGTCTGGTGGATCCCCCTTCCTATGCCTCCATCTCTGTGTGGTAACCATGAAAACCACAAACCTCTGACTACTGCTGTTCTACATGAAGAACAATTTCTCTCAAAAGTGCCAAGTTTTCTTTCTCATGTGCCTGCTCCTGGAAGGCCACATAGTTTCAGTGAACACCCTGTGGTCCTGGTAACAATCATCAACTTTCTCAAAAAAACCCTGGCATGTTTCTAAGATTACTTCAAGCCCATGACGATGAATTCTGTTTTTTCCTGTCTTAAATATTCTGTGTTCCACTTTAGAAACATGTATTTATATATCTGGGTATGCAAACAAGAGCCCCGGGGTCTCTGTCTGATGGGGAAGACCTAAAAATGGAGGTGGATCTCAGGGCTCTCCTTTAGCTCTCCTTTCAGCTTCAAAAAAAGGAAACTATCCCATTCACTTTCTTTGTAAGCCTTGCAAATATTTGAAGGGAAAGGAAAAAAATAAAATAATGTTTCCTCTTCTATGTAACTGCTATAATACACACAGAATTAAAAACAATCTGAAAACAAAGTCAATACATTTTTAAACTTGGTAAAAGAATGATTAATTTCAACAGTTTTAAACGTTTTGCCTCTGAGAGTTAGAAGCAAGAAAGTAGGAAAAGAACGGCCACCACCCACAAGCCACAAAAAAAGGTGGAACAGCCCAAAATACATAAGCAGGCACATTCTAGACAGTAATTAATTGGCCCACCTTTAAATGAAAAGCATTTCAAACACTAAACATATAAACTGCCACCAGATGTCAGTACAGCCTAGAGAATGGCTAGTACAACCCCCTCCTCCAGGCTGATAAGGGTATTTATTTAATATCCCTCCCAACTGTCCAGGTACACAAATCCAGCCCTTCCACAAGTCCTGAATGGAAAAAAAAATCACATACAATAGATGTCCTCTGCATGTTATCAACATGAGCAAAAACCAACAAAGCTGTAAGAATAGGCCTAAACTTCTAGTGCCTCAGGACATCAAGAACCAGCTTGATATTAAACAATCTGTAATTAAGGTTCAATGCCCTCCTCTCTTCTCATGCTCACCAGACCCTCTAGCAATGGCATGAGTCTTGGCCCCACACATTCACATTCCCTCTGTTCCTAAACAGCTTTAGTCTCCTTAGATTATGCTGGAAAGTGACAAGGAATATTTAGCAATGAGGTTGCTAAGCTAAATAAAGCTTTTCTGCAAAACAAGCATTACCATGTCTGTCCTTGTGCTACAGCAGAGGCTCCCTCTACCTTCTCCTCATCTCTGATTTTTTACACGAGTTGCAAAGAAAATTGTTTCCAGAGCATCCCCAGATGAGGTGATTTTGCTTTGAAACTTCTAACAGCAGACTTTAACTTCTTTGTGCAAATAAATACCAAAATCTACAATTTCTTCATGGTAGAAATTAGTTTCAGCAAGACATGTGGCATTACATTTTTCTGCTCCATGTCCAAATTCAGTTATAAACTTGGTTACTAAAGCTATTAACTAGAGAGGTTTCACAGGCTACTTAAAGAGCAGGCCTTACTTCAGACCATTAGTGCACAGATTAACAAACAATCAAAAAAGGAAAGAAACCACTCTCTCACCCAGAACCATCTATATTATTTAGTCTCAGCAAGAATTTTCAGCTTTGCTAGTTTATAGATTGAGCTCCTTGTCCTACCTCAATCAACGAGTCTTACTTTGAAGCAAAAGTATGAATTAGGAGAAAATCAGAAATTGTAGAAACCAAGAAGAGAATTGTGAAATTATTAAGAAACATAACTTAAAATTTTTGCTCAGCATAGAACTACTGAATGTTAGTGACACCTTGATTCCCATTTTGTAAGAAATATTCAGGTATGCAAAACAACATACACTGACGTGTGGAAATTTACATCAGGAAAACTTGCTTGCAATTCCTTTCTTAGGTATAAGAGTAATGTAAAAAATCATGCTTATAAATTCAATACTGCCTTATTGAACAATCTTACCAAAATCTCTTTTATTTTCTTACTAAATGCAATCAACCCAATGCATGTATATTCTTAAGTGCAATGCAAAGAATTTAAACAATTATATAACTGAAAGAAACTTGGTGAGTTTAAAAACATTAATAAAAAATTAACTTTTTAGGCCAGTAGTGAAGAAAAGAACTTACTGAAATATCTGTCTTGCCTTATAGCACAGTTTCAGCACAGCTCTGAGGTTTTAGCTTCAGTTTTAACCCTACCACACTCTTAGATTTCCTTTTCACAATTTCATATCTCAGGTTGAGTAAAATTGGGAGAGCAATAGAAATACAGATACACGGAGCTTTTTCCCGAGCATTTATGTTTTCTTAACATACATAGCTCAATATCTTGGGATAGTAATATGAAAAAGAGAAAAAGCAGAGAGGCAGACAGCATTCTGAAAGATTTCTCTTATACAATTTTGAAAAGGAGATGGAGTAAAAACTGCCTGTAAGTCAGCAGCAGCAAATGCAAAAAAAAAGAATTTGAAGTAAATCACTTCACAGGAAACCCTCAAACCACTTAAAGAAGAGCACCTCTTAATTTCATACCTAAACTAAGCCTTGGAACCTCCCTTTAATTCAGGTGAGCTTTGTAGTCTCAGAAGTTTCTCCTGCAGGAGTCTAATCACTGACTCAAGAGGAAAGGCAAAGTTTGTTGCAAAGCTAAGTGCTTAATTAAATAGAAAAACTAGAAGCATGTTTCACCTTGCTTTTGAGTTCCATTAGGAAACCTTTCACAATTCCTATTTGGTTCCATACAACTGCATGTCTTTGTCAGGTTAAAACAAGAGGTAATTTATGTGCACTCTCTAAATTGGAATTTTTAATTCATGAGTCTTGGCACTAATTGTAAAAAAAGACCCTTGAGGCTCATAGTTTCTTTCTGTTAACTTCCCTCCCTCAAATTCTCTACACGTAAACACTTGTTTCTACAACAGCTCTTCTGCAAGTAATTTTTTCCCACTTTTTTGCACATTCAAAACATGCAAAAACCAAACCCAAGTCTCTGGGTTTCACACACGCCACTTGCACAGACCGAGTTCACTATGCCCAGATGGTAAGTACTATTCCAGTTACACTCTACTCAGGAAATCTCAAGAATGTTACCTGCATCAAGAGTACATGATTCAACAGCCACCATGCAAAATATGCCAGAATAATAAAATAGCTGGCTCCTTTCACCCAAGAAATTTAACTTCAAAATCAAAGTTTTAAGATCACAAAGAATTTCAGCTTCTGCAAAAGCAAAACTGCAAAGATGCTCTTAAAAGTTACTGAAGAGGTCACATCAGCAGCAAAACTTGAGTGGAAGGAAGCTTACAGTCAGTTACTACTTAGCACAAATTAATTTCCTAAAATCTTTTATAGTTCACCCTTGAGTGTCAAAGGGGTTTTTGGATCCTTCTCTATATTACCTAAATTATGTGGAGCTAGCTTTTAGCATTTGCTCTACACCCACCAAGCAGTCAGCTCTGCTGCTGAATCCACTACAGCACCACGGCATTCAAGCTGTGAATCTTTGACAGGCTGGCATTTCAATGGTTACATGCCAGTATCGGCACGACCGTGCAGATGGAGAATGGCGGACACATTTTTCTTCCTCCATGAAGAAAGTTCTAAAGATGCTTTTAATAAAGAGAAATTGCCAGCCTGAAATGCTGTCATTTTTACATGGACAAGTAGGAAAGAAGCTTGGCACTACGCTTGAAAGACTTGTACATTCAATTTTTCTTGCCACTATTGGTTTGAGAGTTCTATTATATTCACAAATAAGAATTAAGCAATGCAGGAAGCATCTCTGATTGTTAATGTCTTATGGTTACTATAACCATGTTACAATAGTTACATTGGTTCATTTGTTTTTAATGATATCCCTTTCTCAAGAACTTACACATAAGTTTAATGGCAAAGTATGCATGATTAGGGAATTTTCATCTTTTAGCTATTTCCCCCGTCTTAGATGACTCAATTCTTCTCTAAATACCCAGATTTCCATTTCATCTCCAAGCCCAAAAGTTGCCTTAAGTTTCACTTTCCTATTTCCATTGTAGATCTTCTTCAGGTTAACTTAGCAAACAGTGTTCTTGCCAAAGACATTTGCACTATTCCATCCCTGTGTATTTTGAGTTGCCAATCTTTTCTCTGACAGTCCAGAACCAGCTCTTCTATTCTGCTACCCTCCCTCCTTCCTTCCCTATCAGAAGATACTACATTTGTTTTTAAAGTGGAGATCCTTAAAAGCTCTTCTGCACATTCAATCTGGGTGGTCTACTTTGCAATTAAAAAAAACCCTGTCCCCTTTGTGAACGTAGCCCAGAAGACTGCCTCTACTCTAAATCTGTCTCTAATGGCACACATGAAGTCTTTCTTCATCTCTCCATCATTTCAAGAAAAATACGCCTGCTAACTCTAACACATCATTAATACTTGCAACTCCACAGACCTAGCCAAACACCCAGTTTTGCAGATTCTTTATGCATAAAATCTAAATTGAAATCCTTTCAACTGATCCTTACATTTCCAGACCATCCAGCAACTCCTCCTCTTCCAGGTTCGCTTTTACACAACATTCTCCAGTGAAGGGAAGGCAAAAATCTTGCTGTGACTGGAATTCGTTCAGAAAACTACTGCCAGAAAGAATACTCTAAGAAGTCTTTATATCCTCTTAGGGCCACCTGTCCCTTCTCAGTTGAATCAAACAGCAGCCACTGTCATGGTCTAGGCTTATCAAGATCTGCAACCTTCCTTGCCCTTAATAAGCCATCTTCTCAACCTCCAGTATCACATGAGGACAGACTCGGCACTCCACATTAGTTTCTATTAAGGCTCATTCGTGCTTTCTTCTTCATTGTGTCTTAACAGAAATGCAATTTCCACCCCCACAGCATCCCTCAGAGTCCTCCTCTTCATACTGCCTGCACATACCAGTCCCACCAGTGCTGCCTTGCCCCACGCTCCTCTCATTCATGGGTAAGTTCATGTCCCCACTGCGATCCAGAACTATGCCAGGGACTTCACAGAAATCACCGTGCTCAGCACCACCACATGCTGCAGTCACACTGAGCATCTGACAACTTATAAAGTCATTTAACCCATTTTAGGCTAAGGCTGACTAATTAGCAACATCAAAATAAAATTTGAGAGAAAAAACAGGCATTAGTTGAAGCAGCAATGCTGAAACAGAAATTTTTTCAGCAATAAACTCACCACTTGACCATGAAGACAGTAAAAAACCCCACACCTGAACATTCTTTTCTCCTAAACAGGCAGTAAACTTAAAATTTCTTCAGCAGTATGTCAGTGAGGCTCATCACTGTGGTATGCGAGCAAGCCAAGATCAAGTTGCTCATCTGTATTAAACAACAGTTGCTGCAGGTTGAAAACAAGCAGGGCTTCAGTTGTACAGAAACTCAGCTGAGGTTTCTGTTTGGCAAAGATGATGTATTTGAAACAAGGCATGGACCCAGATTCCATTTGATATGGTTCTTCCTGATGCATAGATTTCAGGTAAATTCAATAGCTCCTCTCCTTCCCCTCCACGGAACAAAAAACTTTTCCCTCTGTGTGCTAACAGGATTAAGTGACGCATTTAAATTTCATCAAACTCCACTTTGTTCTCTCACCCCTTCCCTGAATTAGGAGATTGCTGCTGAAGCAAGCACAGTTTCTCCTACTCGTTAACATCACAGACACGCTGTGGCATGGATCCAAGCTCTGTTTTCCTGCAGAGGATATAGCTTCTGTGGATGTGAACAATCTCCAGCAAAAGCTTAACACATCGTCCCATTTCCTCTGTTGGAAGGGAGTCTCCCAACTCATGCTCTGAACAAACAGAGTCCTGGAGCCAGCCCATGGACAGTGTTTACAGAAACAGCAATGTCACCAATAGGAGAGATTCACATACTTTGGAACAAAAATAGTTTGAAAGAAAAGAGAAGCAGCAGAGTATTTTCTTTTTTCATGAAAGAGTACTAAATTAAGCATTAGTCAAATGCTGATAGACTTTTAAAGCTATTTTATATGGAGGCTTCCTTAAAAACCACATCGATTTTACTGTGGTTAAAGTAAATCTTATGCTGAACAAAGGAACTGAAAGGTACCAATTTAGCAGCAGTTCTGTATTTCCATCCCCACCTCTCCTCTTGCTGCCTAACTTCCACATATGCAGGGGCCAAAGCGTACCAATATAAAATAAAGGAACACTTTTTTCTTGTGGGATTTGGTTTTTGGTTTTGTTTTTTTTTTAAATTTACTGAAAAGCTTTAGACTGGCAAAACTTTGTGAAATATAAAGGTGGAGTACCTAAAGTATTTACAAAGGCTCTGGACCATCTGTAATTCTTCATACATGCACTTTGACAACCTTATTTAATTAGTATCAACCTTTCACCACTTAGCATGCTGCTAAGTATTAGTCTATTTTTATTTTATTTATTTTAAGGAAGTGGAACAATACAGTGATCATCAAAAATAGCACATCAAAATAGTACATGCTGTACCCTGTACTTAAACAAATAAATACAGAAAACTCTAATCCAAGGGTAGGATATATAAATATAAACTCTAATTTTCACAAAGTTCATGAGAATTACAACTTTTGGAAAACCCAGTCCATCTGGTAATTGAAGTGGTTTCAATCTCACAGTTATTAACACAGGAATGGAGCAGAAAGCTGCTTCTCATTTTGCCAACGAATCAAACTTGTAACATCATATGGCAAATGTATAATACAAGGCAAACAGGCATTAAGAGAAAAATGCACACTTTTTTCTTGTTTCTACTTCACTTCCAGTCCTGTGACCTGCCTGGTGACTATGACAGACACAGCTGGTATGAAGCAAGAGGCAAAGAAGTGTCAGTCAGAGAAAATGTGAAAATCCAGGCTCCATCCAAGAAGCAGGAAAGAAGAAACTCGAGGGTCAGCAGCAGAAGATAAGGGCAGAGACAGGCTCCAGCACAAGAATTTTTGTAAGTAAATGGCTTGGCAGTAGAAATAATATCTTTAAAAGTTTCTATGCCCAATGCCTCCCACATTGAAGCCACTAAATCTCATCCTGTTCCACTCTTCACGGCTGTGAATTGTGCTAACGTGGAAAAGTGCTACTCATGTCCAGAGCTCTTCTGTACAAAAATTAGCAGGCTACTTCTCAGAAAACCTAATCTGCAAGAAACCTCTTCTAGACCCAGTGGACAGAGCCTTCATTTTCTTTGACAATTCTTAAACCACCAGGAAATCTTAACTGCCACACAGGAAAAAAATAAGGAAAAATAAAATTGAATTAAGTAAATAAATAAATAAATAAAGCAACTGCATGCAGTTCTTCCTGTGCCCTTTCTGGCTAAAGATGAGGGCACACAGCTAGTTATTTTAGACAGACCCCATATTAACTTCCTGACCAAGCTAAGTGAAAGCCTGCCAAGTGTTAAAGCAAGAAGAAAGGGATGTAAGCAGCTTGGGTCCTTCCTTTCTAGAGATATTTTTGCCAGCACTGCAATTCTACAGGTCTTACTGCGGGAACTGATGTGTTCGGCAGAGTTCAGCAACACCCTGGTTTTACCTTCTGTGCTTAACACAAACCCAGAGAGGGCCGATGGCAAATGGCACATAGGCTGTTTGTTAGGAGGCTATGCAAAATAGTAAGAATGTCTTGTGATGGTGATTAAAAAGCCTTGATGCATTCAAGACACATTAGTTACTTTTTTGGTTAGCTCAGATATATGTTTGTCCCACCAGCTGATACTTC
Organism: Lichenostomus cassidix; assembly: GCF_008360975.1. NCBI lineage: Eukaryota > Metazoa > Chordata > Aves > Passeriformes > Meliphagidae > Lichenostomus > Lichenostomus cassidix. The sequence goes on along the minus strand of NC_139483.1, from coordinate 83,308,882 downwards.
TAAGAGGAGAAAACTGGTTCCACAAATCAATTCCAGCAAATTAAAGCAGGTTATTAGCAATATAATGCAAAATGCAATCAAATCAAAGTGATGATTTATTGCTTACATTGCTTATGAAAACTACAGGATTTATACCTTCAGATATTCTTTTCAGTAAAAAAATTGAAATTCTGTATGATATTCTATAAGACAGTTCAAGAAATTCAGTGGAAACTATTTCTCAACATACGATGTATGTCACAACTCTGATTAAGTTCATGATGCAATTTTAGCACATCCTGTTTCTTCTCATATATTTCACACAACATAACAGATTTGCTGCAGAAACATCTTTGAAAAATTAAAAATTACCTACTTCAAAGGCAAAAGAGCTTTATCTGTACATGTTTTACTAGGAGCTACTGAATCTCTAGGAACAAAGATACCTCACTAGTATCCCAAACAGACAGCAGACACTCTACAGATGCCATTAGGAGCATTTTCTTGTTCTATAGCTTTCATGGAGGAGAGAATGCATATGACACCACTTTTAAGTCAACACACCCAGCAAGTGTAGTTTGCCATCAGTTCAGAAAATTCCTCTGCAAGAGAAGCACCGACAATCATCTGACCAAGGCTAATCACCCATGTCCCAAGACATCAGAGAGCAAGTGCCAGAAGTCTGAAGGACTTAGAGCACCAGTACCCTTTATAGAAAAATTTTAACTCTGTTTTAGCTATGAGTGAATGAGTACACTTACATAGTCAAGAGAAGTTGTAGACAATAAACACTTCTGAACACAAGGCAAACTGTGCCCATCTCAAGGAGAATACCCAGGTAGGGATATCTACGCTTCAGCCCTGCTGGGCAAGCATCTTCACAAACATCAAACATTCAGTTAGCAGTGGAGAAAACTCACATGTATAACCACAGAAAAGTAGTAGACAGACTTAGACCTGGGTCCAGGCAACACTAGTGCAAGGAAGAAGATTTCCATACCTTTATTTCATGCTTGCAACTTTTTGCCTGTGTCTTAAGAGAAGCAGTTATACCTTCTTCCCCTCAGTATATGTCCACTTGGCAGTATAAGGGCTAAACCAGTCTTATATCAGGGAAACTGACAGATCTGAAACATTCCAAAATAACACTGTTCCCATAAGCAGCAACTGCAAAATGCCTAAGGCAAAAATGTGTCAAGTTCCAAATTTTAATTATTCAAACCCTGTACTGAAACATACATGTTCTCCTTTCCCTAAAGCTACCACTTTAATTCCATTTTACTAATGTGAAAAACCTGCAGATCTTCTTCATGAGGAGGGGAATGCTCAGATTAGGAAACTTGCATGCTATTTTTCATTATGGGTTGGCATCTCCTTTACAATCGGATTTTCAGCTCAACACACTGACATAGAAGGAAATGTAACAGAAAAAAGATCTTTTAACAAAGCTGGTATCTGCAGTCAGTTCCTCCCAGGAATGAAACACCCAGCTTTCCAGGACAGCACCAGATATATTTGTATAAAATATCTTTGTGATAGAAATGAACAAAAGAACAACAAGGCTTCTTTACAGATTTCCTCATACAAGACATGAAATCCTTCTGTGTAGATAGTTGCTATGGTGCAGACTTAAGGGGAAAAAGAGGGGAGATCAGCCTTCTTGTTTACAGGTTTCCAATATGCTCCACTTGATCCATCTTGAAATTGAAACCCTTTAGCTTCCTGTCTTTAGGCTGTCAGATGGTAGAGAACAAACACAGTGTTAGCAACTTTACAAAGCTCCCACATGTTCTGAACAGAGCGAGAGAAAAACATCCACGTGGATTAGGCAACAGACAGGAGGCACAATATAGTTTCAAAAAGAATAAAAGCCAAACTAAATCCTGAAAGACTTATTCAAGGGAAAAGAGACTTACTCTGGGAATGAAATGCCAGATTATCTCTGAACACTGTCAACACTTCACCACAATGTAACACTGCATGGATCTATAAAAAAATACACCATTTCAACATTCTCAGGCGAAATCCTGATTCTTCTGAGAACTTCTTACATAGGTTTTATCCCAACAGGTATGCCTGTCTATTTACAGATTCAAGAAGAATAAGACAAAGACACTTAGGGCAGGATTCAACTCTCAATAAGACACCTAAACCATGCAGTTCCCTACTGCCTAAAACACCTACAAAAAGATTCAGCTTACTCTACAGCAGACGTTAGGGGTCTAATTCAGGTACCTAGACACAGGTAACTGCTGTCAGTTTCAGTGTTCTGGCACGTTCACCTCACTTTCAGTTGCCTTTCCTGTAAACCTTGTATCCATCAGCATTACGCAATTTTTACCAATGCTTTAGAAATCCTAACTGGCACTTACTTTAGACAGGTGACCAGAGGACTACTATCCAGGCACCACTGACTCCACCAAGGACATTTTCACCAATTTCGCAGCAACTTGGTGCTGAAGTATAAAACTTAAATGTTCTTCATCAATCATGAACAGAATGCATCCTTTATTCTTTCGACAATTGATAAGAATGTAACTATCACTTGTTGAATACTCAGGCTGTTCTTTATTGTGATATTGGTGCTATGCAAGAGATCTGGTCTTTGCAGTCACTTCTTTAAGACTCCATGTTTTAAAGAAGCTGCCAAATGTAATTTCTACCTAGATCCTTTGTTCACTTGCCAGCCAGATAGAGTAGAACCTTTTTGCCAAAACCTTCTATATAACCTGCCTGCATGAACTGCCTTAACAAACTTTTTTTCAGTATGGTATATAAAACCCATTCATACAGAACAGTTTAGTTCTCCCATTCAGTCAGTGACCAGTCTGGTGCTGCCATATACTGTACTTCCACTGAACATCCAGAGTGAGGTAGACGCAACTACCTGATCCAGGATAATTCCAAGGTTTAGGAAATAAATGATGCAGTCTTTCTAAAATAAGCACAGAATTGCCTTCATGGACAGAGATGCCCTTAAAGACCTCCAGAGGGAGATCCTGTCTAATTTTTGTCATTTAAATTGCTTCGAACATCGATCTTAGGCATCATCAGTGGCCACACCAGCATCTTGTTACAGCCTGAAAATGCAACTCAGTCAGGTCAGGAATTCAAAACTCAGAAATAAATATGAAAGGAAACAAGATCTGTGACAACTTTCAAATTCTATGTCCATTTTCTTGTTCTCTTTAGACTGCAATTTATTCATCCCCTGCCCCTAGTGTTATTGTTTGCCATAATCTATTTCTCCTTACCTGCTTATTGTTTGCACGAAGTGCAAAAATACTATTTTCTGTATTGTCACATATGCCTGGGAAGTTTAACTAATGCCCCAAACCATTTACTCCCCACTGTTAGCAAACAGCCTAAACTGAAATAGTAGCACCTAATCGGTATTTGTGCTAGTACCAGCACCACTAGAAATTTGAAGAAAAAAAAATACACTGGAAGGTATTGGCATAGACTTCTTCTCATTATTTTTTGGTTCTTCCATCTTCTAGGATTTGTTTCCAAGGGAAGATACTAATCTCACAGCTGTTAACCCAGAAGCCCTCCTGACTGTGTGTTGCCAACAGAAATCAGACCTTCACTAAGGCCAGACTGGGACAGAACAACTATTAAGTTTTAAACACTGGAAAAAGTCTTGCGCCTTCATGTTTACAGGCACACTTTACCATTTATTTAACAAGTGTCACAATGATTCTGCTAATATAGCTATAACCCAGTTCTCACAGCTCAGAAATAAGGGATCCTGTGCAAGAAAACCACCAGGCATCCAGAGCTTCTACAGCTTGACTCCTGAAACAAAATCTAGCCAACACTAAGAATATTTAAGAGAGTCACATAGTTCCCATGGAGAGAGAGCTGAGATCTTGTCAGATTTCATTCCAAATCTACTGAAAACAGAAGAACTTTAGCCAAGTCAGTTTTGGCAAGTGTTTCCAGCATTTTCCTGTCTTGCCAAACTGCATTTAGATTTTGCTGGACTTATTTACTCGTTCAGTATGCTCAGAGAAGTAGAACCACTTGCTGCTGTAGAGAATTTGGCTTACTTTGAAGACCTGGAACAACATTCAAAAGATGAATCAGAGACTAACTTAGGAATTTGATCTATTAACCTCAGCTGATCGTGATAGTGCATGCTAAGTGTTAGAAGCAATCCATAGTGCAGCTACTTCAGGTCTGAGACCAAACAACTCTCTGAACTCTCAAATGACACTTTTAATGTGTTTTTATATAGCCAAGTTCTATCCCTCTTAAAGATACCACCCAACACGAGCTGTGAGATGACACTGATGATCGTCTTTAGGGGTCAAAACAGCACAACTATGTTTTATGAAAAACAAATCAGCATTCTCTGCTGATTGCATGAAGGTGAATCCTCCAAGGGCTTGATTTTCAGAAGACATCAAGGATCCAGTCTCTCTCTCTCTCTCAAACAGAAAGGTACAGCTCTTTAGGACACCTTAAGGTAAAGCCTGATCCCTCTCACACTGTTGTCCACACCCTCACTCCCCAGGCAGCCGGTCAGTGCTCTGCTTCCACCCTGTCAGTGAGGCATGCAGGAATGCTTTCGATAAGAGGCATCAGAGGTACACTGGTGACATATTTTGCCTGCCAGAGTCATGCTTTACTGCTGAACACAAAACATGGAGTGAAAATATTTAATAATTTCGAAAATATTATCTGCAGCACTTGTTTTAAAGCTCTTCGAACTTTTTCTCCCATGCTTGTCCATTCCACATTTTCAGCTTTACTTGCTTATTTCTTTTTCTTTTTTTTCTTTTTGCTGAGCCAGACATTTATTCTTCATGCCTCATTCTATTCCCCCATCTCCTAACACTGCCCACTACCTTGCAATCAATAGCAACCTTGCCTTCCCTTTTCCAACACAGAAGCTGTGTACTAGGTCATAGCCACGGCCCAATTATCCTCAAATGCACATATTGCCTTGAGAAAACTACAAAATACCACTTAGGCTTCTTACATAGTGTCATTTTTCTAACTCCACTGTTATAAATTCAACCTGGAGGATGTGTAAACATACCCTACATTTCTGGTTTCTAAATGTATGCATGTATGTGTGTACATGTATGTATTTCGGGTACCACTTCGCTTCCTAAGAGACACAAGATACACTACCACATGGCCCGTTCCCATCTTCATAGTACCTCTCCAATATTTAATTCACTTGCAAGCTAACAGATATACCCAAGGATTTCTCAAGAGAAAAAAGCCAACTCAGAGAAAATAAAGAATCAAAGCCTACCACTCTCCACCCCAGGAAAACATACCACTCAGCGACTACTCTTCATCAATAGTTTTAAATCTGTTCACTAAATTATAATCTCTCAGATACATCATATCTACACCCTTTACTATTTCAGTTTTTTCTATCAGGATGTTTGGGTATTGCCAAATCCAATACTGTGGAATATATTATAAAAGCTAGTGTTTGCGTCAGGCTATCAGTCTGCTGGACTTAACATAAAACAAGAAGACAACGTTACAAATGAGTTCCATTTCCCAGCAGGATAGACTCAACTACTTTGGTCCAAGGTATCTTTCAATATTTCTGTCCAAAACCATATCAAGCTGACAGCCCATATGGAGTCATAAACTCTACTCACCCAGTTAAGCCCTGGCATAATTTAGTTCCCATCTGTAATCTAGAGTAAGCTAATTTTAAATTAGAAATCCACAGAGTTTTTTATATTACTACTCGCCAATTCCTTGATACAAGTTATCGGCGTCTTCTGAACTATGTCCAATTTTTTTATAGCTGCTGTTAAACATCCTCCTGGCTTATCAAAGTTGAAAGAATACCATCAGCATTTGTACCTGACTTAGCCTCAGCTTTTTAATCACGTCTGACAAATCTGTATTGTCTTTAAGCACTACTATGTAATTTTGACTTCTACCTGATGACGAGCATCAACATGAAAATCCTTTTGTTTCTAATAAAAATCTTTCTTTCTCTGACCGTCCAGCTGTCCTCCCTCCAACCATGTCATTTTCTTGCTAATTTTATACATTGCTTCATTATCTGCTAATTTGTATTCATGGAATAAAACCTGACAGACATATATTTAGGGATTTCTTGTGGCAAGAGGAAGGGAAAGAATATTTTTAAGTGCCATTTCCACCTCTATTCTCAGACATTTTATCTTTGCTATCTCCCTTGATTGTGGATTCTTCTACAACTAGTAAGATTTTTGTAAGCCATTCAAAATGCTACACTTTTTCAGTCCATATTTCATCTTTCCCTTTGTGTCGTTCAAAAGCTTTCTACCTTTTGAATTTCTTCCTTTGAGGAAAAAAATATTGAATTCATCTGACAACAAACGGACTTCTGTGAGCAAAGGTACGCACACCTGAGGTAGTTATCCTAGACTGACTTTGAAACTAAAGAAGACAAACAAGCAGGGCAACTGGGGACAAGACATGCCATTCCTAAATATGTATCTAAAATAAATTATATAAAATTGTCATGTGAAAGCGCCTCTCCTTATTCATTAGTGTAAGCCTAGAACAGGACAGCTCAGACATACTTAAATACAATACAGCTGTAGTTGTGTAAGTTCAGCAATATGAATGCTTATCATAGGTATTTCCTACCAACTTTCATGAACAATTAGAATCCCCATAGAGTATTCAAAGGTAATTATAACCACAAGAACCTACAGTGTGGGATTAACCACATTTTCAGTGGTTTTCCACCTTAAGATATGACCATATTTATTTTCAGAATGTTAATTCCTGTTAGCTTCTTTGTGAAGAAGCATATGTATTCATAAAACAAGCATTTCTGAGGTTCTTCACTGATTCACAGATACCTGTATTATTGACCTGTCAAATGGCTGCTATGCCATCTCTAGGGCCACCTTTGCTCAGAACTGCAGGGTCACAGTCCTGGGCCTCATCTAACAAGCTCTGCAGAATATATACTGCCATTTCAAATGGGTCTGACCCATATCTTTCAAGTGTTTGTGAAGATGCTTCTGTACATGCAAGTTTTGTCTAAGAAGAGCTGGAGGACGTTTAGCAGACAGGACACTGTGCCAACCCTGCAGAGCCATGTGAGTGTTGCTTTATATGCTCTTCCCCTCTGCTTCTAGTTGGGTCTTGCCCTTGCCCTGTAAATCTAGGATCTAAGCCAGTTTCCTGGCTTTCACTGCTTTCTGTGCATTATACAGAAGCTCCAATTACAGTCTGGAGTGTCTCAAGGGACATTGCTACTCATATGAAAGACCAAAAACCCTCATAGCACGTACAATTACAAGGAGATAGTAAGGAAATGTGTCTCACATAGGCTTTCTGCCATTCCATCATTGTTTAGTTTAAGCTGTCTAAAACCCCTCTGCATCATTTGAAAATATTTCAGAATGTTGATGAGGAACATTTATAGTCAGAGAATTAATCACTGCCATGATTCCCAGAATCACATCAGATATCTAAAGGCTTTAAGGTTATATAGCTTTCAACATTCAAAACAGAGGAACTTCATAGCTCATTCTAGCCTCCACAAATTAAATTGCTCACACACTAATAAGATCCTTGCTCTAAAGCAGCAGCAGCATTTGACTATGTATTCAGCTGCTTAATTTTTTTAAACCACTGATTTCTGTGCAAGAGCTTCAGATGAACACATATTCCTTGTAATAATGTCATAAACTACAGGCAGAATGCTAGAAACTAATTGTATTAAGAAATCTAGAACACAAGGCTGGTTTACTCTGCTCAGCATGCACATCTAGGCAAAGGGTGGGAAAAAAACCAAGCCATTTGTGCAGCTTCCTTTGCCTCTTTCTTCTCCTTCTTCCCTGATACAGGTATGTGTGTGTATACACGTATGTACACTCACAAAAATAAAAATACAAGGCAGAGTATATCAGCCTTGTATATTGGAACTTCTGAATACAATTAGTTTCAAGCATATGTACATAAAAATATAAAGGAGCATTAAGGAGATACAAATTGTTATGCAAAATGGTGAAAACCTTTATGGAGGAAGTGAAATATTTTCAACATTCTGCACGTAACAAAGCAGACAGCTTCCCCAGAAATAGCAGCACACATCAGAAATGCAGCTATCAGCTCTGCAAAATCAACACTGCAATATGAAAATATTAATCCTATTCTCCAAGTATACAGAAGGTGATGAGGGCAAGAGGAAAAAAGGTACTATAAACATTACTGTAAGAACATCCCTTAACAGCCTACGGACTTCAGCAAAGTGCACAAATTCTTCCCAAAGCTTTTCCAAAAACAAAGTAGTTAAAAAGGCTGTTGACTGATTAACCTTTTATTTCTGAAACCAAGAAAAAAGGTTTGAAAAGGATTGAAAAAGTTCAGGTCCATAATGGAGAATAATAGCATTACAGAGCAACTGGATGTGGAAGTTATTTCATGCATAGACTGTGAGGAAGACAAAAGCAAGCAGTTTAAGTTGCACCTAATGAATAAAGGTGAGTCAAGGAAAGGCAAAGAGGTGAGTGATACAGTGAAAGCAAAGACGACAAGAGATCTCTGCACAGCATCCTGGAGAGCTAAAAGCAAGTCTTCTGTCCTTACACAAGAAGAGGTCCAAAAGGAGAAGACAGAATGGCTCATTGCTCCTCCATGGCTGAAAGACCTACTACTGACTGAAATACACCTGGATGGCCAAAGGAGATTGCAAAAAAACTGGTCTGAGCAATATCCTTCTCTTCCACTGATGGTCTTGCCTTGCTACAGGCAGAAGTTCTTGAATTAATTTTCCACACTCTGCACTATGAAAGGAGGTATGTATTTAATCAAAGAACGTACAAGGAAGCAGGGAAGAAAAAATACTTCAGCAACACAAGAAAAAGTTACAGAAAGTGTTTCCAATTTATTCACAAGAAAAATCCAAGTGCCAATAACAGGAAGCCTGAATTGGAGGAAAATGCTGGCTATCCATATTAAATTGAGAGACGCATTGTTAAATAAAAGCAGCTATGTTGACATCCACAGCTAAAAAGATGCCTCAAGCCATCATCTGGTAAAACACTATGTCACTGCGTGGCACGTGGCTTCCTTCCCATATCCTTTGTTCATTTAGTTGTTTCATAATAACTATTTGAAGCTTTAGGAAAAAAACAAAACAGCCTGTATATGTAAATACAAAAAAAAAAAAAAAAATTGAGTTCATGCATCTTGGTCTATAAATTACTGCTTAAAGGGAAAGAAGTTATATGCCAAATTCAACTCAATTCAATACTTCAACTCAAAAGAATCATCCTTTCCAATTCAGACTTTTTTAGTGATACAGGATTAGTTCATCTTTTATTCTAAGCAAAACAACCACATTGTTTAGCGGCCATTTCACATATAATTAACAAAGAGAACTTCTCAAGAAACATGGCGATTAAACACTTTTCAAGCAAACAGTTAAAGCATCTCACTGAACAATATACAGTTTTGAGTGCAGCTTGAGTAAGAACAGCAGCTCAGTACTGAAAGCTTTCCATTCACATCATCAACTGTATTCTCTTCATAACAAGTGCATATGTAGGCAGATGGATTGTGCTTTTTCCAGTAGTTGTCCTCTCATTTTAAAGATGATTTCCATAAACAGCAGGCACATGTAAATTGCACTGGTCGACTCTTCTCTTTTACTTCCCTCTCTCCTGGTCGGTAGATATGACTTCCACAGAGCCAAAATCAGGACCCCTCAGACAAGACCTGCTCTACTCTTTGAAACAGGGCTGGGGAATGAAGAAGGTTTTTAAGAATACATCATTAATTCAGTAGATGAATGAAAAGGGCTTGACTTGACCTATCCAAACCTGAAAGCCAGGGCCTGAAAACAAGACCCTGCCTTCCAAGGGAGACTACGACCTCAACAACATACACCAATAGTTATGGTAAGACAAATTTATCAGCCAGCTGCTATTTCACGCAGAAAATAAGGGCCACTGCTCTAATACTCTTGTATTGGGTTGCATAGCCAGATTTTGGTATCAGGTGAGACAACAGGGGTGGCTTCTGTGAGAAGCTGCCAGAGGCTTTCCCCATGTCTGGCAGAGCCAATGCCAGCCAGTTCTGAGACACACATGCTGCTGGCCAAGACCAAGCCAGTCTGAGAAGGAAGTAGTGCCCTACGATAACATATTTAAGAAGGAAAAGAAGATCTCGTGCAAAAATAATTTGTCTCTAAGAAGACAGGAGCGAGAATATGCGAGAGGAACACTGTGCAAACAGCAAGGTCAGTGGAGAAGGAGAGGGAGGAGGTGCTCCAGGCACTGGAGTAGAGATTCCCCTGCACCCTATGCGGGTGCAGAAATCCACCCACAGCCCATGGAGGAGACCCACACCATGGGTTTCCTCCATGGAGAGAGGAGACATAGAGGAGATGGAGAGAATAACCCATGCTGTAGCAGGTTTCCTGGTAGGACTTGTGACACTGTGGGGGACCCACTCTGGATCAGGCACTGCACCCCGTGGAAGACTGAACCATGGTGGAGCAAGAGAACTTTAGTCCGTGGGAAAGATTCACATTGGACAAGTTCATGGAGAAGTGTCTCCCATGGGAGGGATCCCACGCTTGAGCAGGGGAAAGACACTTCTTCCTGAGCACCATCAGGAACAACCTGTGATGAACTGATCATAGCCACCACTCTCCATCTCCCTTTGTCACCATGGGGGAGGAAGTAGAGCCTGGGAAAGAGGCAGGAGAGGGAGAAAGGTGCTTTTAAGGTTTGTGTTACTCCTCATTATTCTGCTCCAATTTTGATTGGCAATAAATTTAATTAATATACCCAAGTCAAGTCTGTTTTGCCCATGATGGTATTTGGTGAGTGATCTCTCTCTGTCTTTATTTCAGCTCATGAAACTTTTGCTTTATTTTCTTTCCCCGTCCAGCTGTGGAAGGGAGTGATAAAGTGGCTTTCACGGGTGCCTGGCATCCAGCCAGGGCCAAACCACCATAAATTCTTCTGAAGTTTAGCCCTAGCAGTTTTTAAGAGGTAGCTGGCAGAAGAGGAGATTACATATCTGAAGCTTTTTTTAATGAAGAAAAATCCTCATGTGCATGTAGTGTGATTAGAGGCTGAAGAAAACAGTCCCAGCATACTACTACATCTTCCAAGAGGAAACACACTGAACTTTGAGACAGTACGTAATTCAGGAAGAAGAGTAATAGAATGGGTATTGAAAGAATTTCCTGCCAAAGCACAAGTATTATCAATATGTAAATCTTCACAGGAGGTACTTAATGCTCTTGATATTAAATACTCTGCCTATGCAAGTCCTCTCCTATTGCTCAATCCTCTTCAAAACTATTGTGAAGCTTTCCAGATGAGGAGATTATGTCAAGAATCCTCTGCTAGACGGCATTTCTCAAGTGCATCCAAGTCTCCTTAATTTCATTACAAGGTCACTTAGAAAGTTCTCCTGGTTGTCAATAAAGCCAGTTTTAAGCCCAGAAAGGCTGCAGAAGCATTCCTCTAAGCACTTGTAATTTTTGTTAAACCACAGCTCTGTTCATTACTGTTCTACTTTGTCAACAATAACACCAACCTCTACCATTCAGAAATGTAACCTGACTGTTGCCAGTAATTGCCATTTTTCTTTTGTCATAAATACTCCCCAAAAATTCAGCTACTTCTACAATGCATGTAAGCCATACCTTAAACAACTACCTTGACCCTGAACTAAATTTGCATTTCTTTTACGTCAAAGGCCGTATTTGTTGAATTTTCTTTTTCTGAGGTCACTACAAGCGTTTCAGAGTTGCCTAGATCTGCAAGAAAAGGCTTTTGGAAAGCCCTGCCCATTTCACCTGCTCCATCTGCAGAGAAAAAACAACCAACCTAAAACCACAGCTTCATGAGTGTCTGTCCTAATTTCAAATCCATATACTATCCAACTGAACCATCATCTTTCAAGATATTTACAGCCCAATAACTAACTAGCTAAGAAGATATGTCTTCTGTGTTCCACAGTTTAACTAGCAAGCAATTCAGAGCCACCTACAAATGCCCATCCCTCTGCCTCCTCCTCCTCTTGCTCTTCCCATTTGACCCCTGCCCACACCATCTAAATTCCACTTTGATGCCACAGGTCTTGAATCAGAGTGTAAATCCTTTTTGGGAGACCTCATACCTTACTATGAACAATAAGTGTGCAAGATAACGTACAATGCTAATGCTAACAGGACCTGCATGCAGTACTGAAATACAATACAATTTGAATCTGACAAGTATAGAAATCTTCACTGAAACCTATTTGCAAAACACATATTAGTGAAGTTTCTCAAATACAGAATATGTTTTTTTGACATTGTAGATACTGTTTTACCTGCCTACATGACAATAATGGTTCATAAGAATTCTGACCAGGATATTAGCTCCTTTACAAAATAGTCAGAAAGTCTTAGGGTATCTGCATCTTATGTGAAATGTAAAGGGACAGATTAACGTTTAGATTATGTTTTCTCATACTTCTATACAAACATGCATACAAACATATTTGAGAAAAATGGATACTGACAACAAGAAAAAACAAATTAGCAACAAAACTTGCTTTACCAAAAGCATAGATATTTAGCCCATGTTCCAAGGAGATGCCTTTCTTATCTATGTTCTCTCAAGAAAGAATACACTAATGCTTTCAGTATCAACTAAAATCAGCTGTGTGCTACAACCTCACTGCTCTTTTTCTGGTATGATAGCAATCACCATTAAGTACTGTCCCTATCACATAAATTGTTCTCTATGTCTTAGGGTCGTGTTTTAGCAACAGGGTCCACCCACAAACATAATTAGCTGGCAGGACTGGAGTCCTGAAATTGCTTCAGTTGCCTTCTAGAAAAGTATGGATCAACTTTTAGCACTTCCTCCTCTTTTTTTTTTTCTTGAAAGGGAAGGTGAAAGGGAAGATCACTGAACCTCAAACAGCTGAGATGCTGTGACATGTCAGAGGTGAACCTGGACACATGAAATCTCCCTGACCTCCCCATCATTTTTCAGGGCTGTACCTCTTCCAGGAAAAATAAATTTTTAATATTTTTTTCCCTTCCCATGGTTTCTTTTACTGGTACATTTCCAGTTTCCAAAACCCCTTTAAGTGATTATTTCCTACAAGGCTTAGGATTTCAAATTCTAAATGAATTATTATTATTAAAGATGTGACATAATCTTGTAAAAACTTTCTAGCAGAGTCTAAAAACAAAGCCAAGCAGCTCTGAAAACTTAGAACTGAGTTTGCAGTTAAAAATATAACCTCATTCCATTTTTTATTCTTCCTATCAGAGAGTGGGTGAATTCTAATTATTAAGACACAGACATCACAAGAAAGATTAAGCAGCATGTAGAAAAGTTTGGCCTAATTCGTATGCCTGTGCTAAACGAAATAAAAGTTTTAAACAGACAGCTATGTTTTAGGTGTCAAACATTTCTTGACGTCTGTGGCAGTTGGCAGCTGCAAACATCCGACTGAAAGCCCCATCTGCTGCTTCACAGCTTCCAGTCGAGGATGTTTACAGTCGCTCACTGTCAACAGCAATACACGTTCCTCGGCTGTTTATTTTATATTATGAACATGCAGAGGCCTCCAAGCAGGTTAGTTAAGATCACCACAACTTCTGTTGCTGTGTTGCTGCCCGCAGATGTACACGGGTCTGTTTTTATAGTATTTACTAATGAAATAAAGTACAGCTTCCAGAGGAACATTTGCAAACAGCCAGGCATATTTTCTATTCAAGCATTACACTTCTAGAATTATGCTGCCTATTTTACACCCAGTAAGAATTAAATAAAGATGGACAAAAAGAGCAACTTGCTTTCACTGTTGTATTTGTTTTTGTTCTCCAAGAGACTTGAGCAATTCTGTCATATTCATACAAAAACTGCATGACTACAACCAAGTTCACTTATCAGCACAGCAACTAAAGATAGTAACTGATACAAAAATAGAACCAAACCCTTCCTAAGGGTATTTCACTACAGTGTCTGGGACAGCTTCCTTCCCCACAGAAAAGTGGGTGCAAGGAAATTATATGATATTAGAAGTTAGCTTATGCAATATTTGCTTCTAAATAAAACCATGGAGAAAACCCCACCACCCAGCCCACAGGGGACTGTGGGGAAGAGAGAAGTAGTTGTATAGCAAGCTCTGCCAAGGCTTCAGTGAAGTTCAGACCTGCTACAAGATTTTTACAAATTATCTGAGCTAACCAGTTGCTGCTACACTTCAAGTAGAGTTAGCAGAGCGGCATTGCTCACCAAATGAAAAAGCCAAAAAGATTTGGCATAACAACATCTCAGTTGTACAGTTCTGCTGTTTGTTTTTCATTCTATATCCCGTTTCCTTATTAAGTTAATGATGGGGAAAATTAAAGATTAATCACTCAACTATTTTTCTGAAGTCATACGAAACCACAGCAGGCAAGCAGAGTGATTATATCACTCTAATTAGAAGGTGTTTTTCCTTGAAACTTTCTTACCCCCAAATGAAATTACCACACTGTAAACTGAGTAAGTTATGAAAAGACTGTAGCTGGAACGCAGAAGCCTGTGGCGTATTTACTCAAACTGATAAGTGTGAAGGATCTCTATAAATCACTTTCAAAACTCAGGGTTATATTTTCTATACTAAGGTTAAGAAAATTAATCTTTCAGGCAGCAGGTGAAAACAAGCAGAATTATGCTGGGGCCTTTCCCTTTATTCAATATCAACTGAGCTACTAAAGCTTCCTAGGGAATCACATTTTCTCAATGGGTCAAGTCACTAGGGAAACAAAGCAAACTTTATCAGTGCTGCACAACTCTACATTCCAGGAATTCCTAGCACTTGGCATCTATATACCACACCAGAGCCACAGGATCCACTCACCCTCCCCTTAGGAAAGCTACCATGACAAGCTATGAAACTGTCAGTAAGGTCCCTAACTTTCCACAAAGCTGGCAATACGAGGAGGTACTGGCCATTCCCATGTGAGGTCTACTGAAGAGCCAGACTGTAAGAAAATATATTTACTATAACAATACTTCCGAAAAAAAGGAAAAAAGTTCCTCTTTTGGCAAGTTTCATTAAATCATCTTGTAAAACAATATGTATAGGTAGTAACAAGAAAAAGCCAACAAAAAAAAAATCCTCAAATGCAAAACACTGATTGCAGAAAGAAGTATTTCAGCTTAATTGCACCTAGTCATGACACTAAAATTATCATGTCATTTGTAAATATACTGGCCTAATATCTACAGCTTAGAGGTGGAAAATGTAGGGAACCTATAAAATGGAATTAATTAGATGAAAGCCATTGTATCAGCAACAATACGCCACTCAATTCCATGTATGGCTACCTTTCCATTTTAAAAACACAAACAGATGATATCTGTAGGAAAGTCAAAACAAGGTCAGTCTAAAACTGAGGCACTTTGTCCCCCGTATGGACTGTTATGCAAGAGAAGGCAATGAGTCGTCTTTACCACTCTGATATTTAATTTGTAAAGTATTCTTATAGAGGTGTTTAGTGAGAAAGTGTCCAAGATGCAAACAGCAATCAACAGGGCTTGATACATGCTGATCTCGACAAGGTGAAACATACCTGAACAAATACAGGTGAGACAAAAAGAACAACATTCTAGCTTTTCAATGTCTTCATAAATTCATGTCCCAGAAGGAGAAAGGGGCAAACTCGTAGCACTTAAGCCCTGTTCAGTGAAAAAAAAAAGCTTTCCACTGCTTTTCCCTCATTCCCCTGAAATTTCTAAGACAGATGAATGGATTACTGTTGACAAAGAAAGAACTATGAAAAAAACCAAACAAAAGAAAGCAACTAAAACAAAACTTGCCAAGTGCTCCTAGAATCCAAAACCAGGGCATCTACCTTTTCTGTTACCTTCCAAATAGATGAGGCAGTAGGGTAACTCGGATAGGTAAATTAGGTTTTGATTGTATCGGATTAACACTGGAATATCAACAGATAAAAATGCAAATCAAAAGCCACATAGAATTTGAAAAAAACTCGTGGCAATTATTTCCTAAGTTGCTTTCTAGTTTACATTTTCAAATTTGCTTGTCAAAATCTTTAGGATCATCATTAAATATGGGAAAATCTTATTCCTCCTCTTCCTGTCACTGACAGCACAGAAGATTAAGCACACATTACTTATATGAACTCAAGCTCACAGCTGTTATGATACAGCATGAGTATCTCCAACTGTTGCAGATGAATCCAATTCTCCCAACGGCATTTGAACTCTAAAATGCCTGAAGCAGCAGCCTCTCCTTGCACTAAGCAGGCAGTTGCAGACAAACAGTTGAAATTACACACCAAATGAGACACAAAACACCCAAACATTTGGGAATGAGATGTCAAAACTATTGGTAAAATCATGAACAACATGTAGTGCCGAGTTTTCCTGAGCCTCTTCCCAAAACTCTCTCCTCATTGTCTAATTAAGGATTTTAAACAACTTATAATCCATCCAAGTGAATGAATACTACAGTCCACCTCACTAGTAATATATCTGGAGAAAAAAACCCAAGAACTTACTTCTTGGATATCAGCTGATCCTGCTTCAGTCCCCTTCATAAGAGATACCCACACCTCCGGGGAGAATTACATTCTTCATCCGCCAAAGACTGCTCCTCAGATTTCCAGTAATCTGTATCACATACATGAGCAGAAGTTATTGTAATTCCAGAAGTTCAGCAGTTCAGATCACATAGTTCTCATTATTAGGACTGTCTGCAAGAAGTCAGATAGCTTTTAACAATCATTATTACAACTGTGTCCTTTTCTGGCACAGTCATTTAAAACTTAGAATGTGTTTAAAGTGATGCATTACTCCTGAATGCAGCTGTCTCTCAATTAGTGTGGATAAAGGGTAACTGCTAAGGCAGCATAAGTACTCAGAAACTACACTGAAGAATTTAAATTTCCCACTAGAGGTAGCCATAATGACTTCTCATTTATTGTATTAAGAAATGTACAGATTACACAACCAAAATTAACCGCACAATCAATCTCAGATTTAACATCACTTCAGAAAAGCAAAACCCCCAGAGCCTTTTCATGCAATCATTCTAGAAGAAAACGGACACACAGAACCCCCACGAAGATGGATGAACAGATACACAAGACAGAACTACAATATTAGGCAAAATCAAAAAAAATAGAGATTGAGAAAGCACAGAAAGAACACAATAAGGAGAACTAAAGTAAACCAACCCAAAGCAGAGGGAGAACATACACATGACAGTTCTGAAATCTAAGTTATGAGCACACAACAAAAGCAAAAGCAGTGCAGGACGAAGGACTTACTGAAATGTATACACTCAAAGCATATTATTTATCAATTTGCACTCCTGACAACTTTTGAAAGTACTTTAACCCATTTTGTAGGTGCCACATGAAACAAAGATGCCTTTGATAAATACATTGCCACCAACCAGCTGTAGCAACAAGTGAAGGCTAAAGAAGAGTATGAGCACTATTTATGCTCTGCTATAGTATCAGTGAGCAGTACAGTGTTGTGTACTCCTCTCCATTTCAAGGTCATGAGGGAATTGCTGTGAAGCCCACAAACCTTTTGTACTGGACAGAAAGTAAGATGCAACAGGTTCAGCTGTCCTTTGGTAGAAGTGGGCAGCACCAAGGTGGTTCAAAGCATTTCTCTCTCCTTGTCAGCAGAGCCAAGTGCCGTGCCAGTTGCTGTGCCATGAGCGGGGCAGTGTCCGGCCTGAAGCAGTGCCTAACAATGGATCACTGTGTCACCTCCCAGTGCAGAAACCTTAAGTTAGTGGCTTCCCATTTCAGATAAATACAAAGATCGTGTATTGGTCCAGGACAAGAATAAAGAGCATAGACTGGACCAGAAAACAGTCTCCAATAGTAATAACTTCTCATAGTTTTATGGGAGAAGCATTGTCCAAGAGAGCATAACATACTAGATCCCAAGCTTAGCAAAAGACATTTACTTAGATTTGAGTGTGAACAAACTACCTACAGCACACAACTCATTCAGCTGCATTATCCATTTTCAAAGGGAAGGCAAAACACAGCTGCAGTGATAAGCCTCTGGCACAGGGGACACACTACAGGCATGTCACATATCTGAGATCCCTGCACACACGAGCAGATGTATGTTGGGCTGACCAGAACCATGCTCAAAATTTTGCCCCAAAATCCTCCAAGAATTTCTATAACACCTTCGTCCTGTATTTTGCAAACTGTCTCCTAACTCATATTTCTCATGTCCTTTATTAAAGACATGTTACTTTTGCTGAAGTCATGTCACTGGGGAACTATTTTTCACCCTTCCGTACTCTTGAATAAAGCAGGGACTTTAACTCTGATCCTTGTGTTGGTCCAGTGAGTCACACCTCATACGCTACAAGTTTACCTTCATATTTCCGATTTCGGGGTCAGGTAGTTAATGCAGGCATCAGTTCTGCTTGCCTATAGGTAGGACACTGCACCCACCCCAAATACCCTGCAAATACAGGGAATGCCATTTTTTACTTCCCATCATGCCTTCCCTCATTCAAAGCTCAAACACACAACAGGGACATGAAGACTCTCAAAGTAATTAGCACAATCATAATGTTTGTCCTTCACCTTCAGAAGATCAAAACAAATAAAGACTCTGACCACAACACTATTTTAACTTAATGTGCTCCACAGTGAACTGCATAAGCCCCAGATGTTGCAGAAGAGTCTGCAAAGCTTCAGCTTACACATTCTTACCTATGAGGCTGTGCAATGCATTGATTAGTCTTGTCCCAAAGGTACTTGAACATGACCAGAAATTAGATCTAGATGAAAAAGAACTTCTGGGTACTACGTGAAGTAAAACATCCACTAAAAGCGTGAAGAAAGCAACTTTCTTAACAACATCATGTTCTAAAATAATGTAGAAAATGCTTGTTTATTCATAGCACTACACAGGTAAAACGTAAGAGCAACATTTAAAGAAAAAAAAAATAGAGTTCATATGCAGCAAATGCACTAACCTTTGCACACATACAGACTGGGACAATGCACCTACTCAAGTCCCATTCTTTTTTTATTTCCAACAGCGTCCCCTTTTCTTGGGTGTGACCAGGCTTAAGAAATGAGGGAACAGAATGAGGCTTAACATCAGTAGTTAAACGCTTGCTTTCACAGTTTGAAATTAAACACTCCGACCTATCAAATAAAATGCTGACATCATACTGAAAGGGCCATGAACCTGAATGGTGTTAACATTAACCTGTATCCTCACCACCATGAAAAGGTCTTTCCTCCCAGAAAAAATAAGCTACAAGAGACTAATATGCACATGATAAAAAAAACCACCCACCAAGTTAAAGGACAGGCACAATTCAGTCCTATAAAGCAAGGAGAAAGCATTAGACTGAGCGGTGAAGCAAGAAGAGAGAGGGCTAATAAATGCCCTAGCGAAGACACTGTGGAAGCTCCAAAGTGCTCAAAAAACTACTATACAGTAATCAACACTGACATGCCAAAGAAAGCACACACTAGAACGTTCTACAAGAGGAGAAGGCAGAGTGAGCCCCTCTGGAACAGCTAAAAGAGAGCTGCATGTGAGAAATGACAGGTTGGAGGAGGGCATGAAGTGAGAAGAGACCCCTACTTTTAACTTCAGGCATTGGGAACTTAGAATTATCCTTCTTCCTCACCTTCACCCCAAAGTTTTCAGTGTAAGTCACAAATAGTTACTCTAAATGTGCCCCCACACAGCCTTCCACAGATGCAAACAATTGTGTAACTGGATTTTACTCCTGATAGCAGAAATAAGTGCCCAAAGATTATGAAAAAGGAACAGAAAAAGAAACAGGACACATGAAACTGTTTTCTATTGAAAAAAACCCCACTTTTTTGATGGTCAAAAGTGAAGAAAATCCCTGATGGATAAATATAGATTTTGTAGTCAGCTAAAAATTAGAGCTATGAGTACGTCTCTTGACAGCTCCAAGAACACCTCTCAGTCACTTAGACTCATAGAAAGTTTATAATCAACTTGCTGCAAAAGCTTTAATTTAGAACATGTGTCACTTAGGAAAAACACTGAACCAAGACCTGACTTTATTTTTCAAATGTCTTAACAACTAATCCCCCTGGGATTATGTCTGGCACGTCACATTAGGATGGTTTGGGCTCACCTTGACCGGCAAGTATGTTAAAAAGCAACTAAACCTGTCTACATTTGCACTGCAACTCATGCTTCTAAAATTTCAAACGGTTACAGAGGAAAAGCATCTGTGGATCCAACACTGATCAAGACCACATTATCACATGTTTTATTCAACATGAAGTGTCATAGACAGAAGCAGTCTTACAGAATAATGTAAAACTTATTTTCTACACACCTGAATTTAAAAGGAGAAGCTTTTCTGCACAAAAATCTATTGCTGTGGTGGTTTTTTTATTGTAAAAGGTATATTATTTATACAGTACAAGTTTTTGGTGCAAAGGATTACATTATGCAAATGGTTAAGTTAATAAACCGGAGTTGAGAATGAGCTTTTCGGGTTCCTGTTAATTTATGGCCCAGTGCTACATTCCTTTCACGCAATGCCGTAATCTTCAGAGAATGACTTCACATTAGCCTCCTCAGAGTAATCTAGGAATGCAGATACAAAGAACATCAACCATCACTTTGCTAAGACTCTCCCTCTTAACCCTCAAGGGTTTGGGTGCCTGATAAAGCTTTAGATATTATTAAAAGTTTAAACACCCGTCCTTGGCTGCTGCTACCCTCCAAGTACATAGCTTCCTGACAGCGGGTACTTGTGCCAACACTGAAGCCTTCATAACATTGACTGAACGAATACCGCACATGGTTCTCAAATTCCCTGCTCACCCCGCCACTCCTCAACTGCTGAAATGCACGAATGAGCAACTTCCAGATCTATCCCTTATCCCAACAATAAAATAAGGAGTTTGGGAATAGACCAGCTGTACCAGAAACCTTTTTGTACAATACAAACCCCAGGACAAGAAGAGTTAGGGCTTAAATCCCCCTCAAGGCCTGCCTCAGCCACAACCCAAAACTTGCCTTTAAGTGCCTCATCTGAATGCCTGTGCCCGTGTGGCGATGCCCTCCATGCTTTGACCAGAGCTTTCAGCAGGAGAGGCTCAGTCCAAGAGCTTCTGCCATTCAGGAGAGGCACCGCATTCAAATCACTCCCTTAAATCAGTAAGATGACTCCTTTGGAAAAGGGGACCCTGCTCAGGCATCTCATTCCAGGACAGTGTTTGCAACTGCAAATAACAAATGGATTGACACATTCACCTAGCCAGACCCAACACTTAAGCCTCTGTAAAAGCTAAGCTGCAGAGCATATCTCTCTATATATCCTGCTGGTCCCTGAGGCTCTGATTGTTGTCCTCTGAGGTGACAGGGGACACCTTGCATGGCCTTTTCCTGCAAGTCACACAGACAAAGAGGGCTACGGGCATCAGGGCAGCTGCAGGTCAGGCATCTCCATACTCCAGCCCTTAAACTACCCTGGATGTTTTGCTCCTCCTTCTGTCAACTGTACAGAAAGTACAGACATGCTCTTGGCATATTTTCTTCACTCAGCTTTCTAAAGAATCAGTGAAATTAATCACGTGTTGCACTTGTATCTATTCTACTAAAATAAACAAAACTCAACCACGGGATCACTTTCTAGTATTCAAAGCACTCTTGTGCTGGTGGACTCAGCCCTGATGAAAATACTTGCTCAGAAGACAACTCCTCCCTCCCTGGGCTCTAACAGCTCCTAACCCTACACAGTGTCAGGGCAGCTACTTGGCTGCAAATGCACATTGAACATCACATCTGACTTCACAGCTAGGGAAGGGGATTCCAATACAAAAGCAGCATTGAGAAAACAGCTTAGAAAACTACAACAGCAATGCCAGGTCTCTAACTTTATAAGTAGATTTATAACTAAGAATAAGAGCTATTAATTAGTTTTCAATGATAACAGCAAAGAGCCAGTGACCTATTAGGAATCACTGGCACTGCATTTAACATTTAGTATTTCCCTCATTTCTCACAAGGTGACAGACTTATAAATTCATGATATGACACAAGAGGTCTCAACACACAAAAATTATTACCAACTGTATTAACTTCACCAGGAAATCTATCCAGAAAGTGAACCTAATAGAAATTAATCTTTATCCAGATCTTTTGACAGCAAGCTCATAAGTAATGCTTCCATTCTTGGTATCGGTAGGAGTTTGATTTACAACACAGCTATGGACAACAGCCATAAAGAGGTAGCATGCCTTTTAACATGAGTATATTAGGTTTGATTTTCAGAGCCAAGCTTTTTTGAGGGAGAGGGGAGTTATCTTCTGCAATCAACCTTTTTAAACTCAGCCTTCTCCATTCAAACAGCTGGCATATAGAAAAGCTTAAAACACAAAAAGCGAAGCGACCTATTGTGTTTTGACTCAAAGCAGATACAGAAGTAACCTTCAAGGTTACCTTGCCCTATGTGCGGCCTCAGGAAGGAAAAAACCACAGTTTGAGCAAAGGAATTTCTTGCCTGGCTGGAGGCCACACCCGCCACAACAACTGATGGCAGGAAAGCATTTGGATTCACAACTCTACCCGTACACCCAGCCGGAGGCAAAGCAAAACTTTCTCATTTTCAGAGAAGAAAAGAAACTCTTGCTCAGTAAGTAGCAATTATGCTGCAGAATTTATATGCTGAGCACGGCTGAATGTACGAGCACCAGATCAGTCAACCATAGCTTTAGTGCTTTGAGTATGATTAACAGAATGAACTTTCAAAGGTCAATTAAATGTCAACACATTTTAAAGAGATATTCTTTTTAAGCTGGGGCGATGTGTGACAGTACCTTCCAGAGCTGCAGCGCACTTTCACCTTAAAATTTTACCCATCTTATACTTAAATGTGCAGATATAAAGATGATAACTAATTAACCTTTAATAGAAAATAATGGCTATTTACGTTCCTGGCTTTTCTATCACTAAACTGTCTTTATAACTTGTGTCTAACCAAGTACAAAGAGACACTTGCCTCAAAATTTCATTTCAACTGTTGAGGGTGTGAGCAAAGTGAGATGAAAACGAGCAAGAAGGGTTTGAAAGTCTAATAACTTCCTAAATGAAAATAAGAAGAGGCTTTTGATATGCAATTGAGCTGCCTCGATGTAAATTTGGAGGGGGAGGAAGGGGGACGGGACCGTAACTGAATTAATTATGAACGCATTAATCATGACTTTAGGCAGCAAGTGATTTACCTCTTCAATTCTAAACATTTCTAAAAATTCAAACTTCAGCTAACTAGCTCAGGACATCTTAAAACAAACGCTGAACAGCTGAACGCTCAGTACGATTCATTTAAGTCATGCCTCAAACCGGATGCTCAAATCATTACTTAGTTTAAAAGTTAAAAAAAAAAAGTTTCCATCTGAGTACAAACTCAAAGGATTAAAATCCCGGCGAAGGCCTCACAACAGTACCATAATCATTTTGACATAAGCAATATTTATTCAAGACCAGAGCAAAAGAATAATTTGAGAGTTGAGAAAAACCAGCAGAGAGCCGCACTCTGTGCAGACGCCAGAAGAAAACGGGCTGGAGAGCTTTCCTTCCACAAGGACAGCGGTCCCGGCACCTCTCCACAGGTAGGTCAGTTAACTCCGCGCAATTCCAGACACAGTTTTTAAGTAGGTTCCCGCTCCAGCCCCGACAGGTTTTGGGCCAGGTGCCGCGGGCAGCGCACGCTGACGGCTCTCCCCAGACAGGGGCCAAGGTGGACAACCTTCCCAGTTCCTACAAAGTTTCCCGACGCGGGGGCTGCTAACCCCCACCGGCTCCGCGGGGCCCGCCGGGCACGGCAGCCCCGTCCCGCCGCACCTGCGGCCGCGGCCAGAGCGCCGGGAGCTGCGGGCGGAGCGGACAGCGCGGACAGCGCGGCCCGACCCGCAGGTGCCCCGCGACCCCCGCCCGCTGCTTACCTGCCCGGGTCCCGCGCAACTTTCCCGCTCCGGGCGAAACTTGCTGCAGGCAGCTGGCCCACTCCCGACGGCCACCTCCAAGTCCAGTCCAGTCCAGTCCAGCCCAGCCCAGCCCGTCCCGTCCCGTCCCGTTCCGTTCCGTCCCGTCCCGTTCCGTCCCAGCCCCCCGCCAGCCCAGCCACAGGGGCGGGGAAAGGGGGCGGAGGGAAGCGAGCCCGCCCCGCTCCGGGCATTGTACGCCCCCGGAGCGCCCTTCCCAGCGGTTGAGGCGGCGTAGGCTCCTCCTCCCCTCGCCATGTTCTTTGTTTCTCCGGCTTTTCCCGGCCGCTCCCGGTGACGCCGCGGCCGCCCCGGCGGGGCCGGCGGAGCGGAGCGGAGCGGAGCGGGGCCGCCCCGGCCGCAGGTGACCGAGCGGCCGCCCCCGGCCGAGCGCCGCCCCCCCGCCGGAGGGGATCCCGGCGCGCTCCGCCAATGGGCGCGGGGCAGGGGGCGCCCTGGCCAATGAGGCGCCGGGGAGCGCGGAGAGCCCCGCGCCGAGCCAATGGGGAGCGGCGCGGTGGGCGGGCCCGCCTCCCCCGCGCGGCGAGCGGCGCGGGGCGGCCGGCGGGGGCAGCGCGCGGGGCCGCCCGGGGCTCGCGGGGCTCGGCTTGCGCTGTGTCCCTGAGGGCCTCGCAGGGACCCCGCGGGCTGCCGGCCTGCCTGCCCGGCGTGCCTCGCCTGCCTGCCCGGCGTGCCTCGCCTGCCTGCCCGCGCACTGCCTCGGGGAGGCGGGAGGGCTGGAAGGGAAAAACGACTTGTGAAGAAGCAGAGTTACTTTCTCGCTGGGGTCCGGAGAGAGGAGTTGGTAGAGACCAAAAGCCTGCCTTCACTAGCCCTTACGTCAGTTTTGGACTGTAGAGAACACCGAGTCCCTTATATACCCAAGGAGTGAGCAGAGGAAACAGTAATGATAACTCCGAGGTGAAAACCGCCACCGTGGGGTCTCACAGTCTTTCCCATGACTAAGATGGAATTATGACGCTTTGAGATCACACAGCCTGGCCGTGCACCTGGCACTGCCAGTGTAACTCTACACCACATCACCCAGCGGCACATCCACACACTGCCTGAGCACCTCCGGGGATGGTGACTCCACCGGCTCCCTGGGCAGCTATTCCAGTGCCTGACCACCCTAACAGTGAAAAATCTTTTTCTGATATCTAATCCGCACCTCCTCTGTCTCACCTTAAGGCCAGTTCCTCAAGCCTTCTCACTATGTTATGCTCATTTTGTGACCCACAAGTATGCACCACTTAGTCCTTACCCTGTAAGTCACAGTTAAGCTCCTCAAAACTGGATATATTTATTGTTTATTCTCAAAATGCCTATTCTTATGCCTTGGTGCTTGAACTTCTGTCATTATTCCAGTCCTCAAGTTCAGGCAAACCCTTCTTTAGGCTATCCTGATTTTTCTCCTGGCTGTTCCGCCCAGTTGCACCATCAGGAAATGTCAGCGGTACACTCTGTAATTTATTGCATGGATGGATCTGTTACACTTTAGATAGGTGTGATGCCTGATCTTTCTGGAGCTTCTTTCTGTGAGGGAGCATTCCCTCTGTGGCATCTCCTTTCAGCCAACTTCTTACCCACGCTGCTGCATCTCACCAACCCCTATAACAGCTTTCTGTGAAATCATGTGCCAAATGCTGACTGAGGTCTAAGCATACTGAATCTCCTGCCTTCTCCTTATTCAGGAGCCCTCTGCTCACAGAGGGTACTGGGCTTGTTTCACAAAATATAGCTTTGGCAAAATCCTATTGCATTTTATCCCACTTTCTGCTTACTTGCACCTGTTTACTTGTATTCTCCTTACACATTTGCTCTCAGTTGTTAGTGACTAATGGCAGCAGACAAGTAGTCTGATTCTGAATGCTGGCAGTAAAAGTACACTGGTGGGTACCCCATGTTGGCTTCCTTCTGCGAAGAGCATCTGACTCTTGCCCTTTGATGATGACTGCCATGAGGAGTCCCACGCCATAGGTGAAACAGCAATAGAGACTAATTCCTGTTTGTATGCCATACACTGTGTCTTGTCGCCGTGGAAGACTCATCAATATTATGATTAACAAAAATATATTTAGCTAACTTGGAATTTTTCCTGTACATGACATGA
The DNA here is from genome assembly GCF_008360975.1 of Lichenostomus cassidix. Taxonomy (NCBI): domain Eukaryota; kingdom Metazoa; phylum Chordata; class Aves; order Passeriformes; family Meliphagidae; genus Lichenostomus; species Lichenostomus cassidix. Next base: position 83,282,792 of record NC_139483.1, on the reverse strand, counting down.
AGGTCCTTTTTTCTCAGCCTTTAGTCTTGCGAGCTGAACATCAATGTGTAAGCACCCCTCCTGTGCATCTTAAAACAGAGACTGGGCTTAGATTTTTTTTGCTGCATTTCTGTCTCTCAATTAAGATCTGACCTATTGAGCTGATTTGGTGCTTTTCTGCTGTCTGCTGATTTTAGCACAGAGGTTCAGGCATTATAATGGTTTACAAGGCTTGCATTTCCATCACAGCCAGGCATGAGTCCAGGGACAGACCTTGGCTATGCCATTGTGGTACAAATGTCTCCTCAAGGATAAGCCTGCCCCCAACAACCCAGAGCTTGAGTTGGACAAGATGTAAGGAAAGCTGAAGGACCAATGACATCTAGTATTTATACTGGAATAGCTACCTAAGGATTAAACCAAGTCTCAGCAGCGGAGCAGGGCAAAAATTTTGGAATCACTCATATCCATACTGCACAAATCCCTCCTGCAAAAGCCCAGCTTCACAATATGTGGGTGAAGTAAGACACTGGTCACAGCAGACACATAGTTGTTTGCATTGCTTTTATGATCTGCCACTGATTGGCCCAGGGTAATTGGCCATGTTCCTCATAAACTGTTTCAAATGTGAAAAAAAAACTTTCCTAAGCTGCTTTTACAGGGGAAGAGGGTTGTTTTAGTGTCATATCTCAGTTCTGCCATGGTAAGTGCAGGCATGAGCACTGCTGTTTGGCTGACATCTGGTAACTCCATCAGAGGTAAGCTCTCATAAGGCTTTAACACCCCTGTCCTGGATTGATGATATGATAATCCTTTATCCCCTATCGTTGGCTTATATGCCCAAGAAAGAAAAAATGTGTAAAATTGTGTGGTCCTGTCTCTTTAACTACACCCAGCCGCAGAGAGAAACGCGGGTTGTTTTGAAAACATTTTCTCCAAGCCTCGCTCCGGGGGAGGATTCGTCGCCCGGCAGAGACTGCGTGCTGGACGGGGGTCGGAGTGAGCTCTGTTCCCGTTTTTTCCATTCTTCTTCTTTTTTCCTCGTTGGACCCCTTCTCTTCGATCTGCTTTGCCACCCGGAGACCCAGGAGGGCCAGAGGACAGCAGAGCTCTCCGGGAGCTCCACCCGGCCCCGGGTGGGGGCGAGGGGAGAGGGACTGCGTCTGAGAAAAGGACTTTTTAATCAGGTTGAATAACTGCCTTTCACCTTGTTTTTCCCCTTCCCCTGTGCCTTGCAGGGCACTCTGCGTGGTTTTGTTAAATAAATAGTTTTTTCTTCACTTCCATCTAAGAGGTTCTGTTGTGGGTGGGGGAGGGGGTGTCGGGGCCCTTCGCTCTCGGAGGAGAGAGTCTTATCATTAACCCGGGACAATCTTATCATTAACCCGGATTGATGGATCAATCAGAAGGCTGGGTTAGCCCAATTTTGCTGGCCTATGAAGATCTGAACATTACTAGTTTACACTTAAAGTAGATCGGTAAACATATAAAATTCAGTCATATATTTAAGATGTGCAGGCCTATATTTATTACCCTTTTTCAGTCACGGTTTATTATTGTAGTATCTGTGAGTGAAAGCTATTAGACTGCTAAATGAAATGTTGAGTTAGAAAAAAAATTGTGTCTACTTTGTTAGTGGCATGTCTCTTACAAACATGGTAAGTCAATGGTACTCTTGTAGTGATTAATGGAGAAGCCATTCAGAGTTCTCTGGGTGGAGGGGGTTGGGGTTTTTTAATTACCAAGACAACTTCCTCATCAAATCCATTGCTCAAAGAAAAAACAACTATATTTTACTCACTTTCACTGCTGTAGTGAGATGAAAAAGTTGTGATATACTCTCCCCAGAGGTCATTATAGATATAAATAAGGTTGTGGAGCTAATATATACACACAGACTGGTGGACAAAGCCCAGGGTTTATTGTACTGTAAGAGAAACTGAACAGAAGGGAAGGAGGAGATTAAACAAGGCATTTGGAAAGAAGATGTACCTACCCTACATAGCATCTGATTTGCAGTGAAGCTGCTGGATGGAAGGCTGAAAGGAAGAAAAAGCACAGTAATTTAATTTTATTTTTTAATGAAGGACAAACACACTGCAACATCAAGGGCAAAACCGGTAATATCTTTTTGATCCAAACTCAAGAAATGTGTCTCAAATCCCTTTTGAGCCAATACTTATAGTCTCACGTGTTATTTGCACCAGTAAACCAAGTGAGGGGTAGAGTTGGGAGCAGCAGTGACAAAGTTCTGCTTCCTTGAGGAAGAACATACCTTCTTCAATATTTATTCAGTACTCTTAGAATTCTTCCAGTCTCTTTTCTGTCAGAAACGTTGATTCCTCATTTTTCCCTCAGTCAACATTTTCCACCCTCCCCTTGCAGCTCTGACCACTTGTCTCTGCTTCTTCTCTGCCTTTTCCTAGTCACAAACAAGCAAGTTCTGGCTGATGTTCTGTTTCTCTGTAGCATGGCCTATGCAATCTGAGTTATTGGGTGAAATTAATATCACACCACTTTTCTTACTCTAAAAATGTTTGTACTGACAAAGTGACTAAGTTAGGCACCCCTCCAAGCAACACATTTCAGCGGTACAAAATTATTTTCTGCATAGTCCAACTTTGTGAACAGCTCTTGGTTTTATAATGTCTAGCACAAGAGGATCTGATGTGGGTTGGCTGATAGATACAACCATAACGAACCTGCTTAATGAATAATACTAAGATTGGGCAGTTCTGCCACTTAATTTCTTACTGAAACAATTCAGAAAAATACACTGTTCCAAAATTCGTTTTCTTCTTCATTGTAATGATAGTTTCTCATCTGCAGGAGATGTCATGTGAATATATAACATTTGGATAAGAGACATTGCATCTTTGCCCTCCGCTATTGTCTTCAGTGCTGGAACACAGCAATGGGTTTCTTTGAAAGCACAGCAGATAGCTTTTTAAAGTGTCCTCTCTGGTGAAGAGGACAGCAGCAGATGTCTAATTCAGTACTTCTGTCATGCACTCAGTGAGTTACAGCTGTGGAGAGGTATGTAGTCTTTAACCTTCAAAAAACATTATCAGAGTAACCAGAATATTGTCTTGCATCTGAACTTCAAAGTAAAATTAACACAGCTTAGAAAATACTTAGAAAATACCATTCTAAAATTTAAATAATATTGATTTTTAGACTTCAAATCTCAACTATAATGAAAGATTATTCTGGACTGATAGGGTTCATTGTAGTGCCTCACAGAGATGCCCCTGATATATATCCCTTCTATTACCAGTTACCCTCTTCTCTCTCCATAATTTTTAATACCACAGTTTACCTCCATATAGCATAGTAGAAGAAGTACATGCTAACAAAAAATACCTGAGTTCACTTAGAAAATGACTAGATAGGATGTAATGACAATGACAGCATATGCTTGCCATTTCTGATGAGCATCATGGGACAATGCAATAGTTAATTCCAGAGAAATGCTGGTTAAAAAAAATAAAACAAACCAACCGACCAACAACAACAACAAAAAAAAAAAAAAACACAGCCAGTTTTCAAAAGATGCAGAAGCTCTATCTGTTTTCAAGCCTTGTCACCAGACCACTTGCAACTTGCTTTTGAAACAACACTAGAGAATAATGAGCAAACCAATGTACAGATATATGTCACATAGCCTCAATGCATGTGTTCGCTTCACTGTAGGTGGTGTTACAGCTCTTCTTTTACCCTAACCTAGTAGCTTTGGAAGAGGGTAGGGATTTTTCCAGTAGCTGTTTTGAATTGCGTTCTGCTATTGTCTGATACCATCACTAGCTGAAACCTTAGCCATGAAGTCAAAGTGAAGCCAGGCATGAGAAAAATCTTTAGTACTGAAGGCCAACAATAAGGGCAACATGACTTTGAATCATTGTTTAAAGAACGAAGGGCCCAGTTTTGCCCTTCTGGTATCAAAGGAATTTTCTCCTTAAGCTGTCTTGCTAAAGACAGCAGGACTATTTAGTTAGTACCACTTGGTATTTGTAAAAAGCAAAAAAATCTAGTAGTAAGAAGCTAACAATTAAAATTAGAAATATTTCTAATAAATGTCTTTGAAGACAAAGAAGGCAGTTTTCCTGGTACAAGATGTTATATAATTATTTAAATTTAAAGCAATTTATATTTGTAGTACTGTAAGAGAATAGTCAATGTCTGTAGCTCTTTGCATCTTCCACCAGGAACAGACCAGAAAATATTAAATGTATAATTTCCTAACAGATTAAAATTTGGAGTAGAGGTGAATATAGAAATAAGAGAGGGGAGAACATGAAATACTGTATTGCAAGAACTATGATTTACTCATTTTTGGACAGTTGTGGTAAATGCATGTGACATGAACAGACGCACAGTGCATGAGCTTGTGAGGATCATGGCCCAGTGTACATTGGGGAGATGCCATCAAACAGCATGAACTAACAATTTTGGTTTACAAGACAAGCTGCTGCTATCATGTGAGTTTTGGAATGCTCCTCTTCTCTAGCTGAATGTGTGGGACAAGAAAGCAAAGTAATTAGTCCATATCTTTTGCTTTTTTCTGAGATATTTTTTCTCACTGGCTAGAAGTCTTTTTCTCAAAAGATACTTTCAAGCTTCAGATTTTCTGTGCTGTTCACTAAAACATTTATATAGTAACTACTGTATAAGGAGCAAATACATAATGCCACAATATTTTATCACATTATTACATTGGTAACCATTGAACATGTCATTCATTATAGTATTATTTTCTATAGTAAATTACCAGGATAAGTAAACAGCAGCATTTTTCTTAAAAGCGTAGCTGGTGGAATGTAGTTAGATTGTATCATACAGGGACAAAGAATTAAACAGCATAACTCTAATTCTTACATTGCATAACATGAGTGTTTGATTTTGTGGCTTTCTTTTAACATAGCTTTTAAGTTTCTTTAAAAATTGGAGGAGGAAACCCCAAAGCATCATGACATTGGCACATTGGGGCTGAAATGTTTAGGCTCCCCATAACCACACCTGCTTGAAGCAGCATTTGTTAGGTTTAGCAGTAGCTTATCCTTTGTAGGTGCATGGGCACAAGAACAGGTCTGCTTGGTGGGTTTCAGTGGTAGTGGTGGCCACAGAGGATTCAGGGAGCTTGGCTATCATTCCAGAACCTGCCACACTGTGTTTTCACGTGACAACTCTTCCATCTGCTCCTCTCAAGGGTGGTCCATTGATCAACAGTCCTTCCCTAATCACCTGCCCTTGCCAACTGCCCTAAATCTGCCTCATTCCTTCCATTTATTTTAATTTTGTACAGTTCTTGGAGATCTGCTGATGTAAACCAATGCTGCAGAGGCAGGTGCTTTTCCCAAATGCTGCCTGTGATGTTTGATGATTTTTGTCTTTTCTTTTTATACCCTTTTTATACATTTTTATACCTTTTCCCTCTCCTTGTACCCTTCACAAACTTTCCTTGTACCTTAGCCCCACATGGTTATTACTCTTGTAGTCTGATATTTAGCTTAGTTTGGAAGCTTTACAGGGCGGGAAGACCAAACATTCATACTATCTCAGAACCAGAGGCTCCAACCTTAGATGGAGCCTCCTCTCTGGAACATGTTTTTGTAAACTAAGCTATAGTCTCATGGCGGGGGGTGTGTAATTAAAATAGAGAGACAAATACTTCATTTTTTAAGTTTCCTATTGAAGAATTTCAGATTGATATGCTAATTTACAAAGTCCATGAAAGTTGTATACATGTACAGGAAGTGCTTCTCAGCGTGTTTTGACCTTTGATGAGTGTGCACCTAGGATCCCGATAAAACCAAGGTAATACCCTTTTTCCTTCTACTGCTGTGTCTGCTTCATATTTTTACTAGATGATAAGGCATCATCTGTGAAACAGATTGGAACAAAGGAAGAATGAACCAGAAATGGGACCAAATCTTCCTGATCAAGTGACGAGCACCAGGAACAATTGAAACCACAGATAGATCCATATCCTCCCCTTACACCTGTAGAACAGGTAATGAACCTGTTTTTCAGGTCTTGGTAGTTGCAATAGCAGAGATGCTGCATTTCTGTGTGTCCTTCAGCTGTCTGCAACAGCAAATATATTTTGTGGGTGACTGCATGTTTTCAAGGTAATCATCAGGAAAGTTCTGTAGCACGCTATTGCTTTCCTGCAGAGATGCCTTTAATTTAGTCCTGATACCTGATGGCTCTTCAAAACTAAAGTGCTTACAGATCCACTGTGAAGAGGCAAGGTTGTATGTCTGTGCTGAGAGAAAGGATACAACTAGTGTTAGGTGAAAGACGTCTTTCACATGAGCTCCGTGTCCTTCCAGGCCTGCTCATCCCACTCTCATCCTCACATCCTACACTCGTCTCCACTTCTCATTATGCTTCTGCATCCCACCTTTGTCTCTGCATCCCACCTTTGTCTCTGCATCCCACCCTTGTTGCTACATCCTGCCTTCATTCTCAGCTACTCAGCTTTTCATTTTACTGGGCATTTCACCTGAAACAGCTCCAGAATGATTTGCTGGATTCTCTTTATTGCCATAATCGTTTCATAGCAAGTTTCAAAAGTGCGCTAAATTGACATCACTTTTGTGCTGGAATGGCTGGAAAATTTCTGTACTAAGGCATATAGCACTGCCTTAGCTTGCACTCCCATCTCCTAGAAGCCAGAGTTTTGTTAAAACACAGAACTCAAAAACTGAAGTCTAGTAACATCATAGTATATATATTTGAATAAAATCTGCATTTTTTTCCCCATCAGCTGAATGATTTAATACATGTGTTTATTCAGTAAGGTTGGGAATGAGCTGCTGTAGCAGTAACTCAATGATGGCAAGCTCTGACTGCCAGGCAGTGCTTTTTATAGCAGGTCATTGCTGTCTTCAGTGTTTGAGACAAATATTGGATTCATTGCGAGATCTTTCAGCAGAAGGATAATATGTTGAAAAGCAGCTCTGTCAAAGTGACTTTGCTGCTGAACATTTTGTAGTAGTCACAGAATCTGAAATCTGATTTATTAATTAAGTTCTATCAGCATATGCTCTAAAGAAAGCAGCATTGCTGAACTATGCCCTTCTTAAGTGAGATTAAAGGACAGGACAAAAGTTTGTATAGTATGCCTCAGCTCACATTTCCTGTAAAGGATATAACTTGTTATTTTTCAAAATATGCTGAATATATTTTCTTTATATCTTGGTTTGTTATGACCTGTGGGAGCAATTGTAAAACCGAAGCATGCAAAAGCTAAGTGAAAAAAAATAACTGGACTACACAGGAGAAGCTGGCATATTCTGACTGTATTATTCTCCTACAAAGGAACAGATAGGTATTGGGCCAGATTTTCTCCAAAACGGACAAAAACTTTGAAAGGATCTTTGCTTAAACATTTGTTGAGTAATTTTTCAAATAAATTTGTCAAGCTAAATGACACATTGAGAGAAATAGAGCATGTCTTAATATGAAAAAAGGAATAAAGAAAACCCTATTAATTAGCAACATGTCGCTGAGAGTATCAGCCTACGACACTTCTATGGGATTGCTGTAAATAGTGCCTAGTCCCACATCATGAGACAAACATCTTGCAGTCTGCTCTGTGTTGGGTAATTACAATGCACTGAGCCTGTAAGTTCAAGTTTGTCTTTGATAGGAAAACAATTCCCTGAGCCTCAGCAGGTTACACTGTAACTGGACATAGGCAGATTGGTGCCAGTCTCCCCCAAGCCCCAGGCACACCTCTCCTGTCTTTCACATTTTTTGCTGCTGTTGTGGTTTTGCACCAGTCTGTGCTTCTTCCTGGAATTTGGGGTGGTTAATGTGCAGTGCTGCTTCCCCACTGGCAGACTTCTAGCCTTTGAAATTCATTTGAATTCTTCATGTGCTGGCAGCAGAACGGATAGTGGTAGGCTGGTGCAGTCTGAAGGAGATGAAGTGTTGGCCAAAGCTGCTTTTTCCCCTTGCTGATCTGCACCTCTCTAAACCCTGAGCCTGGCCAGAGAGACATCCTCCAGTGTGGAGTAGGCTGGAGGCTGGAGGGTGCTCTGCTCTGGCTCTGCTGGGAGGGGAGCATCCTTCCTGAGTGTCATGTTCACCCAGGGCTCCCAGGAACCCTGTCCCCACTGCAACCTCACCGTGCCCACCTCCATCCCAGAATCTCCCAGTGCCTTTCCAGTTTCTCAGAGAGAGCAACAGCGACAGCCATTAACTCCTGGCCAAGGTGACAGCAGATTTGAAAGCACTGCACACAGAACAGCAACATGGAGACAGCTGAATAAGTCCTGAATTGCTAATTTCAGCAGAGACATGTAACAAAATCAGCATTGTTTGGCAGTACAGTAGTTCACTATGGACCCAGGGTACTGCCTAGCTTGACTTTGACCCAGCCTATATAGTTACTGTTGGAGGGGGACTCATGGGCAGCCCTTTACCTTTTCTCTGCATTTCTCTTACACTTTTTTCAGATCCTTTTCTGCCACATCTTTTCTTCAGAAAAATGAAGCAAGGGCCTTTTTCTGAGTACTCCCTTCCTATGTCAAGGCACTGTCTGGGAGCAGTCTGTTGTCTTTGGTTTCACCACCACTGCTATTCCAAGTCTGTACCTACTTCACACAGCCTGAGTAATGAGGTACTTTGGGCTTGTGGCATCACTTGCTAAGCCTTCTGATGGCAGAAAGCCCACCTCCGTCTTGCACCACACTGTGGTGGTGCCATCGTAGCCGTGACCCAGCTGCTGCTCACTTGCTCCCCCATGGGAAGCACAGTCCTAGTTTTCCTGGTCTTTGTTCTCTGTGTGGAACAGGTGTCTCATATCCAGAAAGGCTCATTGCAGTTGTTCACAACAGTTGTGTTTGTTTTGCTTCAGTTGCCCCTGTTTCTGATCATGTCTGACTTTGGCTATGAGGGTGTTATCAAAAATTAGTTTGAATGTCACCCCCTTGGGCACTGAATCAGTGGCAGAGGCTGCTGCCATGCACCAAGCAGCCCCACCGAGAAAAGCCCATTTGCATCCTTCTTCAAGCATCCTCATGACTGTCCACCTTCAGAAACCAAAGGAATATTACAGAGCAGTTGAATAGCTCTCAGCATTAAACATGAACATGCTTGGTATGACATTTTGCCAAGAGTGGATTGGGATTTCATACAACAACTCGCTGCAGGTACTTACACACTCTGTTGGACATGAATGCTTGGCTAGACAATACGTTTTGCCTTGGAGGAACCAGCACAAAGCACCGATGCGCCAGCACCTGTGGGAGCAGATGGCTTCCCTATTTTCCTCCAGACATTAAGGCTCCAAATCCACGGCACATCTCTTTCTGATTCACAGAAGCTGCAGAGGAACTGTCTCCTGTCAAATTTCTTCTCCTGCCTGGTGGGACCAGCTCCAAACTCGGCTATTCACATTGCATTGTTCATTTCTGAAAACTTATACTTTAGAGTTTAAAACTAAAGGCTGAAAGTGTTGGGGAAAACCCAAGCAAACCACAGCATGTGTGACCAAAAGTGAGATGATAATCAGTGATCCTTGAGGCCTAAACCCTTGTCTGTGAATCACCAGGGACTTGAATACAGACCCCATCAGTGGGCAAGGCAAAAGGCTGTGTACGAGTGGTCCAGCAATCGAATCTGGGGAGAACTGTAATACCAGAACTTTCCTTGAGTTTCTGAAATGCAAGACAGTCTGTCACACATTAAAATACAGAAAGCATGCTGAACGACCATTTCCAGCTCCAACAGGAATTTTCTCTGACCTTTTGACAACTACCTGTTATATCACCTCCCCAGCTGGAAAAAAGGAGAGAATAGTTCCCTAACTCAGTAGACAGCTCAGGTTTAAATTTAGTAGCTACTTTTAGAAAATACTTCAGGATTCTTGGACAGGAATCTTCGTGCAAGTACTTCTGGTTATCACTGCTGTCTCCTTAGGGATGAGAGAAGGCTGTACTACATAGGGTAAGAATAGCAACAGAGGACCGATACTGCTCTTGTGTGCAGGATGGATAAGATGTCTTATTTGCCTTCATAAGTCATCTCCCTTTCTCTTTTCTTCCCCTTAAGGAGTGTTGATTTTCACCTTAAATAAAATGGGCAAAATTTCATCAGGGAAGTCCAGCTTTTAAAACAAGCTGGTAACAATTTTCATGCCCTTTTATTTCCTGACAACAGAAAGGGCTTTGGATTTTATGCATAACAAAGTTTTGGTCCACAATGGCAAGAAAATTACTCATATTCTATATATTTGTTTGCTGCTGTTGAGCAGCTAGCAGAGTAATGAATGCATCAGTTCTCAGTGGCAAGAAGGAATGACCTTTATTGTTTTGATTTCATCACAAATATAGAGTTCTCAAAAGTCACCCAGATTGGTCAGTCAGAAGCCTTCCCCCAGGCCTGATTGGCCAGGCCTGCACTGCCCAAGTTCTGGGACACTGTTCCAACAACATCCAAACTTTATCTTTATTTATAAAACACAAGAAAATTTCTCATGGGAAAAACCTGTGCTAGCCACATTTGTTTATGTGGCATTAGGTAATTCTGCTTTCAAGAAGCACTTTCCTGTACATATAAACACACCAAATCCCTAGTGAAGAAATCGAAAGAGAAATATAATTTTACATTAATAAATAGGTAAGATGAATTTGCCATTTGGCAAATCCTTACCAAGCTGTGCAGGAACACTGCGGGTGTTTGGAATTCACTCCTATTGTCCCCAGGCTGAATTGCTTTGAAAAAGGTCACATGAGGAGGAAAGGAAGTTTTGACTTTCACATGCCTGTTATTGCTAAGGAAACCACTTCCTTGGTATTCACATATTCAGCATGTCTCCAGTTTTGGTGCTCTGATAAATGACATCGTGCTGCTACATCGAGTAACAAAGAAGGGTGGAGAAGGCTATTAGACAACTTGACGTGTTTGAAACACCAGTACAGCTTTTGTAGGACTGTCAAACTTCAAGTAGGCTCTGTGAGAGTAAGCAGGTCCTTTGTTAGCTGCAGATGGGATACCTGGAGTTTAGAAATGTGAAAAAAAGGTTCTACACTTCAGCAAGCTCAGGTGTACTTTGGAAGTATCCTGGGTGGCAACAATAGCAATATTCTTATACCTCTGTGGAATCCTGGAGACAAATTTTCTAATACAAATATACTCGAGTTATTTTCTGTGTAGAATTTATTTCAGCTTTCAAGTACATACTTGCCTTTTCTTTGGCGTTTGGATATCAGGAACTGAATATCCTTGGTATGCGGAGATTTCAAAAGTACCTGGAGATTTGAACTTTGGGTATGCAGGACTCTTCTGATTTTTCTGACTTCTTACTCAAGAAATTAGAAAGAGGGACAAGCTACCATTGGTCAGAACTGAAAATCTCTGCCAATGTGGGGATTTTTGTGAACAGGACTAAAGCAAAATTTATTTGAAATTTTAAGTACAAACCTCAAACTGACAAGAGGAAAATATAATTAGGCTTATTTCTACTCAGAGAAAAAAAGAAGTCTGGTATGCCTCAGGATACAAGTGGGCTTCACTGTAAATATACAATAGCTACTGACAGTACCAGGACCAAGCGTGAGGCATGCACAAATCACAGAAACTGAACAGCTAAAGCCCTGCTCAATTTACTGAGAGGCTACTGAGCTTTTGATATGTCAAGAGCTATTTGTCTAAATGTTATCTGTAAAGACAACATAATGTAGTGAACTGAGGCTGGGACTCAGGAAGCCAGAAATCAATATTCTAATTTTGGCCCTACCTCAGATGCATTTGGTAGCTCCAGAGTAGTTGCTTAATCTCCCTGCACGCTCGCCAGAGATAAAACAGTCCAAATATAATAAACTCTGTGGAATTGCTGTGCAGATTAGTTCACAGCTTCTGTACACTTCTTTGAAGAACTGAATTGTTATATAAATACTACTATTACATGCAGGACTTCTGGAGGTTTATCTCCAGGACAATACATACCAAGTATCTTTGGATTTGAAAATTCAGATCTGTTTTCTAGCAGATGCCCTTGCCCCACAGAGGCTTGAAGCACAGCCTCGTGGCAGACCAGAAGGCACAATGGCATCTGGCATGATACCATCTTTTCCCCCCTCCTTTTTCAGATGTTTTCTCCCAGAGAGCATCCTCATTTTCATTCTGTCCATGGCAGTAGTAGACCACAACTCAACAGAAGTTATTTGCTTAATGCAGAAACAGAGAGAAGGACCTATGGCCTATTTATTTACGAATTAAGACTAGAAAATAGTTGTGATTTCTCCTGGGTTAAAATATTTGAAAACATGCTACTCATTTCCCCCAGTATAGTAATTTCTGAGTGATCACCTTACTAGAGGCTTAGCTGAGCCATACTTGTGTCGAAGGATCTTAGAAGGGTTAGCTGAGGTGAAATAAAAGATAAGAAAAGTCACAATAACCTTCTTCAGCTTTTAAGAAACAAAAGCAACAAAACAAATGAAGAAATTAACCAAGCAACAACACCCCAGATTACCTTCTGTAATATAGGAAAGAAGAGATATACTGCCTGTATCTCTCTTCCATGCAGGAAATGAGTTCTACCTACAGAGGAAAGAGCACCCACATCCTAGCAAATTGTGCACTTTTCCAGCCCAAAAGAGCAGCAGTTTGTGAATTGTTCCTGAAATGATGAGTTTTTGAAATTTTGAAATTGCTAAGAAAAAGCAAGTGCTAAAACAATCGGGTCTACATTTACTAGTATGTATATTTGTTTTGCAGTCATTACTACTTGCAGAAAGGAGTTGACCACCTCTAACAGCCCAGGGTTTTGTCTCCTGTCCTAGTCAGCCCTCATGATGCTGTTAAAATACACAGGCTGTGGCTCACAGGTGGTAATTACACCCAAACCTAGGCAAGGTTTTCTTCCAGAAAAGGCTAGAAATATTTGCTACATTCGGTGGTGAAGCAGCAGGGAAGGCAGTACATGGGGGGGATGCACTCACGGCAGCCAGGGTTGCTAAGCACGCGGCTTGCTATGCCGCTAAGCAGGCAGGACCTGGCAAAGCCATTAAGTCTGGAAGAGGCTGAGTATTTAATAAGCTGCATGCTACCATGCATTTACATAGCTTAAGTTGTAGTAAAGCCCTAGCAGGAAAGGGTCAAAAGTGCGGGGCTGGAGGGCTTTAGCCCACGCAGACCGCATTGTAAACCATCCTGTCCTCAGTGGAAAAGAACTTAGGGAGGAACCACAAGAAAACAGCCTCATTCCAACCAAGGAGAACCTTAAAGGCCAAAATACAAGAATTTAAAAAATGTAAATTAAAAGAATTTAAGTTATAGCCCATGTGACCAGGTCTGGCAAAACTCAATTACACAGAGGTTGCAGGGTATCTACATGCCCCCAGTAAGGCAAGCATAAGGAGTGCAGTGGAAAGGAAAATGACATTCCCGTCCTTTGTGGTTTACATGTCTAAAACAAAATGACTCTTTGCTCACCCTGTGTGCTCTTAAGACTCTTTCATGTGAGTCATTTGACACTTATTTATTTCCCAGTATGCATGTTTAACTATTTCCCTGGACATCATCTTCACCCTGAAATTGCCAGAGTTCTGTCTCAGGCAGTGACTCCCCACAGCAGGCTCTCTGTCCTCTCTATTCTCTCCCTCATTAGCAAAGGCTGTTTCAATACAGAGCTACTGACTTTGGACAGGAGAGCCCATGTCTGATTGCACTTCCTCTAGCATAATCACGGAATTCAGTGACTGCGCTTTTTGCTTTTCATTTATACTGACGTAACTGAGATTGAAATCTGTCCCACAGCAAATATTTATCAGAGCATATCAAAGGAAAAGCAGACCAGAAGAGAAACAAGCAAAACAGCAAGTGCCACTAAACTTTGCCAAGTTAGATTTCAAAGTCAATGAAAACCACCCCAGAGACACAGAGCTAAAATGTAGGACAAAGTAGAACACTGAAAAAAATAAATTTCTGAACACTGGCGTCCTACAGAACAGGTTTTGATTAGTTGTAACTTGCAAAGATTACGAAGTAAAACCTACACAGGTCTAACAATATGTGAAAAAAGTCAGTGGTCACCACTCTGGTGCTTTTTTAAACATCTTTGATTTGATATGTACACCCATCACAGCTATCTGTGCAGGTCAGGGACCCTTTCTTTCAGAGTACTAAGAAAGCAACAGGACAACATCCACAACTGGCTTTCTAAATGATATAAAATTATGGGATGCCTCACTTTAATTAGATAATTAAAACTGTTTCTGCTTTGCTAGATGCCAAGGACACCCAGTTTCTTGGCAACAGACCTCAAATTTTTTTCTTTGATATCCAGGTCACAGCCATTTGGATTAGAGGCTCATTTCCAGCAGCAGTGCACAGCAGGGGCACACAACTTCCTGTCCTGCTGTTGGTATCACCCCTAAGTTCAGCATCTTTCAACTACATTTATAAAAGCTGTTAAATGTTAAAGCCCTTATAAAGTGTAGTTTCTCAATATTCACAAAGGTCAGGCGACATGTAAGCATATTAAAAAATTAGGCAGTCCTGCGCAACACCAGCAGCCTCTTACATCATCCACAACAAAGTCTCACCCTGTTCTAGCAAGAGAGAGATGAAAACTTTCATCCCCAGCTCTCCACCTTCTTTGAAAATAAGGTCTACCACATCCCTGACTATTTGCTATCATTCCCCCTTATGAGGGAGAGAAACACTGTCCTAGAAGAGGTCTACCTGCCATCCAGATTAGGTGAGGAAATCACATGCCTTTACTGGTGAGTGTTGGTCAGCTACCTGGAAGAAAAGCATCTAGCCCTGAATGGCTGCACCAGTGCTTTGCCTGAGCTGACATTTTTTGAACTGTGGAGCAGACTACAGCCTGAGGATCCTCAGATGTCATCAATCCATATGTAAGGCATAGTTAATTATTCCCAGCCCCACATGAACTGGAAAGGCATTAACGGATGCTTAAAGATTTTTAGCTTTTTCATATGTTTGTAGCTTTGTAGATTTTCAGTTTATGGTTGCATGGTTTCTAGTACTTTTCTTGCCCTTTCTCATATTTTAGAATAATAAGCTAACTCTTTCTAACACATTCTTGAAATTCTATTTAGTCTTATTCTTAGCAAGAGAATTTCTGTCAGGGACATCTGGGTTTCCACCAGAACTTAAGAGACATAAAAAATAGGGCAAGGAGGCCCCTGGCCCAACTCCAACTCCAAGAGGCTGACCCAGGGGTGGGTTACTGGGGCAACTGATCTCCTATTGGACATACCTGATAAATATACTAATTAATTAATCTTAGAAAAATTGTAGCAATCCTTTATCGTATGTGTGCGTAGCCATTTTTGTGTACTTGAAAGCTTTCATTAAAGATCTGCTTTTTATCTCTTGCAAGTTTTTGTCTTTTAATTTCAGGCAACGTAACAGCCCATGAGTATTTTTGAAAACCAGACACTTCTCATAAGAAAGGAATATACAGCATGGTACCAAGTGGTGGGTTAGACAGAACAAATCATACAGAGCAGATGGTAGTCACAGTGCTTAATGCACTGTTGGAAGGTGCCCAGCTACCCTAGTTATGAGCAACAGAAGAACCTATAGAGAATGACTTTGTCAAGTGCCAGCAATTCATTACATTGTACTCCCGAGAACAGCTGAGGTGAATTAACCACAGTAGACATTTACTATTCCTTCTGACATCCCTGAGATCCTGTCTGTAGGCTTGCTGAGGCTGCTGGTGCCTTCTGGGCCAATGTGAACTTGTTCAAAGCTAACCCAAGGCCAACTGGTGGGGTTAGTGTAGTGCCAAATCCTCACCAATAAACCACCCAGCAGGTGTATCAGCTCATGCTTGCTGCTACACTGTCACTTGGGTTTTGGTCAGCTTGGAGCATGACCAGAACAGAAAACATTAACAACGTTAATAAACGTTTACAAAGAAGGTGTATCAGGTGCGTTACAGCAGTACTGGGTAAACACATCTCCCTCCTGCTACTTCAAGCAAAGGAAAGGTTGTGAGGAATGTACCTTCTATGTACTCTTTCATCTGACAAAGCCAGTACATATGACAAGGTATTTGTATTCTTGTGCACTGCCTACATCCATGCCTATATGCATCACCATTTAGCTCTACAAAACATACTTCAAGTTGGACCATTTTTCATTAAAAAAACGCCATTAAGCAATTTCATGAAAATAATGTTGCAGTGAATTTTGGCTGAACTCAAGGACATCATTTTTCTATGGCCTCTCCTGAATTTGATCTTCCACTAGGGACAAGTGAAGTAAACAAAGCAGATTATTGATGACAAATATTTTAGATGTATTTTGGAAATGAAGCTGTGTCAATACTGCTGCTTTTTTTTTTTTAACCCCTAGAGAACAGCCTGGCCCTGTAGGAGTGGTATCTCATGCACAGAAGGCGAAATAAATTAATTTTTACTCAAAAGAAGGCCACTGTTTTCTACCAATGAACCATCACTGTCCACATCCAATCATCTACAACATCCAAGAAACTGTGGATCAAAGTAGAGTGAAAGTTAGACTTGGCAACCTTACTATTCTGTATGTGCCAACTCAATAATACAGCTTATTGTAGTTGGGACACAGGTAGGAGTAGTTTCAAACCATGATTGAAGATTTTTGTTATGTTTATTTGGGCTATCTTGTAAAGAGAACATTCCACAGAATGATGGCATGCAAGAGAAAACCTAGTCACCAGCTGAAATCCATAAAATTACTACAGTTCTTAACACAAAAAAATTATATAGCTGAGAGTTCAAAAATAAAAAAGGAGTTTTCCCTTCTTTTAAAAATACAAAATCTTAATGAAGAAAATGTATTAGAAGTAATATAGAACATCAATTCTTTTTTAAAATCGCTGCAGACAATGTTTCAGACTTCACACAAGAAACTTGTTAACAGGCAGTTTTATTTGTTTTACTAGAACTTGCTTTGATCACTTACTTTCAGATAATTGTTTTCCAGGTAATTAGCATCTCTGTCTCATGTTTTGACTTAAAAGGCGCCTATCACCTTTGCATTTGAGTAGTAGATTGCTGTTATTTTTATTGAAATCATGACCTTCTTTATTACTACCCCAGATACTACATCAATAGTATTTTTCCTGTTAACTGTCCACATATAGTTTAAAATATAGTTTGAAAAGTAGCCTACTTTTTTGTGATTTCCAGTCTGATGTCAATTAATGGAATTAGAGCTCCTTAGCATCACCTTTCCCTTCTCTGGAGAAAGTTACTTTCTTTACTTCATTATATCCTGTGACAGTTAGCTCAAGGCTGTGACAATGATTTTAGTCTTCACTGCTCTTTGATGGTATTTCACTGACAGCTACCAAGATGTTATCCTGAGATGGCTGCTCAAAAAAACTCTGGACATTCAAAATGCAGCTTTTAATTAATAAGTATTTATCTCTTAAATCATCCTGGCAGCAGTATCTGAGAATGGGCATTGAAAGGAGTTCCTCTAATACTGAAACTCAGGCTCCATTTAATGTAGGATTAAAGCATGCTAACCAAGGAACCTGGTGACCATTCTCTTTCTTATCTAAAAACAGAAGATCTGACTTCACAAAGGTATTAAAAGACTTCACATATATATACATGTCCACTAAAGAACTATGTCCAGATGTTGTTTTGCCTGTAAATGTGGTAACGCTTGTGAATGAAAAGATCTTTCAGAAAGACGAATTCAACTGTCATTGCCCTCCAGCAAAAACTGGAGGTCTTCATTCTTCTCTGTTAGTCAACTTTCTTCATTCTCAGAATCCCTCCCTTTCAGATGTGAGTGCTTCATCAACAGATTTTACATTCTCCTCCCCTGCATGAATCCCATAATGCAGGTTGTCATCCTTTACAGTAGCCCAGGACATTTGCTTGGTGGAGAACCTTGCTGCCCACTCTCCTGCCTTGTTGACAACAATGACACCCCCCAAGCCCCCAACTCGTGTCTTCATGTAGTCTAATGCAGTGTCTGCTGCCACCTCTGGTGACATTCCTGAAAAGAAAAACAAAATCACTTCATGGTATCTGTCCTGACATTAGTTTTAAAATTCCCTTCAAATTTCACCCCTCCCCATGGAACCAGTCAAATCTAATTTCTCGTTCAACTACATTGGCCAGAAATTTCCAGTCGAGCAAAGGAACCATTTTAGAAAGGCTCCAGACAGTTACTAAGAGCTGCTATGGTGTGGTGCTGCTCCAAGTATTCATTTACATAGCTTCAGATTTTGATTCAGTGCTTGATACAAACTAGCTCGAAAAACTTTATGTTCAAGACAACATTTCTTACGCCAACATTTGACAGGAAAAGAATGCCCGTTTGCAAGGTTTTCATCAAAGGTTTGTCACAAGCTAGGTCTAAAGCATTTACAATTTGAAAAAACACATATCAAACCACTCAAAATTTCAGTCATCATCCCTGTTCCAATTCCACTGGCTGAAACAGAGCTCAAAGCATGTACTTCACATTGCCATGACTTATCAAAAGCAGACATCAGCATGACTCTTCCTGAAACTTCTGAAACCATCAGGCAAGATGAGGTCTCAATGTACTAGACATCAGAAAAAGGAATGCAACTTTAGCTTTGCACGACTTCATTCACATGAACAGAAATATTTTTGAAATAAATCAAATTTGATGTGTACATCATACACCCAGACCTGTAATAGCTGTAATGTATTTGTTCACTACACATTTAAATATACATTCAGGAATGCAGTTGGCTTGGCCTAATTATCCTAAGATACATACCCTCAGCAATGTCATGCAGCTTAGGTTATAGAACAAAAACTGACCTTCATGCCTTCCCCGCAAATTTTGAGTTAAAACCAAATAAAACCAGAAGAGTCAGATTTTTTTCACAGCACTGGTGACTGACAGGGTAAAGCTCCTTTCTCTGACACACGGGTGACACTGTGACTATTCAAGTCAGTGGCACTGTCTTCAAAGGGTCAGTATTTCACTGTTTGATTTTTCACCAAGACAACAGCTGCCACCATAAGACTGAGATTCCAACAGCTGTTAAGACTGGCAAAGCAATTCACTCCTGAAATACAGAAGTAAATTTTGCAGCATTTGTCCAAAAGCAGATATTCAGTATGTGAATTACTGAGTAGCTGAACAGAATTTTGAGAGCTCTACAGTTGTTCTTATATATGCAACTTCAGCTCACTGTTCAAGGACTCAAAAAGCTATAATAACTTGAGGGTTTGTTTTCAGTGCCTTCATGGAAACATGTTGGGAGGAGGGGCTGGGGAGAGTCTAATTGCTGATGTGTTTGCCTGGCAGCTGAGTTATACTTCTGGGCAGGATGAATGAAGGTAAAGCAAGCATGGGCAGGGTGAACAAGTACAAACCAATTACACATTAACTGATGTAAGTTCATTTTCTGTCTTTTTTCCAATAAACTTTTAAATTTGAGATTCATTTTTCTTTCAAACTGATTAATCACAAGCCAGATAGTTGCTATCAATGCATAAGTCTTGCAGTCTTGTTAACTTCAAGCCGGAGAAGAAACTGGTTTACATAGTTTAGACAAGAGCATAGAAAGCTATTCACAAACTGAATAGTTAAGGACATAATATAGAGAGTAAAGGGAGAATATAACGTGTTAACAGCTTTGAGAAATAATCTGTAGGTTGTATTTTATGCTGAAACTGTCACATCAGCTATAAGATTTAGAGAAATGCACCCATTATATGCAAACAGCTCTATAAAGCATAACAAAAATACTCTCAGCTGTTACTTGTCTCTCTACTTACTGCTTCTCCAATGAAAATGTAAATTGAATGTTTTCCAACTATTTCCAGTTTGGTCGATCTCAAAGCAAGCTACACTGTACTGCCCCAAAGCTACAGCTTTCTAAAAATAATGGTGATATCTATATTAATGATTTTTGAACTGCATGCAACACAAATATGTTGTCTGGCTATGTTTACTGGCTGTAACATAATCAAGGGTTTAGATGACAGACTAAGTCATGAAGGTAAAGCTCCAAAGGGTCATCCCACAGTCAGATTGTATTACAGTCACGTAAGACATACTGTGTCAGCTGTTTACCACATACCCACCCAGTCAGTTTAATACATTTTCCAAAACAAAATGTAAAGTCAAATCATGGTTAACAAGTCTTAAAATAATTTCTGTTGCTGTAATCAGAGTTGTTACAATAAAGACCTTTCCAGTTTATTAGAAAGGCAGTATCCCATACTTTCTTATTTCAGCTACAGTTATCTTTTTCCAGCCCTCCCTTACTGCTCCCTTAAATATAGCTTATTTTCACTTGTTTTCTGTTTCTTGTTCACAAAAATATTAGTTTATAATTGGGAAAAATGATTAAAGAGAACTTCAGTTAAAGTAGACAGCAATGTCTTTCAATGTACACTGACCTAAAGCATGATTCAGTATCAAGCTGCAGAGATAAATCTGTTCACTTCACCTATTTTAGCTTTATTAATAATTTAATAGTTTGTTTTGTTTTTAAAGAGGTGACCCATCTGCATACCCCTGAGAGCAACTCTTCTGACAACTGTTCTAGGATGATAGTACATATACTGAAACCTGTGATTAGGCAACATTTCCTATCCTCATTATTTCAGCTTACAGGAAGTTTGGAATATACCTTGCTCCATGTGATAGAGGATCAGTCGGGCTAAGACCACTTTCATAATGCTCTCCCCATGTCCTGTGGTTGAAGTGGCACCAGAATGGTTATCAGCATAACCTCCACTTCCTTTTCAGAGGGGAAAAAAAAAGAAGGCAATATTCTGTAATACAATTTAAAAGCACTGTATTGTTTAAAATAGGTACCAAACATTCCTCCCTGTAAGTCCACTAGCTCTGTGCATTTCTGGGAGCAAAGTGTCAGTAATGCTTCTTTCTCATTTCTGCCTCAATTTGAAAACTGAAATATATGAAAGAAATCAACAGTTGCAGCAAGTCAGTTGCCAAGCTGAGAGAGAAGACTAGTGATCTGTTTGTGTAGAAGAAGCAGAAGCAGGCCAACACTCCACAGGAATGGCAAAAATATTTTCCAGAACAGTAAGGGAGGGTATATTGAGGATCAGCAAGACAATGTCAGAATGCAGAATGCCAGGTCATCAATCGAGAAGATATGAAGGAACTTCTAGTGAAGACATTGGTAAACTGGCTAGTTTGAGGGGAAGTTATCCTCCACAGCATATAAGAGATTTGAAGAGCATGGGCTCTACTAAAACTTCACAAAGCACCCCTAAAGAATCTTCCAAGCCCTCATCACCACAAGCAGAGTGTTTCTTCTGTTGAACTCCCCTTCCCCCTCTTTTTTTTTTTCTCCCATCCTTGTTTTACTGGCACATTCCACACCCTGTTCTCCACCAAGCTTCTGCTTGCTCAATACCCATATTTCTACCACATCTCTTAAGAAAAATATTTCCCAGGAGCTAGGAAGAAACATACCACAGAATTATAAACAAGATACCGGGGGAGGGGAAAGAGGCCTTAGAAGCGCAATGAAAGATTCTTCCCTTCTGTACTTTCTTGATCAGATCAGACCCTTTTAATGGACTGAATAACGTGCAAAAACACTGCCATAGTAAGTCAATCCCCCCTTACCAAAGCCTCTGATGTTTAAAAGCACAGCTGGCATTTCTGTATCCAATCCTGCAGATGTCTAGTGAGGCCAAAAGTTGCAAGCAATATGCTCAACAGCACCCAGTTTAACTTGTCCTTCACAAACCCACGGCCCACACTATAGGAAGCCCTGAACATGATCTACACAGGGTATTTGCAGTCAGAAGACTGCAGCCAGAAACAAAATTGAAAATCATATCTAAAATGCAGTGGGTACCAAAATGTTAGCAACTTTGTATGCAATAGAAAGACAGTATTACTTTTATAATAATCATATACTGCCAACAGCCATGCTATTTCAATTTGGAAAATGTTTTACTAAAAATAATTATTTTCCATATCTCAGCTGTATGGTAGAACCCTGAAGCAATCAAATGGCAAGTCTGTTTCACGAGAGGAAGAAGTCTGTGGAAGGGATTTCAAGTGTCTCTTTATACTTGGATAAGAGATCTCTAAAAATATTTCCTTTATTCCACACCACATCTATTAGGTTCTGAGGTAGTCTTACCAGGGCTCTCTTAAGATCAGGATTTTACTCAAAGTTGCCAGTCACTTTATAATTCTTGCTCACTGTGATACAAGTACTAATTGCAATTACACCTACTTCCTTAAGTATCAAGGAAACAGCATCTTAATATGGAGCAGGCTACATTTTTTGACTTAGCAGAAAGCACAGATATAAAAGAGGAGAGCTTTATCAGAATCAAGAGAAAAGAAACACTGATTTTAGCATTGAAGAAAAGACAGAAAAGAGAAATTCCCATCCCCATTTTTCACACAGAACTCCCAATTCTTTCTTGCAAATCTCCATGCTGTAAGGAGCTTTAGCTTTGATACATCTGAATGTTATACCTTCATTTCAAATGGATTAGTATTTGTGTTTTGTTTCACTAATGAAAAGGAGAATGTGTAATACCTTTTTTATATGAGATGCCTCCAAAAAGTGAAAGGCAAGATCCCACACCCCATACCTATGCATGCTGTGTCACCAACACGGCCAATGAGTTTATTAGAGAGTCCTCCAGTGGATGTTGCACAAGCTACATTGCCTTCACTATCTACAGCAACAGCACCGACTGTTCCAAGGTCTCTGCCAAGAAAAACAGTTCACAAAATTAGATAGAATTAAAGTATACCTGCCAAAGCACGTTGCCTTTATTTCCTAGGCAGCTTTAAAGAAGATTTTCACAACAGAACTATTGCTCATCATAAAGCTATTTTTGCCATGCTCCTCATTACAAAAAAAACCAAGAAATATGCAACAATTCTCACAAGCTTTAAATTTAACAGAGTAGAAAACTTTTTTTTTTTTTAATCTTTCCCCCATTACTTTCATAGGATGGAAACTTGGGGAGGAAAAAAACCCACAGAACAAAAGCTCACAGGGCAGAAATACTTCTACTCATTATAGTTCTGGAGTAGTTTTTTGGCTGGCACACAAACTGACACACAACTTTCCCCTAAATGGCAACTCAAAGATGCAACAATTAGCTCCACTGTCTCAACAGGAGGTTAACCGGAATTATTAATGACAATGCACGTATGTCAGTGAATACAGAAAAGGACAGTAACGTTATGCATGCACTGAATCATTTCCTTCCTGTTCCTCCTCTTTCCTTTTCCTTACTCCCCTTAAAGTTTGAATGCTATTAAAAAAAAAAAAGCTTATTTATTTGCCTTTCAACTAGTATTACTCACAATCCATCATTAATACATGTTTTAGTCTTTGTACTCTGTAGCTACGCAATCTTGAGGTTTAAATCACTTGGCCAGTAGATTCTGCTGAAACTGCACATTAGTTTAAAAATCCTCATGCACAGAAGAAAACAGAAGTCTGAACTATTGCTTTATTTCTTCAACACAGAAAAGACATATACAATAGCCTGCTCAAAATATACATGTGTAGTCGTGTATGGAGGAAAAAAAAAGCCTGTCGTGACTTACTGTAACAGTTGCTGCACTGACAAGCCAGACGTTACTGAGAAGCAGCAGTTTAAATATCCACGTATTCCAGTCTTAGCTATTCACGTAGGAATATAAACCAGTATGTGACTAGGAGAAGTATACCAAGCCCCAAAAATAATCTAAATCCCTCCACACAGGAAAATAATTTGTAACAATCCTTCAAGGAACTACTCAACAGGCAACTAGAAGATGAATACCTTTTGAATGTCCTGGGCGCTGGTGAGGGTTTCTCTATAGCTCCACAAAATCTGAGCTAATTAAGTCAAAGTCTTTGTGTACCATGAAACCCACAGTCGGTTTCTCAGAGAACCAACTTCCTGTTCCCTCCTGCTTATGTAAAATATCATACTGTCAGTCTCTACACTTCATTCACAGCAATTCAAAGTTGACTGATGAATCACAGGCCTTATAAGCTGCTCTGACATTTATGTGGAGACGGACCTCATCTCAAACTGATATGATGGTGCAGATGGGCTTCCCACCCATCCATCTGTTACAAATGATTTGCTGAAAAGAACATTAGTAAATTCAGTACTCCCTTGCACATTCATGTAGCACCCTTCAACTAACTAAAGTTAGATCCTCCTGAGAAATTAAGAAAGATGTATCCAGATGTACATTTTCTTAGGTAAGTATTTACCTGAAGCAACTGTGAAAATCAAAGCACACAGATGACACAGGCAGAAATTACCTGTTTTGATATGAGAGCACAGCCGGCAATGAATAACATTGTGAATGTGTCCAACACACCTTGTCTGCATTGGAGCAAATAGACAACTACACTTGATTTCTTACTATCCCTTTTTTATTGCTTCAGTGTAACCTTTTCTTTGATCATCTTCAGAACAAAGGCAAAGAAGATACAAATAAATTTTTTTGCATGGCTAGTTGACTCCAAAGTATTAACAAGGCAGGCAAAACTGCTATCAAATTATAACCATCTCACTATTTTTAGTTATTGACAGTAGCAAGAACCTCAACAAGTTCCTGGGGTATACCAGAGGATGCTATTAGGGATTTTCTTCAATCAAGAATTATTCCTATATACTGCATATACTGTGATACAGAATGCATTATTTGGATTTTTTAATTCTGTTTTGTCTAAATCTTTCATTATCCAGTACCCATGAAGTGGCATGTACTTCTACTATCCCCATTCAACTAATGAGGTACCTGCTATTTTGTCTCTCAGCCCTGCATCAGTAGTAGGGTTTTCTTTTATTGCTGCCACGGTCCTTGTTAGTTAATGCATCCTTGACACAGTGGGGCTAGGAGCCCATTTACTACCTGGAGCCAGACTCAACTCCCTTTCTGTGGGATTCTCAGGCAAACTCCAGTAATTCTTTCTAAGGGTATGGCCAGAGTCTTTGGAGTGAGAGACTGTAGATAAATCAAATCACACCCTGTTCTCAGTAAAAGGTGTGCAAGATGGCATGTTGTACTTGCAATGGAATCCTAAGCTTTCAGCATAAATGAATGCAGGCTTCTAACCAGCAGAGGAGAAAGGTATCTCTTACGGAGACACCACACTTTGCCTGCAAAGCCTGTGAAACCCCAGGGTTTCCACCACTGTGAGCATCAGAGACTGGAAGTAAAATATACACCAACCTTCAAATTCCCAGTATGATCTGGTATTATGCTGCCTCTGACTAATACTACTTCACCTTCTGTCTATTCGCCTCAGGCAAGTTTCTGCATAATCACTGTGGACATAACAAGGAAAAAGAACATTCCACAGGTGATACAGAATGAAATGGGTTTGCATTAAAAAAAACCTGTTTTCAACTTTGTGAATTTGTGCTGGTATTTTGGGTGCTGGTTTTCTGAAAAATAATAGTATGGCCAATACAAGAAAAAGTCTTCAGCCCTTCAGAAACACACAAGATTTTTATTACCAGATATTCTAGAACAAGTGCATGTGAAATTGAAGATGCCTGATGCTGTTTTCAGGAAAAAAAAAAAAAAAAAAGGTAAAAATGAAGTAGTTATGAGGAATGAATGAAGACTTAGATGCCATGCTATTCCAGCTGGTATGTTCAGGAGAACAAGAGGCAGTGGGGGCTACGCCATCCTCAAAATTCTTCATAATGAATGATAACACCACACAGTCCTTGGATAGATCATGGATCAAAAAAAAACTTCTGTTGGATACAAGACGAACTATGACTAAGACCTTATGGTCAAGGAACAACATAAATTTGTTTACAAGACCATATTTACGCTTGTTTCATTAATTTGTTTTTCCTTCTAGCAATTTACTGAAAGTAACATATAGGTCGTCGTTTATAGCCTCATTTCATGGACTTTAATTAACATGCCCACAGAATAAATTTCCTCCTTTTGATCTACAAATTCAGCTCTGCTCCTGCCATTACTCCTATTTCACAAAACAAATAAACAGCACGTAATAGAGCATTTATGCAATGTACAGTGTTTTCCAGCACCACAACCATGGACGTACAAATGGAAGCTCAAAAGTCTTTAGTATTTATGCCTACCTCACAGGCACAGAAAACACTGTGACACCTGATGTTTTCCATTCCTTTCCTGTCCACCTCACCTTCCTCTGTACTTATATGAAACTGGGCTGTTTTCCAAGTGATGTTCATTTTGCTGTTAGGCAATATCAACCAGTAGCATCACTCTTCATGTGCACCACTTAACTTCTTGGTCATCGTTTTTCATTCCTTTTCATAACCAACAGCCAGTCAACACTCAGAAGAAATTACTGGTCAAACTCTGATGTTGTTTAACTACCTAATCCAGTTTAAAGATAAATCTGATCACCAGCTTAACCAAGATCAGCTTTCTTAGGTTTCCGGGGCTTTTTTTATGGACTCGTTTTAGTATGGGCACTGGAGATTTTTTAAAATCACAGCTCCTCCACAGAAGAAAACTATACAAAATGATACCTGCTGTTCATTGAAGCTACTCTATGCCCTTCTGTAACTGATGATTTTAAGAACAACTACAAGTTCTAACCTTGTCGTCCAATAAAACCACAAAACCTACGCTATTGTCAAACTGACCAATAATCTTCTTAAGCAGCAACAAGTTTGTTCGAGTCATTTAAGCTTGAGCAAATTCATTGAAAGCCTGATTTTCCACTGCTTTCAAAAAAGATATACTGTAAATACTGTATCAAACCATGTAACATTTGGAATACAGATCCTCAAGGCTCGTGTTTGTTTGGGGTTTTGTTTGTTTTCTTGGTTTCTTTGCTTGGGGGGGTTGGTTTGGGATTTTTTGTAACCAGATAGTACAAATTAAATTACCTGAATTTAAAAATAAAATATATTTTACCTACTTCTGAAACTCTTCAGGGTTGGAATCTGGCTCCAGGTTCTTCTTCCATCTCTCCCGGGATCTCTCAGTTATAAGTTTCTCCCCTGGAATCTCAGGAATACCCATAGCCTGAGCAAACAGGTGTGCACCATGGTCAGTCAGGAGCATGTGCTTCGTCTGCAGAAGACAGACAAGAGAGTCACTGGCAACTCTTGTTTTATCTTGTACTGAGCAGTTTTGTAGAACCACCATTTTTAGAAGTATCCCCTCAAAGAAAATTCCAAATTTTATTTTTAAAATTTCTAAATGTCTGTCTATATCCCCTTCCACTATAGCTGAAAAAGCTTTCAGTTCTCCAAACCACAGTTTAACCATCAGTAGAAAAGAAATGCGTTTATCTATTTAACACTTACTATGACGGTAGAATAAAAATTGGTAAATTTGTTCTTTAGCTAATTTGTATAAAGCTTTTTTGTACTGTTTCCAGTCAATGACCAAATTACTACATAACTAACTGTTTTGTCCAGTTAACTAAGATTTAGAAGGCTTTTATTCAAAAGAATGCTGAATAAATTCCTGTTTAAAGGCATTACACCTACTAAAATAACCAACAAATGTAAATAGCATACAACTAAAGTGTTTCTTAACATCAGCTGAACAATTTTCTTTTAATTATTTCCTTCAACAGGCTGATATTCTTATAAACTCAGAATTTCAAATTTAAGAACAGAATACTTCCTTATTGGTTTGACCAAAAAATGTTTGCTCTCTTCTAACAATACTTGCAAGTTCTATTTGGATTCCTTTATTTACAAAGCACTTCAAACCAGATTTTATATCAACGACCCCCTGTATATGTGACAGTGGACATCAGGCTTACATGCAGAGTGATGTAACTAGACAACGTAAGACCTACCTATTTCTAACAAAACTGATGAGTAACGTTCTTTGACTCGAAAGCCAGCTTCTTTGTGCAATACTGCCCCCCTCTGCCACTGCCACTAACCCACCAGAAACACAACGTACAATGCTCAAAATAGTTTTGGTGTTTTATTTGTGGGTGTGGGTTGGGGTTTCTCATTGTTTGGCAGGTTTTTGTAGGGAATTAGAAATTTGCTTTTGTCTTGATCTGTACCAGAAGGCTGTGTTCTCCAACACTTGCTTTCTTCAGCAATTAAGACTATATCATCCTTTAAATAAGTTTTTTAAAAAAATGAAGTTTTATTATAAAAAATAAATACTATTTCTAAAAACTTTTCCTAAAAAGGTTCCATCCCATATTCAAATTTGGATAACATATCCACCTTCCTAGGCTACACAAACAAGAAATACTTGCATATTGATAAATTAGCTTCTATGATAGGGCTTCGTGTTTGGTTGGTTTTTTTCTTCTTTTTCAGTCCTCACTGAAAAGGTGTCTTAGGGTGATTTGTTATCTCCAATAGATGGTGTCAATCAAAAGAACTGGTAGAACATTGTCAAACAATGCAAAAGCACATTTTTCTGTCTTATCCTTCCACAGTTTCATTAACATGTTTGCTAATTTTAATACTTTTTCTGTAACACATTTACATAAAGTAATTGGAAAGGACAAAAAAAGGGTTCAAGAGATTGTACAAATAAGCAACAAATGTCTGCACTTTTAGTTGATTTCACTGGAAATGGGGAAAATACCCCAAATTTCTGCCTGCCCTACAATTCAGTCCGTCACAGTTCTTTATTTAACAATTCTGGCAGTGCAGAGCACAGAAAAAACTTGGCCCTTTGCCTTGAGAAGTCTGTGTTCTAAGCTAAATTCTCCTTTGTCTAATGTAAAGTCCTGCACAATAAGAGTAGGAGAAAACATACACAGCTTACATACACCAATGAATTAGAGCTCTAATATTCATGAGAAGCCCATCTAATGAAATGTTGGAGCTGAGAAGAGTTACATGTCCCGTATTAAAAAAAAAGTCATTTCAATGTATCATTCTATTTATGTTCAATACAAACAGGAATAATTCAACAGAAATTTAACTGCTTTTTCAAGAATTTGTTACATTCATTAATGATCTAAAAGTCTTCCACCTCTAGAAGCTCCTGTGATCAAAAGCACAGTAAGTCATCAGAAATTATTCCAGTGCCCTCGTTTTTTCTACTCCATGAATTTGGACAAGTTTGAGTCCAGTGGAAAGTGACAATACGAAACGACAAATGTGTTGCAACAACCTAAAGGAGCTACTCTGTCCACCAGATGGAGCCCACACTGTTCCATAATAGGATGCAAATACAATTACAAGCAGACTGCAGGGTGATTTTGGTTGTTGGTTTGATTTTGGGAGCTGCATGAATTTCAAAATTCCTTATAGCATTGACAGATCTCAAAACCACTGGGAAATATGCATACAGGCTTAAGACCCCAGGAAAACTACCCTTATCACCCACAAGCCACACAATTTAAAATGCTTTTAATTAAGCACAAAACACACTATGAAGTGTACTGTGAAATAGCCTGAGTTGGTGTCTCAGAATTCCTGAACAGAAGAGCAACATCAGCTGCCCTTCCCATTTAAGGGAGATGGAGAAGAGCAGAAACTCATCTCAAGATACATCAAACAATTTAGGCCAACATTTACACTTGAAATTTATCACCTACACAGATTTTTTTGCATCTGAGCAACGAGTAATATCTTTACCACAAAGTATCATGACCTAAGGGCTACACCATTATACTTGGCCCTGTACAGCAGAATTTTATTATTTCATTTCAAATTTAGCCTCCACACTTTTGAACACCAAAAGCAACATGCAATGAAAAAAAAACCACCTTGTAATAGACAAGACAGACAGAGGAGAGGGCTGCTTGTTGGTTTGGGATTTTTTGTTGGATTTTTAAAACACACTTTGGAAAGCTATGTTCTCAAAGCCCAACAGTGTTGTTTTGACTTTATTCTTGTTCACTTAAATGGGATTTTTTTCATAGACAACACAACAAAGAAAATAAATCAGTGATTCTGAAATATGAAGTGAAAAACAGGCATTAAAATAAGTTACGTACAGAACAAAATAAACTACAACATTCACCTTAACATGCTATCTACATCTCTCCCCCCAACCCTGCATCTATATTCTCAAATTCTGTATTGTGAAGCTGTCTATATTAGACATACTTATTTACTGATCTAGTTAATGAGAATATAAAATCCATATGAAGGAAAAATCCTCACTCATCACAAGTGTTAACATTGTTTTCTAGTACACATACATTTCACTGAAGTATTTATATTCAATATTTCAGTGAAATGTTCTGATCTTAAAAGCAGAACCATCCTCCAATTATGGACACAAAAAAATTCCATCTGCCTTGGAGGCCACTGAGCACAAGATAACTGTCAGTCATCATTACAGATCATCAAAACAGGTTTTGTTTCCTCAAAAGTCACTTTGAAAGCTTAAAGAAACATAGGTCTTCTTTGTTAATAAGTGTTTTTACAAATATGAACCTTTTCAGCAATAGGACAGCTGCATTATTAGAATGCAAATGTAAACTCCAAAGACGGGACAAACTTTTTGATTGCTGCCACAGCCTAGTAATAGTAAAACAGACAAACATATCACACAAATCACTTACTCCCATCCTGACACAGATTATTTGCACCATCTGAAAAATAAGAGAAATCTGCTGTGGCAAATATTAGATGGACTTCTTAGTGGAGTAAAGTGGGATTGATCTTATGTAGAAGGTCAAGTAATATTTTACTGCCCTGATAAATTTGATTCTCTTGGAAAATCTGT
This sequence comes from Lichenostomus cassidix, assembly GCF_008360975.1. Lineage (NCBI taxonomy): Eukaryota > Metazoa > Chordata > Aves > Passeriformes > Meliphagidae > Lichenostomus > Lichenostomus cassidix. Next base: position 83,252,189 of record NC_139483.1, on the reverse strand, counting down.
TAGCACCATATAGACCTAATGTTATCTACTCCTGGAAGACTACAACTGCACTGGTGCTACCATCTGATCAGGTCTCAATGGAGAAGGCTACCCAGAATAACATAAGAGTGCATTACATAGCCAAATATGTACTTGAGCCCTTTAATTCAGCTCCATATCACTGCAAAGTGAACAGTGTATTACCTAACTAATCTTGCAAGATCAAGCACATGACTCACTGACAACATAAAAGCTCTTCAAAAAACAAATGAAAAACAACAACAACAAAAAAATCCTTGAACATCAGCAGTGGAACTACAGGAGACCAACATGTATAGGTGAAGGTATGTTTCCTCAGAATGCTATTTTTTTTATAAGTATCTCTCAAAATCCCTTAAAGTGCTTCATGGCCATGACCATAGCTTCCAAACACTCCAATCCATTTCTGCCTTCCTTCCTACTTTAAAGCACCACATAAACATCATCACTGAGGTGTATCAATACACTGGAGGAAATTCAAGGGAAACAAAAATGTTTCATACTCAAGTACATAATCAGCATACCTTTTCCATAACAAGTCGAGCAAGTTTTATTGGGTTTGCTATGCACTTAACTGCAGACACTGCTCCAGAGTCTAAGTTTTTTCCATCCATGATAATGGCATCCATTTCTACTTCGCCTTTTTCATTTAGAACAGATCCACAACCTAAAGATTAAAAAAAAAAAAAAAAAAGAGGACAAATAAAAAAAGAAGAAAGTCATTAAGAGCTAACCACTCAGGTGATTCAATTACTAGCTCTCATCAAGCAACCTTTCTCAGTTTGCTGACTTTATCTCTCAAATACAAACAAAACAGCAGAAACACTGCTGAATAAAACCACAAAATCCAGCCATTAACAGAAGTCTCACAGAGTACATCTACTTTAAAACTGAGTTTTATTTTCTTATAAGATGAAAAATACACTTACAATCTCATCCAAAATATATACTTGGTATTAAACTTAAAACAACAAACCATGATCAACAGAATTCTTTATTCCCCAGATCTCTTTTAAGTGTACAAAACTATTTTACCTTTACAGTTCTTCCAAAGGAGGATACAACATCACCCAAAGAAATAGTATAGCATTTGATCCTATCAACAGATTAACCTCACACAGCACTCCAAGGAACTGCCAAAGTGAATGCAGCAGAATAAAAGTGTCCCCTCACCACTGTGGCAAAAGCTTGAAATAACAAGTTCTTCCATTACCAAATTAAAACTGTACATAAAGTAATTTAAAAAAATAAAAATTAAGTAATAAAATGTCAGGTAGTTATTTTCTTCTATAATTATCAGTGTTATCACTAACCTAATTGAAAATTAATGAGATGCAAAATGAGACAATGCAAATAGGGTGGCTTTTTAAATAACGCCAATAATTGTATCACAGGGGAATAATAGGTTGTAAGTCATCAAGTGCACAAGCCTTGCTAATACAGATGGTGAAGATTAAACCTAAAAAGAAATAAAAAGCCAAACCAAAACCTGGCAAATTTACACAGTAGCTCAGGTAAAAAGACCTGAGCATTGCACATAGCTAATCCAGTTGTTTTTCTTTCCTTTCTGTTAAACCAACATTAAAGCAGTCCAGAAACCACTGTTAATAAATAACGTAAGACTTATAAACCAATGTACTTCAGACCTGAATATATAAAATTAAATGCCCTGGAACAAGAGGCAAAAAAATCCTGTTGTAATCTCGTCCTGTAATCTCAAAAACTGCCCCTGCTGCATACAGGCCCACGTCCCAGAAGTTATTTTTTATCTGTCTCCAACTGCATAAATTATTCTAGAGCTCAGTCCTGCATCATTCACAATATGTTCATTTATAGATTGTAATTTCCACACTGATCTGTAAAGAGCTTACAGGTTAATTGCCTTGTGCTAGCCATGTTAACATCATTCTTCCAGGTTTTCCTTATGCTGGTAAAGAACTGTTTTCTTAGCTAAACCCTGCCATGCTCTTTTAACTTCCTTTGACAAGGTAGGCTTTCTAACCCACGATCACAGAATTCCCACTAGAACTAGGGCACACCTTTCTCAAGTATCAGTGATCAGAACCATGGTTCCAAGGGAAACTCAACCAAGCCGCTTCATCACTGCATTATGAGCATCCTACATCTCCTGGACACGTCTCACAGGATACACTTAAGCATCTGCTAAAATTTGCCAAGCAGAAAACAGCTGCAGAAAGTTTCTGTAATTAAAGGCAGCTTTCTAAAAAAAGTCTCCTTTTACAACTGGTGAAGAGTCACAGGTACCTTCTAAGAACAATTCATCCCACTTGCCAAAGAATCATAGAAAGGCCTAGGTTGGAAAGGACCTTAAAGATCATCTACTGCCAACTCCTTCCCATGGGCAGGGATGGCACCCACTAGATCAGGTTGCTGAGGGCCTGATCCAGCCTGGCCTTGAGCACCTGCAGGGATGGGGCATCCATACAGACTCAAGAGCTGTATAGCCAACTTGACTCATTCTACTAATCACCACAAAAGTCTGTACACCATGGCAAAGCTAGAGTTACCAAACTTCAAGTAATCTCAGGAAGGATGAATCCTTCCTTCTGTGGTTACAGACTGCCTTTCCACCTGCCTTCCAAAGCAATAGTTAGGGACTACCAGCCTCTGACGCCACGGTATCCATTGGCAGTAGTGTTGAAAAAATAAAATTTTTGTCTCACTTATTAAGCAAAGGGCTGGGAAAACAAGACAGAGACAACAGAAGACAGAAAAATCTAAGGGGACGCAAAAAAGGAACGTCTGACATTAGCCAAACTATAGCTGCAATACTGAGAGGAATACTCCAATTCCTTTTATCTGTGGATAGATAGATCCGTCCTCTGTCCTGCAAAGACTTCATAGGGAAGAGTGTGCAAGGATCAATACAGTGTCAGTTCTTACATCTGGAGTACTCATCCCAAGCTAATTCATACTGCTAGGCAAAGAGATCACAAAGAAGTATAACCAAGGCCTCTTCCTCACCACAAGTAAAACTTGATGATTTTATTATGCTGCACAAGTCACTAAAATGGTAATTTTACACACCAGTACAGCTTCTGAGCTCTTGCACCAAACCTACATCAAGATGACCCTACACAGCATGGCTACACCCTATCATTCAAAAAAGGACACAACTTGATCGCTCTGCCCATCCTTCCCCATCTTTATTCTCGTCTCTTACTGATGTCTGTGTTTGCCTAGAAAATATTACTGCAAAACTGATTTTATCCTTTTACGAAGATAAATATTACACAATGAGTTTTAAACAGCCACTCCAATCAGGGTCCTCTTCACACAGCTTTCAGCTCATTTTTGCCAGATTCTGAGAGCAGCTGTATCTAATGGGCATCAACACAATTAGATGTATCTGTAAGTAACAGACTACTTGCCCCTTAGATCATCAGTCAAACCTGAACAAAGGGTGAAGGCTCAAGTCCAGTTAAGTAAAAGCTAAATGACAGAATGCCACCCTAATGCTAACTACATAAAAGTACACACTACACCTCTAAGTCCACTTCATTATTTCAGCTTGAATGCTCTAAAAATCAAAATGTTCAACCCAAGTCAATAACAAAACACTGAAAGTTTCATATTAAATAAAAGCTCTCCCTTGCTCTTGACTGCAAGGTGAGAAGAAACAAATGAACCTCTGCAAACTATTGTGGACATAAATAATAGCTATGTTATCTAAAACACTGAGCACCTACAGGTCTTTCATTCCATGTTCATTCCTGACATACTGTGGTGGGAGTAGGGAAATATTTTTGCTGAAATTCATCAAAATAAAAAATTTGAGGTCATAAGAAGAAGACAAAATATTTGACTACTACTATTAACATTAATTCACATTACTGATTAGGAAATCCAGTTATGAACCCTTACTGTATAGATCTATGACTCGTATACCATTACTGCATTACTTTGGTAGTATAATTTGTAGGAGTAGTTCAGCAATTCAGTAGTACTTCAGTACAATTACAAAATAATTAACTGCAAGTATTATTGAAGAGAAAAGCATCTAAAGTCCCCAACAGCAGTATTTCTGTGGCAATAGGTAAAGGTCAAGCACTAAGGATTAAACAATGCTGCAAAGTATATGCAACTGCCTTAAAGACACATGTTAACTAAACACATATTCCTTAAAAGTCCATGCCTTAAAACTGGATATACACAGCACAGTAACAGGAGAAGATTTACAGAGAAGTAAAACACCACTGCATGGATTAAATAGCAGATACACAACACTGAAGAATGAGAAAAGAGTAACTCATCTTCCTAAGTGTAGTCATGAAAAACTACAGTACATATCATGCTGAGAAATCACCTATTTCACAACACCAGTATTTACCCCACTGCAATGTGCATAATTCAGTAATAATGCAATCATAATAATAACAATAATGCAGGCTAGGATTTTCAGAAGCATCAGGGCAAAACACTTGAAATACAAGACGATTCTAAGTCCACTTAATTCCTTAAAAAGTTACCTGCATTAAAATGAGGATCATCTTCCATTGACCGCACTGCCTCCTCAACTGCATCTACAGCACTGCCTCCCTGCTTCAGGACACCGTAACCTCGCAGTGCAGCTCTGACAACACCAGCACGACATCCCTCTTCTCGTTCTTTGAAGATCCTGCCAGCTCCACCATGCACCACAATGACAGGCTTCATCCTGCCAAGTTCCTCCCGTGGCTTTCAGCTGTGCACACAGCTCAGCTATTTGGAAAAAGTAGTCTTTAGCATGCACGCCTTTCTACATGGAGAGTGGCTGCAGGTTAGGTAACACATGCGGCCAGTTTGACTGCAATAATTTTACCTTCTGGGAAGCCAAGTACTCACATGGAGGAGCTCCTAATTCGGTCTAGATGAGGCCCCAGCCAACTTAGTGCAACCTTGAGGCCAGCCCAGCCTTGAGGAAGGCTCTGGGTCAGGTGGCAGAGGAAGGGCCGTTTTCAGGCTAAGTTACTCTTAGTCGGGTGGTTTAGCATGAACCCTGTCTGGTGATAATACATTAAATGGAAAAAAAGGCATTTTAGTAACCCTTGGACCTGCTAAGTGCTCTTTCTTTTAGACAGGTAGCCCATTTGTCAGAGAACAATAATGTCGCCAGCAATAAAGAAAGGCAACTGACCCGACCCGAGTTAAAGGCTTACCCAGCTCAACCAGATCCCAGACCTCTGGACCTTTTGCAATACTTTCAACTTCGAGCAGGAAAACAACGTGTTCATGCACACCTGGCAGCCAACATCTTATTGTTACGGCTCATGGCCTCATGCGAGCAAAAGAGATTGTTGCTAGTTGCTACACATCTTTGGTGATGCAAATCACGGGTTTTGCTTCCAGAAAAACGCAAAGAAGCAGCAGCCAACTCATTTCCCACTGAAATCTGGGGCACCTCACAGAGAAACTCCCCTCGTGGAAAGTTTCTCGGGGACGGCTATTTTTGGAGGCTGTGAGGAACAGAATCCAACAGCATTTCCTCTCATCCTACAGGCAAACCCTTCTGACAGCGCCTCCCGCACTCCTCCGGTCCCTCGCACTCCTGCTCCCCCAGGGGCTGCCGGCTGGGATGGCAGTAGGCGGGAAGCAGAGCAAATCCCAGTCCGGGCCGCCGTGGGGCACAGCATCCCGTACGCGAGGCCATTCAGGCTTTTATTTCAGCAAGCAACTAAGCTCTCCCCACACTCAGCACAGGCTACCCGGGGCCATAGACCCAGCCCTGCCGCCCTCCGCGGCGCCGCCTCCGCTCAGGGCGGGCCCGCACCGCTCACCCGCCCGCCCGCCCGCTCCCGGCGTTCCCGCGGAGTGCGGGGTCAGATCCCACCTGGGGCGCACCGTCCCTGCTGTGACTCGCGGGTGCCCGCGGCAGTGCGGGAGGGCGCAGCCCCACGGGTCCTTTGCCGGCAGCCGCCCTTAACAGACATGGCACACCCGCCCGCGCGAAGCGTGCCCGCAGTTAAGATGGCGGCCGCCGGTACTCGTACCCCGCGGTCTCCGCCCCGCACCCCGCAGGGCTGGGCGCTGCCGCCGGCTTTGAGGCAGCGCGGCACGGCCCTGGGCTGCTAGCAGCCGGTGCCGCCGTACCGTGCTCCTCCCGTTACGGTTCCCCCCTCACCCGCAGTGCTGCCGCCGCCCTGTGCAAGGCCATAGCCGCGGTGTCACACCAGCACAGTCCCTGCCACCGGTTGATTTCCCCTCGAGTTAAAGTAGAAAAATAGCACCTCTCCCCAAAATCCATCTCCAACAGCACGTCCCGCGTGCACACCCCTCCCCTTCCCCCTGGCCGGGCCGGGTTGTTCCCGTTCCCAAAGCCCGGGCTGCCTGTGGAGCGGTGTGGCTCCCAGGAGCTGCAGGCCGGGGCAGCTGCGCTCTGTGGGGATCAGCGCGCACGCCCCAGGCAGGCCGGCACGGACCGGGTGAGGCCTGAGGTGTACACACATCAGCTGTATGCGGCCACACGGCTCCCAGATGGATGGCAAAGACAAGAAATGAGCTTGATGTTCGTTTTATTCCTAGTTATAGGCTGCTGGTGGAACAAACAGTTGTGTACTAAAAGAAAAGCTGCTGAAGGCTCTTTCTTAAAAGTATAAAATAGAGTTTGTTAAAAAAACCCAACCATAATTGTGAACCCCCTGAGCTGTGTAACTAGAAGTATAAACAAAAGTTTCTCAACATTTGTATAAACTACCCGGCGTGCATCTGGCCTTCTCTCTTGACCATTCCTGCTTTGCTCACCACCTCTCTGCTTCCTTGTCTCTGTCGTGTTGTAGTTCAGGCTGCAGGGAGACAGTGAATGCAGCCTGCTGTCTCTACTCCGAGCATCGAGTAGATGCACGAAAAGGGCAAGGATTTATGGCAATGTGAAGTCACTCAATTTAAGATCTGTTTTGATCCTGAAGGTTGGTTGAAAATTAATTAGCGTGGTTTAATTAAAAGGAAATACTCCTGATGCTTTTTCTTTGTCACTGGTAGGCTTAATATAGAGGAATTAAAATTTCTTACATTAATTATTTGAGAGTGCTGCCTGTTTTTGTAGAATATTTATCTTGTTTTCAGGTAGTGTCAAGACAGGAAGCCAATACTATTTAGATTAAACAGTTTAGAAGAATCATTTCAGTTGTTTGCATGGACAGCTGAACACAAAATTGATATAGTAACTTAAAGTTGAAATTTTAATATTAGTCTAACATTATGATTCAACAAAATAAGTGTGTCACTTGATAGAACTGAAATAATCTGTTTCTACATCAACATTAAGCTCCCTTTGGCCACTGCTTTTGTTATTGTGGTCAAATCATTTACGTACTTTTTAAAATGCTGTAAAGCTTCTCAGAGCAGACTGGAAAGTATTAGTATTTAGTTTTATGATTATTATTTGGTTTTTTTAAATTAGCACATTGAACTGCACATCAGGAGCCTGTCCTAAAGCTATGTAAACTGTTAGGACAAGTTTTAAATAATTGCTGTAGAAATCTATTGGTTTTGTTCTTGCTAGTTTTTGTAAGAGACCTTTGTGTAAAATAATTGCCCAAGAAATAAAATGTGCAGAATAAATTAGGGGGTTTGCATGTAGATCCTTGTGGAGATTAGCTTTCCTGTTTGTAAGCTGAATGTGCCTTACTTGAGAGAGGTGGGAACGTGTTACCACAGGTGAGTAAGAGTAGAGGGCTGAAGCAGGGGAAATAAGTGATCCAAACACATGTGGATAAGGAACACGTGTGTGAAAATACTCTGCATTTCCAGGGACTAAAATACAACTGTATTTGTGCCTTCTATTTTCTTGCAAAATGCATAAATTAAGGATATGCCCTCCTTTTAGAGAAATTCTCCTAGACACTCATTGAAAATTTAATTTTAGGAACCAGCAAAGAAAGTGAAATATATTGTAAAAGTGACTGGTTTAATGCATATTTATAATAAGTCTATATTTTAAAATAAATGTTTATGTAGCAGCTTGTGTATTTATCCATAAATTATTTTAAAACCTTCAAAATATGATGTAGAATGGAAAGCAGTGCTCTGTATTTTATTAATTGGATTGTAGGAGCATGCAGAGTTGATCAAGGCTGAGACTGCTTGAGCAAGTGTCAAGCATGCAGAAACAGAATGCTGTTCGTAAAGTCTGCAAATTTGGATCTTTTTATATTAGACAGAACTGTCGTATAGAGATCACGGCGGCGTTAGGATGCTCAGGTCACACTCTGGAAAAACTCACGCATGTTGAATAACTTCGTTCATGTGCACAGTTTGATTAGGTCTGCAAACCATTTCTTACCATATTTTTATTGCAAAGAGTGTGCTGCCATTTAGGGGAGCTGGAAAAAACAGTTCCTCAAAGAGTTTAAATTTTTAATGCAAAGTTAAACTTAGGTTCAGGTAAGAGCAGCAGCGAAATGTGCAGTTGTAGGACAGTAAATGGTATATGAGGTATTCACTAAAACACAATTATGCTCAATTCTAATCGGTTAATGAGTTGTATGTTGAATAGTCAGCTGGAAATACTTTCTTGGGAAGAGGGACTAGACTCACCCGTGTCCATGATGTTGCCTCCCCTTCTGTTCAGAAGTGAGATTAAACTGGAGGTGGTTTCATTTTCCTGCTTTGGGGAGATTTTAACCTGACAACTTAGATGTCTTTCTTTTGGGCAGATTGTCCCAAACAGGAAGTTAACAGCATCTTGCTGCTACCGGTATTCAAGTATTTTGCACACAGTGGGGTGGTTCCAACAGACAGAAGTAGGTGACTTTCAGAAACCTGTGTGCTGGGAAAGAAGGGAGAGTGGCATAGGATGTGGTACTGGTCAGGGGAAATCCCAATTCACATCCTAGTTTCAAACTGTGCACATCATGCATTTGACCAGTGCTCAGAGCTGAAGTTTAAAAATAGTCCTGGTGGTTCCTGTGTCTCTGTCATGTGTATTTTCTGAGATTTTATCAGCATTTATCAGCCGTGTGCTCTGCTGAAGGTGCATTTGAGGTGAGTGTCCTAAGTAGAAGACGACCAAACTGAAACATGGATGACTGGAAGAGACTAAAATTAGACCTTTTTGTTTTCCTATTCTTCTGTTGTTGCAAGAACCCTGAAACCATGTTGCATTTTTCTCACTGCACAGCTGAAAAAGTATTTTCCTCTGTCACCTCTGTGCTTTTGAAGTCCCTCCCACAAGCCTGTGAAGTCTATAAATCCCAGTCTGCTCCATTCTAATCACTTTAACTTCAAAGAAGGCAGATCAAGTTCAATTTTTTGAGATTATTTTCAATTCTCTGTTTATGCCAAAATTTACATCCCCTCTGTAAAACTCTTTCAGACATTCTTGTTTTGGCTGATCTGCATATAACACAAGAGCATGTTGGAAAACTTGTCTGTATGTCTCACAGAAGCTTACAGCTTCCCATCAAGTACAAGGGGCTTCTGGATCAATCCATTCAGGGAAAATGGCATCCTCAGGCTGGCAAGGGTTGCAATTACTTTGATTCGATCCCATTTCCCTTGCAAAAATAAAAAAAAAGAAAAAAAAAAAAGTGCAAACTCTAGAGCTACCACAATTGCAGCACTTAACACCCCAGAATTTAGGAAGTATTTCTCTTGTGTACCTCTCACATTTATTTTGTTTTATATTTTGATAACATTAGGGAAAATGCAGTTCTCTTAGTTCTTAATGATATACAATTAATATGCTAAAGGCTATAATTAAAACAAAGATTTCAGCTTAGCCTACATTTTAGGCAAAACCATCATTACTTCTTAAGATGCATTAGAAGATGTTTACTTAAATATTGCTTGACATAAGGGCTCAAGCTTCCAAACACTCCAGGGATTTCCAGGAAAATTTATAATACACCTTGGCAGTAGCAAAGTAACAATTCTAAGAATTTTGTCATGTGTGCAGGCTTACTGAGGGCAATAGAAGTATCCATGGTAAAGATTTTAGGTGGATTTTTTCAATATACAGAAAAGCTTTGAGAGAAAAGTTAGCACAAAACAGTTTAAAATAATTCATAGGGGATTTCCCTGTCGCAGTATGGGAACAGAATGAAAATTAATCAAATGACAAATGAGCATCTGTCCAATCCTTTTTCTGTGACCTCTTGCCACTCAAATGTGTGGACCTTTTGCAACCATAAATTCAGGATATCACCGACTGCAGGAAATAAAAGAGCATCAGCATGGCAGACACATACTAAGTGCATGTACTATACTTGAGATGCTCCTCATACTTGAGAGATCAAATAGGTAAAAAATGAAACTACGTTGGGACACACAGTCATGGAATTAAAAAACTTACTTTAGAGTAACTTTTTGAAGACTTAACCGAGTTGCCAGGCATTGGAGAGAATCACAGGGCTCCTGTGTCAGATAGAATATTCCCTCTCATGATGGGAAATGGGATTCAAATCATAAAAACTTAGTAAATGCAGCTCCAGGGAGTCATTATCATTACCTGCAGCTGACCCTGTGGAGGTATTTACTTTTGCAGAAAGGCAGGCAGGGAAAAATTAAGCTTTAGAAGTTTGCTGGACGTGCATTATATTGCAGGTATGCTTATATATAGCAGTTACCCAATTATCAGAAGGATTATAATGACCATATGTGGCCATTAGAAAGAAAAATAAAGGCATGATAGTTTTGCTTAGTTCAAATGTTTGGTGTATTTATTAGAATTATATTTATTTTTAATGAAGTAAAAAGCTGATTTGTGACAGTAGAAGAACCATGAGATTTTAAGTTATAAAGTTCATTTAATGCAAATGGTTTACGTAGCCAGTAAAAGTATCTCCTAATGCAGTAACTAACATTAAGAAATATTTAGAAAAAATGTGTGCCATGTACATAAAACTAGATTCAGAGACATGTTTAGAAAAGTTACTCTCCAAAGGTCTTCCTCTATTTATTTCTTAAGAAAATTTCCATTTTTTCCATGCATCTTATCTGCTGCCAAGCTGGTTTTGAGCAAACAGTGCATTTTGTTTTTTAATAAGGAATTGCATTTCTTTCCATTTAGTTCCACCTTAGTGTAAAGTAATAGAGTATATGTAATACTGTAATAATAATTGATAAAAAATGCAGTTGGAACAGCTTACAGTTAAGACATCAATGTGGTTGTAGTTTTTGATGTGAAAGTAACTATAAGGAAAATGCCAGGAACTAAGGGGTTTTATTTTGAATACTTGACCTATTTTATTTCCATCCCTAAGTTGGCACTCCAACTCTAGTGAATTAACTAAAACCTATGTTATTGCATATACATCTAAAAGCATATTTAAGGATGGATTTTTAAGATGTTTATCAAGTTATTTATAAAATGCAAGAATACTGCAGAGAATAGGCCATGAATAGTATGTTAACAGAAAATTCTCCACTATAAATCAAAGAAGTCAATCATAAGGCTGGTGGCAGGGAAAACAAATCAAGCAGGGAAAAGGAAAAAGGTGTATTTTAAAATGAGAATACTAAATGAGATAGCCAATTGATGTCTGCCAGGCATAGACATAGATCTGTTATAGAGAGAACTCATGTCAGGTCGCTGTAAATGCAATGTAACAGGTGATGAAATTTGTGACAGATCTTCAGGTAAGCCATGCAAGGACACTGGAAACAAAAAGGACTTTTAAATGGATTGTCATATGAATGGGGAACCAGTGGAATTGGTTGAAAGTGGGAGCATTATTTTGTCTTTCTCCTCAACCATGGGGATGAAAGCAGTGATGTTTGCCCCCAGCTGCAGTACAGAAAGTGATCATCCCATGAGAGCTTGGAGAAGAAATCAAGACCAGATATACAGAGATTTCCATAGTGTCACTTGTGTTGATCACAGGTGGGGAATATTGTTTATTTTGGTACCATTATCTAGGAAGCTTCCTAAAGCTGCTGAGAGCAGCAAACTTTGCCTTCTAGTAAGCAAAAAAGCAGCTTACATATGCACACTGGACTGCTAAATGGCTGCAAAACCAGTTATCTTCCTGAAGATTTGATCATGTTGCTGGTGCCAGCATATTCCTGAACATGCTCTTACGAAAACTCAGGGTTAAATGTTATTCTAAGATTACAGAAAGAGGCAATTTGTCATCTGATCTTTAAGGAAAGATAAATGAATGGGTGTGGATTCACAGTGTATTTTATGAAAGAAACTAAAACTATTGCAGTACTAGCAAAACTTAAACATGAGCAAATGTAATTAGGACTGGTTTAAGATGAGTACTGAGTGTGGAAAAGAGCAAGAGAGCAGGGTTCAAAATGTTGGTACCATTCTACTGTTTTCAGCACTGAAATGTATGTTAAGAAATGAGACAAAGTGGCCAGATTTAGGTGGAGTTGTAAACTGCAAATAAATTCTTTTATAAACCACTAATTCTTCTTTTTCTCTACTTCATGCACTTATGAACAGCTTCTGATGTTGTCTGTTAAGTCCTTATTTTAATCTTCTTTCATAATATAGTCTCAATTTAAAATGTAACTAAGGGAACTTGAAATAAATGATCATGCATATTGTTACATTCCGTAGCCACCTTCCGTTGGGTATGAATTAGGACAATATGAAACACATCTGCTAAGGGCATTCATGTTCCAAATTACTGTAAAGGTTTTGCTGGGCTATGCAGGAAAGATTTATTTCTTCATCCAAATATTTGCACATCTAATAAAACTTACTTGGCATATATGTTCAGGACAATGGATGCTATTTTTTCAAGGGCAAAATTTCAACCTGGAACTAAAAAGTTAGTTCTGAGTGTTGCATTCATCCAGAACTGGAACAGGCTTTGTGAACAAAGTGCTGAGATAAGGCTAGAAAAAGCCCTGGTTTTTAATATTGGATAGTTTTTAGTGTTACAGGAAAGGAGAAGATACTGTCAAGAATTGTGGTCTATGCAACTACTGGATGTTTTATGCAGGGGAGCTGAATTCCAACCAGTATTTGGGAAGGAGTTTTGCAGCATGGACATAAGGAGCCTTGACAGTGCGTGGAACTCTCAGTATTGGTGATGGAGCTTATGTTCCTTCTTAGGATGTCAAGGTTCAAATTTGATCTATGTTCTTGTAACTGTACTTTTTGTTTGGTATGCAAAGTTGTCTCCTGCTGTAATCAGGAAGACATTGTCAATTCCAAGGCAACTGCCATGCCTGCCCTTTTCTTTCCTCCACTTTTTTCATCTTTCTCTCTCCTCCCTTCCCTCCTCCTCCAAATTTCCTATTTTGTACACTGTGCTTCGTGAAAAAACTGGCAATGTGGAATTGATATTTCAAGTTGATGGAAAATTCAAGAACATGAGATAGTACTAGATTCGTCACATTTGGTGAGCTCTTTCTGCAGAGGAATTTGGAAGAAAAAGTAGTTAACATCTGAACATCAGTATCCCTAAAACTTTGAGGATATGTAGTTAGATCTATTATTTTTCTGCTGCTTTTATTTCTTTTCTAGCTTTTGCATTTTTAAAGAAATCATTTCAATACCATTTATTCATTAGTCATTGGAAGTCACATTTTCCCCCAGTTTTTAAAAAAGAGAAGTTTTTATGATTTCAATATTGTGGATGAATCCAGCAGTCTATAACCAGCAGGAATGCTTCAAAGCTGATTGAAAGGAGCACACTAGGCTTTCTGAAATGCTCTCTGATCGAATATGAGATATAGGAGCCTCCAACTTGTTTTAACAATGGAAACTCCTTTCTTTGCCTGTGTAAAAATAGATCACAGTGCAGTGACCCTAGAGGGAGAGAAAGAATTAAAAAGATGCGTATTTCTCTCAAAATTCTGGCTATATTGTTACAGTCTGTGTCAAAGGATGACAAATCTGAATTGCTCTGCTTCCTGTGTTCTTTGAATTAGAGCTTGGTGTGTATTACACTATTTCGGCCTCTTCAAAGTTTTGTAATTTAATTAGCAGATTTCTTTTTCCCGTTCTAACCCCTTTTGAAGTGTGGGAGGAAGAAAAAAGATTATATATATGCCAATGTCATAGTACCTCATTATTTTCTGAATGTAACTGCATATTTTGAATGGCATTTGTATGAAAGCATTCTTGTATAAATTTAAATCAGGATGATATAAAAACAATAAGCTGAATTAACCAATAGGGATTAAAGACTAGGTGAACTGGCTAGAAAAAATTTACTGCTCAGTCACTAATTTATAGACTTGATGCTTGCTAGGGTATTTGCCAAGCTGCACCTGCCTTATCAACATGTTCATCTGTGAATTAATTAGCACAAAAAGTTGGCAGAGAAATAGGGAATTTTTCACCTCAAGGTCAGTAACAAGGCAGGCTAATACTGATTTAATGCTGTTATGGTCTGGTAGTTCGGCATGAACATGACTCTATATTGCCACCAGTTGACACATGTCTACATTCAAAGAAACACTTTTCTAACTGACATCCTTTTTGCAAGAACACCAAGTAGCAGACACCTGCCTTAGCTGGCAAAAAGTTAGGTGTCCTGGCTAAGCTAGTTGTCTAGGCTTCCTGTGTAACTGTGGGGAGAGGGATTTTCAGAGTGATTCATACAGTTCTGTGTCTAAAATAGATGAGATGACTCATCCTCTGGAAGTACCTGCCACTCTATTGACGACAGAGGGAGACCTAGATGACTAACTTACCCTAGATAGCTAAATTCTGGACTGGTAGTTAATACGAGAGAAACCTCAGTACTGATATCTTTTAATGAAAAGAGGCTCAAGTATGCAGTCATTATTAAAAAGTCTGTGTGACCACTGATCATGCAATGTATGCTGCAAAAGAGATGGACCTACACTGCTGTCCTCCTGTATCTTTCATAACTATGTTGATTTTATTTCTTGCTAAATTAACCTATATCAAGGTGAGGAAAAGAAGGCATTTCTTTACCTTAAAAATCCCACTGGAAAGGGATAAGTGTTATTTACTTTACACAGATCTATGAAGCAATGAGCATGATATTTATTCTGCATCAGTTTCCATTATTGAAATTGCTTTGTATTGAAATGGCTTTGCATTTATAGCGGTGGTATTGGATGTAAAATCCATTAGGTGTGGTGTAACAGATTGTTAGCATGTATTTGCTTAAATGCAGCATGAAGATCTGCAGTCTGCAGGGCATTAACGTCATTGTTGACTGCTTCAGATGCACCTTTTTTTTGAGAAGTTACAGAAATTAAGATTTAAATGTTTTTAATTAAAACCCGTCACTTAGCCAATTTGAAAATTTCGAGATTTTAGTGAATATTCAGGAATTATTCACCACATCTGATTTTAGATATCAAATTTGGTTTCTAAATAAGGAGTCTAGGCACTGTTTGTAATCAGCAGAGTAGAGTTGACACCAGGGAACAATTTAGAGCAGCTAAGGTAAGCAGGAAGGTAGTGCTCTGGTCGCCCTCCAGAGGACTTCCACTGCTGCCTACCTTGAATCCTCTGAAATAATCTCTGAGAATCTTATTTATCCCTCCATATTTACTGTAGTGGAAGCCTAGTCTGGATTTGTAAGCTGTTGAAGTGGGCAACATGAATTCTTCCCTTATTGTTTCCTGTCATAATTCCTAGGTTAGTCATACCTTGTCAACTCAGAGTGGAATATTTTTCTGAATATATTGGGAATATATTTCTGAATGTCAGGTGTGCATTAAAAGTGCCTGTTGCATGGTTAATGTATGTAGTATGCTCAGCAATGTTAATGTAGTAGCATGCAATGTAATGTAGTGCTGTGTATGTAGTATGCTCACTTCAAAACTATTCTTTTCTTGTGACTTCATTAAATGAGCACCCCCCGGATGTCCAGGATAGTCAGCAAAATCCATTTGGTTTTCTCAGAAAATATGCTTTCATTTTGGCTGCTCTTTGGTTGAATCATAAACAATTCTAATCTCTACTGTGTTTGCAAGGCTATGAGTAGTGAACTGCTGCCTGGCGCAGACACTGCAAGGCCTTCTTCACCTGCCCTTGCATTCAGAATGTCTGAACACAGTTGTTTTGGATCAAACAGCACAACGAATTGTGATATATATGTTCTTGTTGGTCAACAGCTGTTTTACCTAAAGCACTACACTCCTGCTGTAGCTTTGAAAGTATAATAACTGGTTATATGTTGCTTTATGCACCTGATGGAGGAGGAGTTTCCAGACTTCGAGGAAGAAAAGCAGACATGTTACAAAAGACAGCCAACAACCATAAGTGCTGTGCCCTGGGCATTGTCTCCCAGTGAAGGAGTTCAGGTGACAAAATTACTTTAATATGGTAGCCGTAAGAAATAGTAAATGTGTTCATCGAAGACAATAAACAACCTTGAATCTGGTGGATAAGTTCAAATTCTGCTATTTGGTAATTTGTCTTATAAAAGACAAAGGAAGGTAAAATTGCAAAGGACACAAGGCTGTATCCAGGGGAACAAGAACATTATTTATAGTTGCCAGAGTTGTTTGATGAGGCTCACTTGCTAGATACCTGATAATAAGGAAAGCCAATCTGTCACTGTATGGTTCCATAAAGAAGATTTGTCTATAATAGGGAGCATTAAACAGGGTAATGGAAATTACTTGAGCAGCTACTGAATTAATTTTCATTTTAACCATACTCTAAAGATAACTGGCTGGACAGCATTGCAAGTTCTGTATCTGAGTGCATCCATTAAAAAAAGACTGTGAGAAGTTTGCTGGTTTTGAATATAAACTTGGCTGTGCTGTCAGCTAACATCTCCTTTACCTGGAGCAAAACTTTAAGTGATGCATAATATAGATAGGACTCCATTGTGGACTCCTGAAATCATTACCTTATACAAACTGCTTTTATTTAATAGAGCAATGTAGTTGTTTCTCTAGAGGGTGACGAGTGTGATTCATTATATTTGATCTTTTTCATACCAGAAGAATACTGCTGTTGCTAGCTCAGAAGACGTTTTGGCAAATCAAAAGGAGACTGCTAGTTTGGAGCATTTCCCTGTCAGTTTGAAATCCCCAATCTGTAGCTTCAAGCTTGGCAGTGAGTGCTTTGCAGTAGTACCAAGAGAACTGAAATAATCAACAATAGAAACCTTTTATCTCATGTCTGAAATCCATAGATAGAAAGAGAATGTATATATAAATATTTCTCCTTAATATTTCACATTGTGCTTCCACTTAAGAAGTTTAAAGTTCTTTCACTGAGAGTGGACATAAGCCAAGCAAAGCCACAGGATTAATCGTAAATAATTTACATGAAATCCCTCTACTAAGATATCCTGCAATTTCATAAAGAATGAACACATGTTCTGAGAATACATAAGGATTGCTATAATTAGCTCACTTTAACACGCCTGGGAGCAACACATGAAGCTGCTGTTGCAGTTTTTCTGACATAGCTGATCATGTTGCTCACTGTTCTCAACAATTAAATGTTCATTTTTCTGTTTTTTTTTTTTCTTAGAACTGCATCCAGGTTACGAAAAAAAAGCTTCTAAAAATTCTGAACAATGTTGACTGGTGAAGGCTGTAGAACAACTATTGCTTCAATAAACGGGATTAGTTTTGGATTACTTTTTCTACAAAGACTCGGCAGCATTGCCTTACTCCCCCTTGCTGAGAAACGTCAGCCCCTTCAGATCTCCATGGTTATCTCACAGAATGAAAAGTTAAAGCATTCTGGGATGATTATATAGAAACTTGTAAAGGGTAAGTGCAAACTGAAAAACTGCATTGGAGGACTAAACAGCACATTTTCAGATGGCTGGGTTTTGTGTGTATGGTTAGAGAGATGAATAGAAGCCTTAAACTGTGCAGCATGGAATGGACCTTGGTTTGGGGAAGACACAGGAAAGGCCTTACTGATTTATTAGCATGCCTTTTGAACAAATACCTACCTATTTGATTAAAGCAACAAGAAATTAGCTGGATTGTATTTGGAAACAGTGGCCTAATTATGAAACTTGAACTTTAATAAAATACAAAATATTCAACATTCCTAAACACCTGCACAAAAGAGATTTAAGAGCATAGTTAAGGCTAGGCTTGCATATGGATGTGCATACTGTTGAAGGTGGGGAAGTGTGGATTTCTGCCATGTTCTGTAAAGGTAAGATACATAAATTAGAATTGCTTAGGGGCACTGTTGCTTACATGAATCGCTTCTCCAGTCTTTATGAGTAAATGTGCTTGGTGTGACTACTCTTGTCTCACACTGATCTCAAATGGCAGAAAATATCCTGAATGCAATGGTTTCCAGATATGTAGATCCATGAGGTATGTTTCTCAATATTGATTACACTTATTTTATGTTTACAGAAAATTTAAAGCTGGGAGGACTGAAATACACCCAAGAGAGGTTTAATACTGATGTGGAAAATAGTCTGAGAAAATTAGGATGCAGTTCAGGGACAATTTCAAAGTACTACTTTATTTAGATGGTATTTCTTATCTAAAACGTAGTGTGAGGAATGGACAGTGGTACTTAGGTTGAGCATGAGTCAACAGTGTTGTGTTACTATAGGAAAGTAAATGTGCTGGGGAGACATGACAAATATCAAATATTTAAAATACTTGAAAGTAGAAAGAGAATAAGCTGTGCTATGGGCTACTGGGAGTAGGAAAATATAAAACAGTCTTAAATCACAGGAAATTTTCAGGCTAAATATTAGTGTTTCATTATTTTTGTCAGGCATATTGAAAGCACTGGGACTGCTTGTTTATGAACTGGTCTGACAAATATCTGTCGGAGATAATAGACACTTCATTGGGACTAGATACGTCATTTGGTTCCTACCAGCTCTGGACTCTATTATTCAATATGGTAATAAAACTTAACAAGTAGTTTCATGCAAATATGCATAAAGACACAATTCAAAGAGAGTATAAAGCCTTTGACACTAAGCACTGCATGAGATACGCAGTTTTTCTCCGACATAATATCTCCTGGTTTTGGTGAAGTAAATAGTCAAGCTTCTAATTTAGCTTTGATTTTATATTGTCATCTCAGTATCACTCCTTCTTCACAATATCTCATCCCACCCACTGATCCCTGTGTCAGAATAATACCTTTTCCACCTTTCTTCTCAGTAGGTTGGGACAACACAGAAAAGGAAACAGAAAGCACCATGGACAGCAAATTCAAGTTGACAATAATTTAAGTTGGCTGCTGTTGAAAAATCAAAGCTTATTCTGTGGTGCATTAAATAAATAGCATATGTAAAGCACTGGAAGTATGGGATCTATGTGGGATCAGCTGGGCTACTACAGGGTAACACACCATTAAAGAGAATCCAGAGGACAACAACAAATACAAACATGGTAGAAAATATGACCTGTAAGAGAGAGCAGAATGCAGTGTAGAAATGGGGAGTGGAGATCACTCCCTCCCATTTAGGTGCCCGACTCATGCTTTACCTGGATGTGTTTAGTGAAGAATATTTAGTGTTTAATGAGATATATATGTATGTGGATATAAATAATCTCTTAACAGAAACTCATTAACTCTTTCAGTCTGTTAAAAGCTGTTGCAAAGGCAGGAGCTGTCACTTGAGCAAGAAGACAGCAATTAAATTGTTTCTCAAAACCTGTACTCAAGAATGGCTTCTGTCCAAAGCAAGACAAGCTCTATTATATTACTCTTTCTTTCACATTTCTGTTGGAAAAATTTTGAAGTAGGTTACCCAAATATCTTTCAGGGCTGATCTTGACATGCTGAATTCTTTTTATCAACAGATCCCCATTTTGTGACACTTTCAGACCTAAATTTCTGTGATTTCTAATATGTAATAGAGTTTGCTTTTGATATTTGTTATCAACTTTTTTCCTCTGTTTTCATTCACTGTGTCCAGGATATCAAAGGCAGTGGAAAATAAGCATCCAGAAAGTGCTAATGCTGCTCTTGTACTTGATTGCTATCGAAAAATATAGCAGACAGGTTTTGTGCAAAAGTTTTCTTGACGGAGCACCATATGCTGGTATGATTAGATCTGGCTGGACACATGCAGTGTTTTCTTCACAGGGGACTTTGTGAAGGCTGGTTGCTCCTGCTATGCACATATCAGGATGTTTCATAAGGCAGTTCCATTCTTCCATTCATGGCCTAGGATTAGACTGTAAAATGAGAATAGGCATCAAATATGTGCTTTTACATTAGCTCACTGATCCAAAGTACTTTTACCAATCCACAGTCTAGATGAAAAAGAACCTGAGAGACAATGTAAAGTGGAACTGTTTAAGGAAGTGGTTTATATGTGTTTTATTTTATATTGTGGTATCTTCAGTCAGGATGCACTGCATTTTGCTGGGTAGCGTACAAGCACAAAAGTCTAAATTTCCACCTCAAAGTGCTTGAGTTTGTCTGACTCCAGCCACTAGTTGTCTGATGATAATGCCATTTGCTAAAATGAAAAATACTGAGAAATGCCTATTTTGTGATGTACACCTCCATAAATACAGAGTGGTTGCAGCACAGAAGGTGTCTCCAAGCAAAAAGGCACAGACTTGATCTCATATGATGTCTCTCAGATTTAATGTCTTCAGATATCTCACAGCAATAAGACTACCTTAAACCGCTGGGTAAACATCTTTCCAAGATGAAATGACTCAGGGTTTTGCACAGCTATTCAGTGCAAGCAAAGGACTTTTAAGAGCATTAGAAAACTGAAAACCACTGCAGAACAGATATTTTAGATAATTAGTATAATACAGCTTGGGGACCAGGTTTTGAGGCTTGGTTTTGTTGTTTGGGGTTTTCCTCATTATAAATAAATGGTATTTCTTAACACCTACTATTTCTTTTTTTTTCTATTTTTTTGCCAGCGTGTATGTTATATAGGCTGTTAAGAGGGTTGAAATTGAATTTGCAGCCTTTATTAAGAAATGTCTGACTTAACAAGCTGATGCAGCTTAAGTGACCCCAGTCTATTTTAGGCAGCAGAGATTGTTTCTGTTTGCACAGCAGTATCCCAAGTAACTCTTTTGTACAAGGAATACATATCTGAGTTAAAGCCTGAAGTATGAGCAGTCAGTAATGTCTGCAAAACAATATTGGAAACCTGTCATTAGTAAAAAGTTTTCAAATTTGAGAAATTTGATTACTTTTTTCAATTTCCTGTGAGACAAAATATATTTTCCCCATTATGTATAGGTGTCAGCAGACTCATCTATTAATCATCAGTTTCCTCATTAGAAGTTCTTACCTTTTATTTTTTTATATAATTCTTCTAAAATATAATTTCACTTCTATTGAACAGTAGATTCCTCGAAATAATTACCCTTGGATAGAACGTATTTGTTTCATCCTTCAGAAGCTTTTGAATCTAATGTCCCATTTCAACCAAATTTGAGAAGAGGCAAAACTTTGAGGTAATTTTCTACAAGTTTCATGAATGAAGATGTTCAAAGAGGAGAGGTGCTTTGAGAAGTTTTGAAGGAATATTTGTGTATTAGAGCATTCTTTATTGAAAAGCTTTAAAGAAGCCATGTTGCAGTTCAAACCTGAGAGGTATATCTATCTGTAGGATACTAGACTTAATTTTACATTTCTTGGCATGGGTATTTATTTCAGTGGAAGTATTCAAATATTTGAAAGTCAAAAGTCCAAATAATGTACAAGTGAGAACACTTTAAAATAATATGAAACTGTGGGAAAATCTCTATCAAAGATTGTGATGCAAATTTTAAGTTCTCTAATAATTTATGTATTTTATTGAACTGATGTATTAATACTAAAAGGACAGTAGAAATAAAGAGGGATAATGTCATCAGTGGCTTATAGGAGTGGAAATTTAATGGAAATGAGAAATGCTGAGTCATAGTTAAAATTTGCACTGGTGGTATAGGGGTTCCTGTAATTCTCTCAAATTTGAAATGAATCTGAACAGTGTTGAAAAAGATACTGCAATATTGCCCTGAATTAATTCAATGGATAAGAAAATGTCTGTCAAATTTTATAAATGCGTTCACCTGCAGAGGAATTTTAAATGCCAGATTTTAGGAGTTCTTTATCCATAGCCTGGAGCCATAAAATTAAATGTAAGTATCTTTGCTCTTTGTTTATGAGGATGGGAGTATTGATCCAAGATGGAAATCCCTATGACATGGACAGCCAAATTCTGTGAAAGTGGTTGCAGAGACCTGGAAATTACCTGATGTATATGAGGAAATAATACAGGGCAGCTGAAGAACTCTGTAGTATTTGTGACATACTGGGCATGGTGTAGTATGTTTCGCTCTGGGAAAGTCAGTGTCCTGAAGGTCTCAACAAGTCAGAGTAACACAAAAAATGCAATAAAAACATCATAGAAGTGGCAGAGAGAAAGGGGAAGACTAGACTTATATCACTTGGCTACGTGATAGCCAAAACTCTACAGAGGCATAATAACAATTTATATATACTTGAACAGTGTACAGGAAAAGATGAGAATTACACACTTCAATGAACAGGGTATAGAAATTGAGGATGAAATTAAGAAAAGTTGTATTGATCAGTTCTAGAACTCAGCTCCTGTGAAGTTAAATTTCCTTCTTGCAACAATCCCCTCAAGGGAAGAGGAAGAGGCCTTCTTTTATGGAACACCAACAGTAAATGGCTGGAAAAAACACCAGTAAATGACAGGAAAGACACCAGTTAATGAACAGTCCTGTTCATTAGATACATGGTGGTATGCTAGGCTAATGGTTGGACTTGATGATCTTAGAGGTATTTTCCAACATTAACAATTCTATGCTTCTATTATTCTAAGATGTAACTCATGGCAAATTCCTAGTTTAACAACATATGACCCTGAAGGAGCTAATGTGACCATATTGTTTGACCTACCCTGTAGCAGCCAGGACATTCTTGAAGTAATTCCTGATTCAATTATATTTCTTGTCCATTACACATGTTTGCACCTTTGGTGTTCAGGTCATTATGCAATTTTTCTTTTTTCAGCTCTTCACCTGGAATATTCTTTCAGCAGTGAACCAAAGTTAGAAGATAGACGGTTTGAGAGCATGGTGTGAGTCCTGTACTTGTGAGGGAGGAAAGGAAGGGGGAGCATAAAAGTTTTGAAAATTATCTATTCAGTCTTTCCTTTTTACTTGTTTACTCTGCATATGGTTTGTTTTGCTGCTGAACGTATAATGTAAGAAAAATCTTAATGTATTTGTGTCTTAGGACTAGTGGAAGATGGGTATTCTCTCACTACTGGAGAGAAAGTGTTTAAAGGAATTCTATACATATTGAATACATTTTCAGAATGAAAAATGGAAATTAGGGGAAAATATTGCTGTGTAGTCAAAGAAAAGAAGGAATTTAATGAGAATTCCTGGTTGATAAATCCTTACCCAAGCAATAATTGCTAGCAATAGATAGACCTTTTAAAAAACCTTTTAAGCTGTTTGTGAACTGTCCAATTTATGGACTTAGAGATTTTTAACCATTTTTGCTTCATGCCAGTTTACTGGTAGTGCACATCTGTGACTCCTGTTTCAAACTGGGCTTCATCATGGAATTCATGTGTGAAGATGCAGGGTCCTGCAGTAATACTTACATATAGACTCTATCAGTGCTAAGGCCTGACCAAGAGGCTCTCTGAAGTCCAGGAAAAATTTGCAAAAAAAAGGTTTCAGGATTGAAAACAGAGATGATAAATTATTTGAAGTAAAGTCTCTAAACATCATGTGTTTGTGCAGCATCCAGCATGATATTGCCTTGATTATGCCTGAAAGCCTTGACTATGTGACAATTTTAGGTTGCATTATTTTATTTATAAGCTATATAATTTTTCCCTTTCTTGCCATGAACATGTTTTATCTTCCCTCAACCTAGCTAAAGTTTGTTTTCCCTTTTCTGAATATTTATCTTTCTATCTGTCATATATTAATTTTGAAAAGAAAAATATAATTTTACAGAGTTAAATAACCAATAGACTCTGGTTTTAAACATAGTCAAAATACTCAGTATTCCAGGGTTGAACCCAACAATTCATCCTCTGTGGCTCCCAGAACTTACACCAGCACTAAAATAAATGAGCATAGTCCCAAAAACCGAGGCTGACTTGTTATCTCTATATGTACTTTTCAGATAACAGACATTAAATAATTCACTATACGAAGTCTTATTTCAATTAAAATGGTAAAACTGATAAAGAAGTTTTCTTTACTTTTGGGAACATATCTCTGGCTTGTAATTACATTAATTACAAATACACACAGTTGAAAAGTTATTCAAATGCAAATTTTCTTAATGAGAAGAAAGCAACTGGGAGTATAATTTTTAGTTGTTGCAGTTAATGAAAGTATTTGATTTTGTTTTAATTGCACTTTTAATAAAATAAAGTGCTCTCACAATGACGAGGTTTCACTAATACAGCATCATCTAAGCAGTGCTAGATCTTCCAAAAGTTGCTGATGGTGGATATATCAGCCAGCACTGGGCCCTCGCTGGAGATAAGCAAAGCACACAACCCTCGCTCCTGGGCAGTGCTGATCTCTGGCTAACAGCAATGTGCTGAAGAATGTCACCAGAATGACCCTAAAGGTTTTCTCATATTTTATCTAACACTCATAAGGAATTGCAGTAACTTCTTTTCAAGAGGATTGATGTCAAAATGGATTTACCTCCTTCCCCAAGCTTCCTTCCCTCAATATATTCTAAACTATTATTAAAAATAACCAAGTATGTACATATTACTGGGTTACCTTTAAATCTTGCATGTGAGATGGCATATATGATGAAAAGCACTCTAGGGGAAAAGAGGAAGCAACAGCCTGGTGGCTCAGAGACCGTATCCTGCCCCTCTTCACACTTCAGTGTAGGAATGTTGGGAAAAAATGATGGCAAATCCCGCCACTGGGTGAGCCTCTGGTGCCCATGAGGAGCTGTACCCAAACCTCAGGGGTTACATTTCCTCAGCTGTGATTTCAGAATGCCATGCTTTCAAACTGGTTTTGCAATGTGACTCAAGAGTGAGTTCCAGAAAGGCTTGGACTAGTTGCAGACAACTTAGGAACAGCAAGAAGACAAAATGAATCAAATAAATAGGAATATTTTCATTTAATTCTAATTATAATTAATACAGTTTAAGGTATGATAAAAGATTCCCAGAATAAATCTGAGCTGTTTGCTTCATATAATGAAGAAATCTAGTTATTTTTAGCATTTAAACAGAATATAATTTGCTATAGAGATAGAGTGATAATTTTATGTATTTTTTTTCGAAGAAGGAAATATTTTAGAGGTACATTCATGGCAAATGAATTTTTCATAGATATTATGCATAAATGAAATTTGGAGAAAATATGCATATCTTAGATTGGATAGATTCACCATAGAATCCTGATAAGATTTCACCTGCTGTTCATTTTCCTTTGTGATGAAAACACTACCAAGAAACAAAACCAGATGTTTAAGCACATCTTCACAGGGTGAAAAAGAGGGGTTTCAGATTAAAACATCTAACAGATTTTGACCCTGAGCAACAGCTTATGGACCTATGGAGATCTCTCAGATACACTTAACAGAATCCATTATATAAGGCAACTCACATGACAATCTCTATGTTTTGCAAAGGAAGTATAAGGGGTACAGGAGTGAAGTAAAGGGTGAGGCAAGAGCAGGAATCAAATGACATCATCCTGGTAAAGGAAGGATAGTATAGTGAAGTTCAGGTCAGAGAGGAGTGAAAGGATAGAACAGCAAGAGGGACAGGGGACAGTAGGCTTTCTGTCGTCCCCAGGTACACATTTTCTTCCCTTGTGTGTAAATGAGGGGTATCTCCTAGTCAGTGCTAAGCATTTCACCTTTCTCCCACGGCAGCTCATGGCAAGGGGCTATCTTAGACCGCCTTCACCCAGCAGGGGGGACATGGCCAGAGGTTTTGTTTCAGGTTGTTTCTGCTCCAGGAGTACCTGCACTCATTTAACAGTGCTTTGATGAATGATCTGGAGAACCTTTTCACATGCAAAGGGTAGCTGGTGTAAGTGCTCTAAAATCTGTGTGTTTATTCAATTTTGATTGCATTGTAGACCTGGAGGTCCAGAGGTATATTTTGGGGAATTTGTGTCCTGGGGTTCTCCAGAGGAAGCCTTTGGAGAAAGCAAGAGCAAGCTTTTATAACAACTATCAGATTTTTTGAATGCTTTTTGCTTCTTAAATACTATTGCTGTAATGGGATGAAAAAAAAGGAACAGGCTCTGAATGGCCAAGATGGGTATAACTTTTATACTGCGAAATGGGGAAGTAGATGATGACAGGAGGAGACGTCAACTTGCTTTTAAGTGCTTACTATTACTGTAACCATCATGTCATGAGAGGTCACTGACATCATCAGCTATAGAACCAAGTTACTTTCTCTTTTCTGAAACAGTTTTTCAGACAACCATTAGCCCATCTCCACTGTGCTTTAACAAACAGAAATTTAGGAATGGGAACTGGTCATTTCTGTCACCCCTGGAGCTAGTGGAGAGAAGAGTGGTGTGGGATCCCTTGTGCTGCCCACTGGCCTTGGGGGACACTTGTGTCTGTGCCCTGTGAGCTGACTCTTTCCTTCTCTGTGCAATATTGACAGTGGTGTTTCCTCCTCCAGTAAGTGCAGAGGAAAAACATTGTCTGATTTTGCATACCTGAGCTGCATCACTATAGCCACATCTTTAATAGGTATCTGCAGCTGCTTAAAAGTCCACTGACATGTACAAAAGTGAATGTAAATGCATTCTCTTCAAGAAAGAAAGTAATTTACTGCTGCAAAACTCTGCTAAGGCACTAAACGCATCCCAGGCATATCTTCTGCCCTTTCAGAATGAGAAAGTCAACAAATATTAGACTTCTTGAAAACCATGAAATGAAGAGTTATTTTCAGTTCTCAAATAACCTTAATTCTGCTTTATTTGAAAAATGACCCAATAAACATATAACTTGTCCCTTTTTGTCTCCAAAACTGTAATGAAAGAGAAACTGCTTATGTTTTCTCTGTGGTCATATTTGCACTAGTCCAAAAAAGCACACTTCACCTGCTTTTTTTACCGCTAAATTTTACCGCTACTTCACCTTTACCTGGATGCACATGTACAATATAACACTATTTTTTTATTTTTTCAATTAGTCTCTACACAAACGGTACTATTCTCCAGCTTCAGTGTTGAAAAGCTTTATAACAAAAATACCTGTAAGCTGACTCTACCCACCTTTTTTCATGAAATTGTTAAAATGCATAGAATAATTAAGATTGGAAAGGACCAGCCATTAAGCCAGCACCTCCACGTTCACCACTAAATCATGTCCTCAAGTGCCACATCCACACACCTTTTGAACACTGTCAGGGATGCTGATTTTACTACCCTGGGCAGCCTGTTCCAATGTATTACCATGTTTCCAGTGAAGAAGTTTTCTCAAATATCCAATCTAAACCTTCCCTGGTGGAGCTAGAGGCCATTTCCTCTCATCTTGTCACTGGTTGCCTAGGAGAAGAGGCCAACCCCCCCTCACTACAACCTCCTTTCAGGTAATTGTAGAGGGTGATAAGGCCCCTCCTGAGCTTCCTTTTCTCCAGCCAAAATAACCGCACATGTAGTTTATTGTACGTCTCTAGGCACTAGCATACCACTTTTTTCTTTGATCACATGTCAAAGTCTGATAGAGCTCCTGCTCTTGCACAGAGCATCCCCTGATGCTTCCTCTTGGACCCACACCTCACGCACGCTGCTCTTGCCACATGTGCAGTTACTTTTGTTGGGAGCAGGACACTGGGATTTTTACCAGCCTTCCCTTTTACCAGCCTTGGGCTACTGTCCCCAAGGGAAGAAGAGGGAGGACAGAATTCAGTGTATCTGTATTTATTAAGCTTTCTCACAAATTTGGGGTTTGCTGAATGTGAAATTATACAAAGGTGTTGTCAGGTATCCATAGTTATTCTCAGTAAATTCTTGCACTGGAATGGCAGGTATTCCACCACCTCCCCAGCTAATCTCTTTCAAGGCTTATAATTAGAAGACAAACTGTTGATAAACATTCCCTTAAGCATGATTTTAAAAATCATGCTTACTGAAAAGTAATTGTATACTATTTTCATCTTTTCAATAGAAAGTAGTCATCTTGCCTAAGGGTAAATATCTGAAAGTTGGTTGTCGATGTCTAGACTCATCAACCTAGATTCTCTTTATAGCCAGCGGAAAGAAACAGGCACCTCCAGGGCATGATTCATCTGTCTGTCTTGGAAGAAATGGTAAGTGGAGAAGGATTTCTTTCTGAAATACATGCCTCAGAAATGATTAGAGTTGTTCAGGAAATGGTTTTCGTATTCTGTGGGAAATGGATTTAAGGAACTGGTTTTCTTCAATACTAGAACGAAGAAAAAAGCTTTCAAGAAATTTTCAAGCAAATAACATTTAAAAATTCTCTCTTAGTAAAATGAAGGGCTGATTTTCTTACGTTTTCTTCTTTTATGTTTTATAATTCACAATGGAAAAATTACATTTGGAAATGAAGAGAGCTTTTAATAAGAAAAACTGAAACTTGATGAGATCAAAGTGGAATATTTTGATCTCACTTGTATCCTTCAGCTTGCATTGCCTTTTTCTTATGAAAGGTCACCAAAATTGGTCCCTTCTGACAGAAAGTTTTGATTTCCATGGAATAGCATTTTGTAGAAAAATGTAACAACAAAATTTTTTCAACCAGCTATACAAGTTATGCTTGAGCAGATAGAACTTTGTACAAATAACTGTTTTTAATCTCAGTACCCTCTTTATAAAAACGTTCTGCTTTCAATTAACAAAGTTATTTTAACTTTTCCTAGCCTAACAAGTAGCTCTCACTTAAGAAAGGGCTAACTGTGTGACAGTTTTGAGAAATGTCTTATAAAGGCAAGCTTCTAGTAGAATTAAAATAATTAGGCATGTAAGATTATTTTGGGCTAATTTGTTGTCACAATTTTCTTGAAGGACATGACCAATAGACTGAGGTATCATATAGTCCCTTCTTTCATGTGACCAAGTGCAAACAAAGAAAACATGCAGAATGACATTGTATAAGGAGAATTTGGTTTGGTCCCCCCTTAAAAAAATTAGCCAGGGATTTAAGTTTTGTATTATAAGTGATTGATGGCTGTCAAGCTATCTGACACTGCAAAGCTGATACATTGAGCTACAGTATGACAATAATGAGCTGTGACAGTCTAACTGAGTAAGGGAAAGTTTCACAGAACTGGGTATCTGGAAGGAAGACATCAAAGTTGACAAATGACTTCTAGCTAACTTGCTTCCTTCTGCAAGGCATGTTCCAGTGTTTCTGAGAGACAGATGTTAAATGGAGCAAGACAGAACTGAACACACTTCAGTAAATATCTTGCTGATAGGATGATTTACACACAAGAGAGAGGGAACAAACATTTTTAGGAAAACCTGAATGAAATCTTAGACTTTGTGCAGACAATGTGGGATTCACCTCACCTAATGGTATTTACACTCTAAAGCAGCCAACACACTCCATAGTTCATGAAGAGAAGTACATGTTTCTAGGGCACATTTTAGATACAAGGTTTAGGATAAGCACACCTAAAAAGCATGTATTTGCCTCTCCAGATTTAAAAGGAAGTCTAGAGTAAGTAGTTTAGATGCCAGTGGTTACAATGGATCCATCACAGATCTTCAAGTAGTCTCAGAATTTGATAAACTAAACCACTGCCTATTGACTGTTCTGCAATTAATTTTTCCATTTTTATTATATTGGTCTTTTTAATCAGCCAGTTAGATTTTATTCACTGCCAGATGTTTTCTATAAAATGATTAGGTAATTGTTTGAGGGAGTAATGAAAACTGAAATATATATGTGATATCCTAGTTAGGAAGAATCTGACCACTATGCATTTAGACTGGCCAAAAGAGGAAAAAGTGTCATCAGCTTCTATGCTCTATTAACTTTTTGCCAGGATAAAAACAAATTGTTAGCAAGAACATACTAATTAAATTAAAAATGTTTTTGCTTATAGTTCCTAGCATGATAGTATATTATTCTTGCCCTATGACATCTTCATTTCCTGTGTATGGTACTGCAATATTCACTGGACATGAGGTTAACTCAATGCCTGATCTGTAGTGCCAGACACCGGAGGGTACAGGTAGCCCTGCATGTCCCAGCCCAGCCTCCCCAGGGCATCTCCCAACCCTCTCCTGAGTCCCAGCACATCCATTTCATCCTGTCTTGGGGCTGCCAGTCCCTGCCCCAGATACATGATGGATGTGCACGTAGCCAGTCCTGTCTCTGGCCCTGTGAGCCACCCAGCTGACTGGTTCCCTGAGCAGAAGGAACTAGTGTTCCTGGAGCAGATGTACTGCTTGCAGTGCCTGGGGCTGTCAATGGACCTGCCCATTTCTGCCCAATGCACTCAGCCCCTGCAGGATGGCATCTGCTGGCGAGGGCACAGCCTATGCAGGGGTTGCCCATACCTCCTTCATGAGGGAGCAGCCAGACCCTTGCTACTTCCCCATGTGTCTTCTTCAGTGTCTTTTGAGAGGCTAAACATTGCTGATCACTGGTTGCCATTGATTTGTGTAGACTTTGTACAAGGAAGCACCAATCTTTTATTTCAGAACAAGTACACAGATGGAATACTTTCACCTGAAATGCAAAAGAAGAGCCCTCACAAGTTCAGGCTAGGACAAGCTCTCAATTTCCTAGGCTATTTGAAACAATTCTTCACTGCAATGACATCAGAAATGTCTGAAAAGTGTGGGCAAAGAGCTTAGATGAGCACTGGGTGCTACTGTGTGTGCAAGTTTGGGAAGAGTGGTTTGCCTGTAGATATGAGTTAGATCCTGACCTTAGCCATACCTTTGGCTCCCAAGAAGGGGACAGAGTTGCAGGCACTGCAGCACTCTCTTGATGCTCGGCATGAATTGGTCACACCAAGTACCATGGAGATTTCAGAGACATGTGACTTCCTGAAGGTGGAGATTGCACAACAACAGTAATAAAAACCTTTGCTTTTGCATTACAGTTGCCAAAGCATGAACCTGTTCCCAAGCATTTTCAAAATACTCCATGATGGGCAACATGGCAGAACTGCCGTGGCACAAATATGCTAGAAACAGTGGAATTACTAAAAAAGTAACTCAACCACACAGAAACTACCATATCAACACCAAAAAATGCTGAATGGCTGATATGGACAATAAATTAATCTGATGGAGGAAAAGAAATGGTATCAGAAAGAACTGTATAAATAGGATTATGTTATTCAAGACCATTTAAACCTTCTGTGACTAGAATGTTTAAATGACGGGAACATATGGTAGCATGGCAATGAGAGGCAAGTTTCTCAACTGAGGAGGAAGTGCTTGGACTGGAAGAATATACAAACAGGCATGGTATGACTGACCAAAGCTCACCCTGGCTACCTTTCACATATCCGACAGCAGCCATAAGCAAATAGAGAAAAACATAGGAGCAAGGCAGATACTTACACCTGATGCTCTGCCAGTCTCTAGCCATCTTCATCTTGGGGATTTCCTGAGCTTCATATGATTTCTGCTTATTATAACCTTCAGGAGATTTATTTTCAATTAATTTATAGTGGCCCTTTGAATTAATGGAAACATTCAGACCCTATTGGCCAAAGCTCTCCCTGTCTGGCACCATCTTGCACCAAAACAATCCCTCTATGTTTTATTTTGAACCAGCTTCCTATTGTCTTCATTTAAAGTTCTGTTCTTGTCTTGGAAGACATTTTGAACAGCCCATCAGAGATGAAATGAATGTCTGTAGATATGTTTGACTACCTAATGAGATAAGATTGCCTTCTGAACAGTATTCACTGAAACCTCAAATTTGTAAGCTGTTTGGACAGCAAGCTTTAAATATTTGGACATTTCCATGCTTTGAATGTCATTGTTGTTCTGTTTTGAAAGTACCTCATTATTGAGTGTTTCAGAAGGACATAGTTCTTAGCACACCTTACTCCAGGCTAGATAAATCCTAAACATCTGTGGCACATGAGTTTTATCAATCACTTCTAGCTCATTTTACTTTTTTTCCCCTCTTCCTGTTTTTCTTTTTTTTTTAATGAGAGTCTGGTTTAGACAAAATAACTCCTTCCTAGGTCACATGTTTAGGATATCAGACCATTTGGGTTTTAAACAATGTAATCAATTTACACTTCAGAATGGCCAGAAATGTCAGATACCATCCATATATTTTCTGTCAGTGAATTGAATAGTGCAAGGAGAAACCAAAGCTGCATTTCCCCTTTATATGTGATTTATCTAAAAGATAACATAGTCAGTTTTTAACAGCAGTCCAAGAACATCTAAATGCTTTATTCTACATAAGATGGTAGTATAAATCGAATAATACAGAAAGTAAACTTGTTTGGATGCACCCAACAGGAAAATTAAATGAAAATGGTGAAAATAAGTAATATATGTTTGCAATAAATAGTTTTATTTATTCTTCCTTCTGTATTTGATGATAAGTTAAAAGCATTAGGTAAAGCTGCCTTTATAACAAAGTTCTCCAAAGATAACTTGACAACAGACCTCCTCTGTTTAGCATAACTGAAACAAGCAAATGTGCATCTTTACTTTTGTTGGGCTCGAAATACTCTTCACCAAAGCAAGACTTCCAATTTTGTTTCCATGACAATATGCGTGACTTATAAAAGCTGTGGATCTTTTTGCCTAAGAGATGTGACTAAACTAGCAACATTTCATTTGCCTGTGTCTGCTTTTTTCTTCTCAGACATTAGAAGACTTTATCCAGAGCATTTATTTCTAAGATGTTCTGCAGTCTAAGCTTCCATATTTTCATTCTCTTTTCCCTAATTTTCAGCATCCTCTATGTAGGAATGTTCTCTTCTCTTCCTATAGTATTTCATCTAACCCTCCTCTGTTTACATAATCTTAACAAAACATACTTTCCCTGTCTTTAGCCAGACCAATTTTCTTCCATTTCAACTCCTTTCGTGCTTCATTACTGAACTACCTTTTACATTGAAGATTCCCTCTCTTCTTGTCTGAGTTACATAAATACAATAGCAGCTGTTTCTCAAAACAGTCTTCTCATACTTGTCTTCACTCTCTGTATTACCATTCTCTCATTAGTCCTTTCTTGATCAGTTAACAAATTTCTTCATTAATACAGGATGTGTTTTCAAGGTTGGTTTTTTTTTTTTCCATAAATAATGTTATTACTTTCACCCCTATCTGATTTCTTGAGTACCAATTTTGAAAAATATTTTATTTTGAAAAATATTTTTCTTCCTATAGCCTAATATCAAATTTCCATATAAATGGATTTTTGGTCACATGAAGACCAAAGTCACCGAAATTATAATTACTTTACAAATTATTTTTAAACAACTTGTTTTTCCCTTTTCTAGTATTCCTTTTGAGTTCCATACTTTTAATTCTTCACTTATTCTATCAATAAAATGTTCTTCTTGCTTCAGCAAAACATCTTACCATGTCTGTAAAATTATAATTTGCTACAATTTAATATTTGTAAAGGATGACTAGAAGGGGAACACATTAATGCACTTCCACATGTACATAATTAGTCCACTGAAGTTACTGCTTCAAAAGAATGCCTTCAAGATCTCACCAAAATTCAAAAGCTCTTGATAATTGAACAGAAATAATTGTACCATAAAGTCTAGAAATTTTCACATTTCAGTGAAGTGAAAACCGTCTGACTGCTATTTAGCAGAAATCCCAAGGGATAAGTTTTTTTTTTCTTTATATTTCATTTTTCCTACTGTTTCACAGAATCACAGAATTTGGTCATTTAAAGAATTTTCATCAGGTTCTGAAGCTTTGTCTGTTACTCGTGACTTGTTAAGCCACAGTTCTGACCCAGGAAGGTGTTTTTATCTATGCATTTTTTGCAGTTGAATCAAAATCCTCCAAAGCTGAGAGGGGAATATTTATATCTTACCTTTTTAAAATGTAAGGCCATCACCCATTTTAAACTGAAGACTATAAAATAGTCTAAATTTTATGTCATTTGGTGTATAATATTTATTTCTGCTCCTCTAATTCATCCTTGCTTTTTGAAAAATTAATTAAAATGCATTTTTCATAGCATAAATTAGGTACATATACTTAGGTATTTCTGTATTATTTATGCTTTGATTTTTGTATTGCTGCCTCCTCTGTCTCAAAAGGCTAATTTCCTACAGAGACATGTACTGGAAAGGACGGAATAAGCATAAAATGGATTGGATCTGGTTCAAGTAAAATGTCAGCAGTGATATAAGTAGTGTGTCTTGAATCAGCAGCAAATAACTAGAGCTACTGTGGAGACCAACAACTGGACCTTTACCTTTTTGAATGATTGACAGACATGAAAATACTTCATTTAGATGTCCTGCTATCCTTTTCCACACTTTGTGAACACTGAACCTCACAGATCTCCTTCTACAAACATGCTGATTTGTAGAGATAAGTCCTGTACTCTGAAGATGCAGCCTTCCTTTCCAGCAGCCTTTGCAGTGTCTGGCAAAAATGCCATCAGTGTCTATATATGGGCGCATGTCATGCCAGGGATTTCAGTTCAAGGCATTTCAGTAAAATTAGGGAAATTTAATTTCTGTTTTGTGCCATATCCTGCACAGGAGTACTAATTTCTGGAGTCTTCTGATGCATGTCATGGCTGTGGAGTTGGATTGCTTTAGAGTTAGAATTTTTTCCGGTCGAAAATGTACAAGCTTTTGAGCACCTCAGCACTGGAGTTTCTTTGAACAGCGGCTCTTCCTTGGTGGTTATTCAAATCTCTTTTCCATACACAAGAAAACAAGTTTTATGCAGTTGGCATTATTATCTGTTATTTGCACTTAGTACACACAG
Source organism: Lichenostomus cassidix (assembly GCF_008360975.1). Lineage (NCBI taxonomy): Eukaryota > Metazoa > Chordata > Aves > Passeriformes > Meliphagidae > Lichenostomus > Lichenostomus cassidix. The sequence continues at coordinate 83,217,437 of NC_139483.1, read as the reverse complement.
TGCAATATCAAAAACCCCTGAGGAGGGCACCAGCAGCAATGACTTGGGACACAAAGTGTGTGTAATTGGCTGCTTTTCTAACTTCTGATCAGGCCAGTGTGTACTGGACATTGTCTGTAACAGTTCCATTTTGTTTTGAAAGGACATGTGGATATTGTATATGTATATCCTAGATAAAAAGAATACATCCTTCTTGCATACATCTTTGGAAAAACCTGCACCAACCGTGCTTTCTCTGATCTGCAAATATTAATGCAAGTTTAGAATAGTTTGATGAGTTTTCATGCAGGATACTTTATGCAGTCCTGTTCATCTATGCACAAAAAGAGAAGCTGGAATTCATTTTTGAAATGGTTAATAGGACAATTAGGGTGATGGAGAGCCTGTGGGAGATTGGCTCTCAGTACACTAAATCAAGAGCTAGAAGGAGAAATGATCACTGCCTATAAATATAAAGATCAGTGTAGGAGTAGAGCTGTTTAAACTAAGGGGCAGCAGTACAGCATAGATGAAGAGAATTTGGCATGAATTAATTCCAGGCTTGAAATTCAAAGCAGGATTTTAGTACTCAAAACATTCAAGTTCTGGAACAATCTTCTAACAGTAACAAAGTAAAAATGTGTTAGCTTGGTGCTTGATTGAGTTATGAAAGAGATTGTGTTATATGATTGCTTGAGGCAGCTGCAGTTGGATTTTTTTGATGAGAAAGTTCTCAGTTTTACTTCCTATTCTTCTGGTATGTTTTTGGCCATCTCCATGTTTTTTGGCCATCTCCAGATTCAAAGTGTGAGAAAGCAATACCAGTAACAGCTGTGTGACTGCAACATGAACAAAACCATTGAGGGTAAGGAATTTTTATAAGAATCTAGTTCTTCTCTGAGAATTATCCAGTCCATGGCCTGTTGGATAGAAATAATAGAGAGACTTATTGAGACACGCATATAGTTTGCTATCTTGGCCAATTCATAAAGATGCACTCAACCAAACGAGTTAAAAATTCAAGTTAGTGTTTCCAAACACTGAGTCCATGTTGAATAACATGTAACATCTCACTATGGAAAGAGGTTGCTGCTTTGCTGCAGATACTCACTGAGCTTACGGCTGCGAAGATGTTAGGTCATCAAAGGACAATCTCACTTAAATCTGCTAAAGGAGTCCCAGCAAGTGCAAGAGATTTCAGCCAGCAGCATTGAAACATTCCACTGTGAAGAAAGATGGGTCTCATCTCATCTAACTTTAGATGACTACAATAGAGGCACTTACCGCTAAGCTAATCACTCTGAGTTCCCTCTTCACCAGTAGGGAGGAAATAAGTATTTATTATATATAAGGTGAGAAAAAAAGCATCAAGGCACAGTACTCCTTCTAATTCTGTGGCCTTTATTTTCAGATGGCAGTATTCCAAGCATCATAAATTGGAAAGCGTGTTAACTGAGTGGTTTAGAATTCCTTTTTAGTTAGATTATTTTTCAACCTGCTTGAAGCAATGGAGTAGGCAGCAAGAGATAAAAGAACTAGTAATGTTATTGCCACTAAGAAACAAATAAGACAATTAAAATACATACCCATGCAGAGTTGGTATGCTTTACATGGACAGCATTTTGAAAGTTTAGCTTCTCTAAAGGTATTTATGCACAAACTTTCATGTAACGCTCCAAGCATTTAGAATTGGAAATTGTAGATGCCAAATTATCAAGGGTGACTTCAATCTTTAAAAAAAAAAAAAAAAGGCAATATCATCTGAAAATAGCTACCAGTGAGAGCCAAATAAACAACTTTTTTTCTTGGTTTTTTTTTTTTTTAAGTTTGAGCTTGAAGGTATGAGGATCTACGATCACCCAGGTTATTTTCACATGAGGTGCCCATGGAGTGAGCAATTGTTTTCAGTGCAGTTAAGTTAATACTACAGATCTTGTCCCCATGCTCTGCAGGTTAAAAATGGTCTACATCAGAACATTTGCATATCTTGTTTGTACAAGACTTCTTACCATCCGTATTTTAGCAATCTCAGATGGATTTTTATAATTTAGTTTTTCTAGGAGAAGAAATAAGTGACAGAGCAAAAATGTGGGTTTTTAACTGACGGGAGAAGAAGCCAGGTTGCAAGAAGAGAGAAGATTTTTATAGCATCACTGTTGGGCAAAGGAAGTCTTAAATCTTTGAGATGTGGTCTGAAGGACTTCGCTGGGAAGGGCACAAAGGCAAAGTCTGCTGATGAACAGAGAAAAAGGACAACTATTGTTTTAATGACGAAAAGAATTCTTTGCATGCCATTTTCTACACTGCCTAACCAGGCAATATTCCTGCCAGAAGCAGTGTGAATATTTATGATTCTTTTGGACAGTGAGCATAGATGTAATTATCCTGATCCTGTTCCTTTTGAAGTCTGTAAAAAATCCTTGGTAACTTCAGAGGGCCCACAAATGCAGAAACCACCAAATGGAGAGATTCTTGACTGGCATACAGGCTTGTGAGGGAAAGAGTTCAGCATCCACATGGATTTTCTATCAGGATTTCTCCAGTAATATGATAGATGTAGTTGGTATATTGGTGGGCACTGATTGACTGAGGAAAGAGCAGGATGAGGAGGTGAATTCTAGGGAACGGAGTGATAGTAATTAGTACGTAATCCATGCAAGACTATTAGTACCAGCCCATGTTTTATGTACAGGCTACAAGCACATGAGGCTACAAGCACATGAGGAAGGGGAGCCACACAACAGTGCAGTCCCAGTTAGCATGCAATAAATTTTGTGAGGGACTTTTGGTCCTTGAAAAAGGCCAGATAAATTTTAAGGATGATAAGAATTACTCTAGGGATGTCTGTAATCAGCAATGAAACTCACCTGGAAAGAGGAAACAAAAGCATCTCCTTAAAATACAAGTCAACCCTGGTTTTGGTATACAGTTTTCACAAAGTCCCAGCCAAATACTTTGCAAAGATTTAAATGTTGAGATACCTTTAGAAATACACTTTTTACCCATTTATATGGCCAGTTTGAAGGGGTCTTGCCATGTTTGTCCCTTTACAATGAAAATTGATGCTAAATTACCTGTCAACCTTCGAGAATCTGTCGTGGGCTCAATTTTCCAATAACCAAAAAGGTTACCTTATCCAGAGAGGTATTGCATTGAATATATTTAAAAATGGAAAAGAAGATGGTATGGCAGTGCCCAAGTAAGCCAGGCTGCAGTAGATGTGTTTGTACACAGTGTTGTCGAGCTCAATCTAAATTGTAAAGGCAATAGACAGAGTGGTGTGGGGAGAAACATCTTACATCAAGAAAGTGTCAGCTGAGCCCCATTTCCTGATTTAAACAATTACATAGCTGAATAACCTATACTTAAAAACACAAAACCTAATGAATAAGCAATAAGACAATTGACCTATAGCAATTGTGAGCTCCTATCCTCTATATTTGAGTTCTGTCTCATTCAGCTTTATCACAGGAGGATGCTTCCTGAAGCAGCCAGATCTGCTCAATAGGCACAGAGTGGTCTCTCCATGATAACCCCTTAGAAAAGCAGGGGATAGAACATCACCCTTGCCACATCTGTTCTGCTACTTTGGGATATGCATTTTGTAAAAAAAAAAAAAAAATCCTCTAACATTGCAAAATTGAAGTAACTTTTTTGTTGCAGCAAAATAATGGAAAACATATTGTTTGCCTTCTCTCTCTGCTGAGGCTTCCTAACTGGGACAGGTTTTCTCCTAAACATGTGTGCTGTGCGTCCTTCCAACATCGCCAGTGCCCAAGGGAGCAGGAAAACAGACATTCAGATGTGAAATTCTTGTTTCTACAATTTTTTCTTCTCTCCTTTCCATATTTTTCCCTTTTAATTGCCATCACCTTGAAACAATAGGCCCATCAGCTGTACAGTAATTTTTGGCAGAATCACAAAAAGGCTGATACAGAATGCAATCAGCAAGGAATCAAATTGGGGTGTTTAATTTATGGCAATGAACGTGGCTCTGTTGACTGTGTCTTATCAAGCAAATCTGATATTGCTTATACTTGGATTAAAAGCATGGTTAATACAAGTTAGTGGTGTAATATCTTTAGATTTATGACATTCTATAAAAATTAAGAGTATACAAAATCAATACGACCGTCTTCAAGCAAATTAAAAACTAGCCAAGTAACATATTGAAAAGTGTAATTATATACGTAATTTGCAAATCATCCATCTGGGTGTTTTTAGCAGGTCCTGCAGAGATCTGCTCTTTGTCTAATCTTTATTAAAACTGAGGGAAAATATAGTATCAGTCAATGAGGTGGATGCAATCCCTATGTGACTGAGGGGCTGAAGGGATTGAAAAAACCTAAAACATCCTACCAAATGGGAAATAGATAGTCCATTACTGGTTGGGAATCATATTGGTTACAGTGACCATGAGATTGTAGAGTTTAAAATCCTGAGAGAAGTGAGGAAGACAAATATTAGTATCATAACCTGGACATTTGGAGAACAGATTTTGGCTTATTCTGTGATCTTCTTGACAGTATCCAGTGGGGAGCAACCACAGAGGACACCAGGGCACAGGAGACCTCATTGAATTTCCTCAGAGAATAAAATCGCTCTATTCATATGTGCAGAAAGGTGAGCAAGTGTGGCAGAAGGTCAGCATGGATTAAAAGAGAACTCTGAATGAGCTGAAACTACAAAAAGAAGTACATGGAATGAGGAAGAAGGAATGGAACTCTCAGGAGGAGCACAAAGATGGTGTCTAAACAATGGAGGGATGAAGCTGAGAAAGGCAAAGCTCACCTGAAGCTGGGATCAGTAGTGAATGTGAAGGACAAAACAAAGGACTTCTCTAAGTATATCAGCAGCAAAATGAAGGCAGAGGAAGATTACTTATGTGGGGTTTGAGTACATTAATCCAAATTTTTAGATGGATATGGTGATTTTTTGGTGGATCCCATTTTTATGATAAATGTTATCGTGAGTATAAAGATACAGTAAGCTATATCCTGAGTACTGGAATATTTCTTTCTGTCTTTGGACAAATAAAGAGATCAATAGAAAGTACACAGTCCTGGTAGCAGTTCCCAGGGTACCCAAACACATGGATGAAATCTGCCTACTGATACATTCTTTTCATACTTTGAAGATGCAAACTTATCCATCCCCCTACCACTGCAAGACACAGGGCCAAACTAAATTTTTCAGGCATCTTATTCCTCTTGTTACTGATAAAGCCCAACAAACAACCACAAAACCAGTAACTCATTCCACTAAGGACAGCAGAAACACTACAATCATCCTCTACCCTCCACATTTTGTAGGAAAACAAATACAAAGCAGTGAAACAAGTACCAAACTTTAATAATAGACTGGATTATACAGACGATATAAGAGTTATTAAAGCTCCATAGACTTTGTCACTAACCTTTTCAAATAATTTTTTAAAATTATTTTTACAAACTGAAAACCAAGAAACCATGAACCTTCCAAGTTGGTAAGTCTGGCAAAAAAATATTGAAATGAACTAGCTGCTCCATGAGGGTACTGGCAGAGTTTCAGAAAAGAAGTTAGGAAAAGCCCAAGAAAACAATGAGATGATTTGTCAGGGGTCATGGACTGCCTAGCTATTACTGAATTTCTCTGTAGACAATCTAACAGGAAAAGGAGGATTTGTAGCACTACAATTCACGTTATCTTCTTTTTGCACCTTCCTTATTCCAGAGCTGACAGGATTCCATAGGAGTCATGCAATATGCCTCTCAGCTGGAAATTAGGCAAAAAAAACCCCCATGTTTAAGCATGCAGTATTAGAAATCCTACACAGAAATTTGGACAAAACTTTTCTTTTATGAGATCTACAGGACAATAATTACTAGGGAAAGGTCAAAATCAGCTAACAGCTAAAATTAGATAATGAGAAGTGAAACACCTACATCACCAGTCCCGTTTTGAAAATGCAGGTGAGGAAGACTTTAAAGGTTAGTGCTAGTACTTTTTAACCCAGTACTTGCTGTTACAGTTGTCTTGATTGCAAACAATTTCTATTATTTTTGCAAACAATTTCTATTATTTTTACTTACAAAGAAGCATTCTCTCCCCTAGCAATTTTCATTACTTCTCCATAAATTTCTATTTTTAGGAACTCTCCAGGCAGGTTTGAATTTTAGCTGTCAGAAACAGACAAAATTCTTCATGATGACAAAGTGCAGCTAAAGTTTTGGCTAAGCATCTAAAATTAGGGAATGAGAAGTAAAAAGCCTGGTTCTAGGGAAGAAATATTATGTATTTAGGTGGAAATCAGCATCAGAAATGTCCTTCTGTTTCAGTCAGAACCCTGCTCCTTCCGGAACAGCAACAGAGAAGAGCATTCCCTTCTTTCTTGCTCCAATGAGAGTAAAGACAAGAAAGTTCTCTTCTTCTGCCAAGAGAAAATATCCCATGAGTGAAGAAGTAAATACATGAGTAACAGACCAAAGCTGTTTTAGCAAGATAGAAAATTAGAAGATTTTGAGAAGCAACATGATTGAGGAGGATGGAAGCAGTGAAACAAGATAAACAATAGAAAAGTTGGAACAAACCATTAGGGAAAGCCTTAAAATCTCTACAACAACCTACCATGGACCAAAGAGGAATGACTAATGAGAAAAATAAAAGAGCAACCAGAACATATGCTTTATGTTGCAATAGAGACAATTCTGTACCAAATTCTGCATTCTAATAATAGCTAACATTTCATCGGAAATTGCAAAACAAATCTGAATGAACAGGAAAGTGCACAGGGCATCTGGTTCTAGATCAGACCTCCACGCCTGGTATGCCCATGGGACAGCTGGAAGAACATCATTAGTGGTAGTGCTTGTGGTTTTGAGTAATGCTTGCTTCTGTATAAAGCTTAACTTGATTATGCTAATTCATAGAAAAATGTCAGAGGAGTCTATTTTTCCAGTTCCAGACTCAAAAATTTTCTAAAATGCTAGACATTACATCAGAAATTTTTGAACATTTTGGAATTTGTAATTTTCCTTTTTTACTTTTTAATCAGCTGAAATCCATCATTTTCAGGTGAGTGAAAATAATAACCTCTATGCAGCCATTTTGTCTATTCTGCTACCCACAGTGCCTTCCATTGTGCATACACCAAGATACCTGCTGGCCTGAAAAGGGTTTGTTAAGGACAAGTGCTCTTTTCAGAAACCTCCTCTTGACTCTCTTCACTCCTGCTGTTTGTATTTTTTTCCATTTTCTTCCAGCATGATAATAATGCAATGTTAAAAGAAAGAGTGAAGGTGAAAAACAGAGTTGATATAAATCTGTTATCTTAATTTTAGATGTAGATTGAGATTCAGACACCCCAAAAAATCTCTTGAGGCTGTAATTAGCCTTTTTTACACGGATTATTTGATTAGCTTCTAGCTGCCAGTTTTCACCTTTAATTATCATTGTGTCCTGTCAGTTTGAGACTGTGGCTGAAGCTGCTTCATGGAAACATCAACAGGAGGTGAAACCCTCCATGAGCCACCATGTAAGGCCCAGATTGAAAACAGAGGTCTTGCATTTCTGCCTAACAGCAAAGTGTAAGGAATGAAAAAATGAAGACTTCTGCAATGAAAGGTGAACCTCTTACTGGAGGAGGAAGCATGGTCAATTTCGTAGAAATAATCTGGAGACCTATGATAGCTGAAAAGCCCCACCAGTATAAGAAAGCAGACTTGGTTATCAAAAGATTGAGCTTATTGATTGAAAATGAGTAAATCCAAAGAGACAAGTGTTAGAGCAACAAAACATTTAAGTGTCAAAACAACAAGAAGTATAGAAGTTTTTTTTTTTTACATAATCCAGTTACTTTCTCTATTAGGCACCTAATTTAAGCACAGTCTTATTAAAAATGTAGGTACTTTGAGTGAAAGAGAAGGTGATCTCTGCTTAACTGCCTATATTACTGAAACAGTGGAGATTTGAACATCTCAGCTAGGAAGTCTGGTCATCAACTAAAATTACAAAAATAATTTAGTAAAACAAGTTACTAAAATCAGAAAGGTAATAATTTATAATGTTGTTTTGCCAAAGTATTCACATTCTGTAGAAACAATGAACTTCCTTTAAACAAAATCCTTTGTCTCTTGCATAGGGGTATGTTTACACAAGAGCTGTGCTAATCATCAAAATTTTCCTGATGTGCCACTATCCTAACCTATTGACAATTTACCTGTTTGCCCATTAAAGTCATAACAGGAAAATCAGGACTTTGTAAGGTCCATTTAAAAATCAGGTGTGTTTTTTGGAGTTTTTTTGAGAACAAAAGTGGAGCTGAGGGAGGAGAGGAAGGAGACTAGAAATGTAACTTCATAATTTTCAAGGATGCTACCAGTGTATTTTTTACTTGAACATTTCCAAAACCTGGGCTAAGTTTGCTTCCTCACAGCCTATTCATATCCTGTCTCCTACAGGGAACACTGAGAAATACTGAACCCTGAATATTTTTGAAAAGCTGCTCCAGAGCTTTAGAACTTCTTGTGTTAATGGAGGTACTCGATGTTCTGACTTTTTTTTCCTCAACCTGTTCACTCCCCAACAATCTTTTCACTGAAACATTGCTATGATGAAAATAAGAAAAAAAATCCACTTGAACTCTGTAAAATACTCTGTAGGAATGTCTGGCATATGAGTGTCTAGGCACAGATGACTTGTTACATGCTTAATCATTGTACTTTGAATGCAAAAATGACAGAAATTGCTGCTCTATAAAAACATTTGTTCCTAGTAAGATTCAGTTCTCCTGGTCTGGGTGCAGACTCACACAGAGATATGCATGAGTTAATGGCAGCAGTGATGGAAATCTAGTGATAATGCCTCATGATTGTCATTATTTGACTTCTGTATCTTCTACACAGTAGCCAATTTCTGAGCAATCTAAATCTTAGAACCTACAGCTCTCTATAGATAACACTTAATATGCTTTTTGTAGAATAATACTTGACAATGATGTACTCTCCTGTTGTAATGACAAATTAGTTTGGTCTGTTTATGACACAAATTGTATTAATGAACATTTATGTGGTAGTTAATTACTGTTTAATTCACACACTGAAGACTAAAAAACCCTGTTAAAATCATATAATCCACCAGAATTTTGGATACGTAATAGCAAATGGTTGCCTTTTTAAAATCTTGTGTTAAAGACACAAGAACCATTGAGGCTTTTTAGTTTGCTTGACATGATTTAATTTTGTATATGAAAAAAATAATAGTTGGATATTGATAAGTTATTTTCATTATTCTTCTTGTTTGGAAGTGGATTGACTTGTAGTAGACTGTTGTCCATGAATATAATGAAAAATATATGGATGTCATTATAAATATGCGTCTGACAGTTATGTTGGTGTAAGTCTGGATACATATGTCTGAAATTAATGGAGCTGCACTGATATCAATCCCAGACGAATTAGGTCAAAGAAATCCCAAAAGGTAAACAGAGCTGCACCAAGGCAGTCTCTGATACATGAAAAGATTTAAAACCAAAGTGGAATTATGGACCTGGCATTTGCAATTGTGCCAGTGCCAGCTTAACTGAGCTAGCACAAGTAATAGCAGTGAAGATACAGTGGCATGGTCTTCCATGTATTCTAGTACTTACAACACAAACTCCTTCCAGTTCTTGAGTGCATTTTTGAAAGTTTGTGGTGCTGCACGTTCCTTGTAACAGTTAGTTAGATCAATCTTACAGAGATTTGATGCCACATGCTGTTATCTGGAATATCTTGTGTTATCAAGAATACTCATACTTCTCAAAAGATCTGCCTTACCAGTAGTGAAAGAGACCTTATTTCCAAATCCTTTGAGTCTTTATAGATTTTTACATGTTTGAAAATCAATGAAGTAGCATTCTACATTTTCTTTGAACATCTGCAAGTAATTACCCAATGTACAATGCAGGAGCAGTTCAATCAAAGAGGGCTAGGAATGAATTTTTTCCCCATTATCCTTTTAACTTTGGGTTCTTTAAATGTGGAATGAGTCCATAACACCTTGAGGAACCAAGGCAAATGAAAATAATGGAATTGTTTTGCTCTTAGATGCAGTGAATAAAATATTCCTTTCCCTTGTTCTTAGGGGACATTTCCTGTCGTATAAAAAAGACTGCTGAGCCTCTACCCAACACATTGACCTCTTCCCAAGCTAATTTCTTTATCTTGCACATGACATTATGTGCAGGGTATAAATGGCAAGGTTTTGCTAGTGGGGGACCTACAGGGGTGGCCTCTTTTGGAGGAGGTCAGAGATTGCTCTGTGCCAGACATAGATGGTTGAAGCCAGCTCAGCAATGGATCCACTGCATACCAAAGCTAAAGTAAATCAGAGGAATTTGTGGTGCCTCTGTGAGGACATATTTAAGAAAAGGCAGAAAACTCCAAGGGCAAGTGAACAAGAGAGGCAACAAGAAGAGCACATTAGTATGAGGTGCTCCATGCTGGAGCTGGTCACACCCCTGAAAGGGACTGTGGTCTGTGCAGGACTTGCACTGGAGCAGGTGCTTCCCTGACGAGACTGTGGCCCTTGGACGAGTCCACACTGGATCAGAAGAAACTAAGAAAGAAGGGGCAATGGAGTAAAAAAAAGAAAAAAACAAAGAAACAGCTACACACAGGCTCCAGGAGCCTGCTTCATCTATTGCCTCACTGCCAGAAATGAGTGTAGGCTGCAGGAATAGGAAGGGGAGTGGAGACTGGGAAGCAGGGAGGAGAGGTGTCTGGAGTGAAGTTGAACCTGCAAGTAGGACAGAAAAGGTGTCTTCCCTAAGTGTTTAGATGTTTGCCATTTTTGCTTCCCAAAAATCAAATCAGTAATTAAATGTTTTAAATTAAATTCCCCAGGTTGAGTGAGCTATGACAACTTCAATAACTGGTGTATGATCTTTGTTTTGATAGATGAGTTTTCACATTCTTGTCCTATTTTCTTCCCATTCCAGCTGTGGGAAGACAAAGAGTGAGCAAACTCTGGGTGCTTGGCGGCTGGCTGGGGCGATCCTACTACACACCAGACTTGGCTATGCATCCTCTCAGTGGTGGCTACTAGCAGGACAAGATTTTCACTCGCCCCTTGTTGTTTGCAGTTTGACGTGCACCGACGAATCTTTAAGGACTTCAAAACCCGAGTCTCTCACTTTGCCCATGAGTATTGTGGATACTGTATGGAAGACAAGCAAAGCAATCCAGCGAAGGTTACAAACGAAAGGGTTTTGTTCCGGGAAGCGTCAGGCCCGCAGGAGGAGCGGGCTGTTCTCCGGGGAGCCGAGCGGCGCCGGGCGCTGGCCGTGGTGCTGAACGAGCCCACGGTGGCTTCTGGTGGAACTGACAACTTCCATGGGCCTAGCTGGCAGCTGAAAAAACGAACATTTTGCCTCTAACTTAAAAAAAGTACCGTATACTTAGAGGAACTGGTGCAAGAATCATCTATGAATAAATTAATTTTTTTCCCCACTTACAGTCAACAGTCCATATTAATGCAATGACACCATGGGTATTGGCAGCTGCCCACTCAGCTCAGGGTGACGTAAATATAAACATTTACCCCTAATATTTGCAGATTTTCTACATTAACTGACATTTTTCCATTTGAAAGTGCCAGTGAGTTTTGGAAAGAAACGGGATTAACACTTAACGCAATTAAATCTATTTGTGGAACAACCAAATGGAGCAGAGAGAAAACAAATTAATCCATGTATCATAGATTCATGGTGTTTAGCATCAAAAAAGGTGCTAGCTCACTCAGCCTGACATTCTGCTTTTCATAAATCCTCACATTTTACCCACTTACCCCTGCCTTGAACTCAGATATTGGCATGGTTAAAACTGCCTTCTGAAAAGAAGATAGGCCTGATTAAAAAAAAAAAATAGTATTTTTTCCCCCCTTCTCCCAGTATTATTATTTTCTCTACTAGGGAAGGGAATTTGGTATTTTCTTTATAAAGAAAACATATCCAAGTCACTTCATAATATCCTCCTTGCTAAAAATAAACACTTAGCTCTTTAAGTCTTTCATGACATATTTGCAGTTCCTTTCTGCTCTTTCCTCTAATTTTTCAGCGCCAGTTTTAAGATGTATATAGCACACCTGGAGGTGGCACAGCGGTGTCACTAATACCACATGTAGAGTAAAAAACATTTCCCTGTTTCTTTTCACTACTTATTTGTACATTCACCATTTGTACTACCTCTTTGTGCCACAGCATCACAATATCAGATTCTTGTCCACTGTGACTCCACAATTTATTTTAAACTCACTATTTTTCAGTTGAGAATTCAGTATTCTGCAGGGATAGCTGTATCTTGCTGTATTAAATTACAGTTTGTTTGAATAGACAAGTCTACCAGCTGACCCAAATCACACTGACTTATCTACATTCATTGTTAGTTACCATTCTGCCAACCCTCATGTCATCTGCAGCTTTTATTAATGCTGATTTTATATTTACTTTTAGGTCACTGAGGAGAATGTTGAATACTGTGAAATTTAGTTATAAGAAAATCCATCAGAGACACACTACCCAGGGATGATTCCATATTGACAGACAATGTTGGAGACTATAAATTCTGAGTCCTCTTATGCACTTTGCAGGTATTGTGTGGTCCTAATTGTTTAACAGAACGTCATGAGGTGCTAAGTCATACTCTTTACTAAAGCCTACATTAAACCATCTCAGTTCCTTTAGCAAAGGAATTGTTATGTCAAAGAAGTAAAATGACCTACTTTTGTGTTAACTGAAATTTTTATCTTCCTACCTTTTAATCCCCATTAAATAAAGTTTATGAAAGATTTCATTGCAAATATTGTGTGGTTTTATTCTGCACTGCTCTCACACTAAATTGGCATTGTAAAATAGTCTTCCACTCTTATTTTCATTATATATTCCCATGCTTTAACATTTCCTTTAAGCAAATATTCTTTTTACTGTGATGAGCTATCTTCTACACGGTACTATTCAGAACAGCCAAAGCTGACTCACGAAAGATTCATTATTTGTTGTTCCATAACTGCTGCTATTTACATACATTTCCTATGGGATGTTTCCACTCTTCAAACCACAGAGAACTCAGAGACTGTATTGTGCTAACTGGATACTAAAAGATAAGAGGTGAAATAAGGACTGTAGTGCTACAACTGTGAAGAAAGTCACATCTAGAGGTTTGTACTGGTAGGGAGTAAAGGGGGGAAAAGATTTAGGCAAGGAAGTTAATAATGTTTAAACTGCAATGTTAGGATATAAACTTTTCTTCCTAGCTCCTAAATGTCAAGGAATTGCTTGGTTTTGTCTGCTAGAAATGAAGCTTGGTGTTTCAGGCCAAAATTATACATGCTATAGCATTTTAAATCTGAGCATGAATATTTACAGTTTAAAGGTTCTAATTTAGACGTGAAACAGTAAATCAAGGACATTTTGAGAAAAAGCAGCTAGTCAATCTTTAATAAGCCTCTGAACAACCAGAGATTTTTTTCAGCACATATGGTTGTCTAACAGGGCGCCTCTGAATAGTGGGTGATATTATATGCCATATGTGCTGCTATACCAAGGAATTTTTTGGTTTCTGGTAATACTAAACCCAAAGACTAAATTCTAAAACTACCTAGCTCTCCTTAATCAATATCAGCATCTTATTATTCCATCTATATTTAATTGCATTTTTAGTAGGCTGAAGGAATGTCTTTTAGCTGTCAGCAGAAAATATGAGGATAAATGGTTTACGTAAATAAGACAAAACTTTCTAAGTGGATTATTATCTTGCTATGCATTTGATTACTGGAAATACTTTACTAGAAAAAAAAGTCAAAAAAGAGTGACTAATAAATCAAGCAATGTGGAGTTTCTGAGATCTTGTCTCATTAATTTAATTGAAAGGTATAGAATTTATCTTCAATAACCATACAGGTGATAATATGATAAAGAATATTTTTCTGACCAAAACTTATTTGGTATCTTATATTTAGAAATTCATACAGCTCCAAGTTTCATCAGGTCTCTAAAACACCTTTGCAATAATGAACTTTGAATCACAGAATCATAGAATCATTGAAGTTAGGAAAGACCTCTAAGATCATTGAGTCCGACCATTAACCCAGACCTGCTGTTTTCATCACTAAACCATATCCCCAGGTGCCACATCCACACACCTTTCTAACCTTCACAGAGGCAGTGATTCCACCACTTCCCTGGGCAGCCTGTTCCAAAGCCTGACCACCCTTTCAGTGAAGAAATTTTTCCTAATATCCAATCTAAGCCTTCCCTAGTGCAACCTGAAGCTGTTTCATTTTTTCTCACTTGTTACCTGGGAGAAGAGACCAACCCACACCTGGCTACAGCCTCCTTTCAGGTAGCTGTAGAGAGTGATTAGGTCACCCTCAAGCCTCCTTTTCTCCAGGCTAAACACCCCCAGCTTCCTCAGATGTTCTTCACAGGACTTCAGACCCTTCAGCAGCCTTGTTGCCCTTCTCTGGACACTCTACAGCACCTCAATGTCCTTCCTCCAGTGAGGGGCCCAGAACTGGACACAGGATTCAAGGTGCAGCCTCACCAGTGCTGACTGCAGAGGGTGAATCACTGCCCTGGTCCTGCTCGCCACACTATTGCTGATCCAGGGCACAGCTGGCTCATGTTCAGTCTCTGTCAAAGAGCAGCCCCAGGTCCTTTTCCATCAGGCAACTTTCCAGCCACTCTGCCATCAGCCAGTAGCACTGCCAGGGGTTGTTGTGACCCAAGTGCAGGATCCAGCACCTGGCCTTGTTGAACCTCATACAGTTGGCTTCTGCCCATTGAACCAGCTTGTCCAGATCCCTCTGCAGAGTCTTCATGCCCTGCAGCAGATCAACACTTCCGCCCAACTTGGTGTCATCTCCAACTGACTGAGGGTACACTTGGTCCTGTCATCCAGATCACTGATAAAGACATTAAAGAGAACTGTCCCCAGTACATAGCCCTGGGGAACCCCACTTATGACTGGATGCCAAGAGGGCTTAATTATTCACCATCACTCTTTGGGTCCACCCATAACTTCATTGCATGTGATGCAATATACATTTAAAATTTGGCCTAAAATTTCACTAATTCAGTTGGTTTGTGTAATTATTTCAAAATAACTTGTGGAATCTGATTCCCAAAAAGCAAGTATTCCATCACTGTGAAATCAAAAAATGTTTGAGGCATCTTAGTTTGAATACTTTATAGTGAAACATCTACATCACCAGTCACTTTTGAAAATTCTTGTGAGGAAGTCTTTAAAGCCAAGTTAGTACTTCTTAACCCAATACTTGCTGTTGCAATTGTCTTCACTGCAAGCAATTTCCTTTATTTTCACTTACAAAGAAGCATTCTCTCCCCTAATAATTTTCATTACTTCTCCATAAATTCCTATTTTTAGGAACTCTTCAGTCAGGATTGAACTTTAGCTGTCAAAAGCAGACAAAATTCTACTGGATGACAAAGTTCAGCTAAAGATTTGGCTCCCCTGCCAAATGCAGAAATCAATGAGATTTCCTGGACTAAGTGCAATTTTTAAAGTAAACACATTAATGTACGTGTGCCATTATTTCTGCACTCTGCATCCATCCTCTGCTTAAAAAATAAAATATTCTATACACAAATGTACTTTACAGACAAAGCTCTAAGAACAAGTGGGATGTCACATAAAAGATTTGAAAATGTAACAAAAGGCTCTGAATGTCAGAGGACAGTGTAGAGTGGGTCTTTGTCAGTGTTGGTGTGCCCTTTGCTGTCAATCAACTCTGCTAGCAAAATGAAGAGGTCACAACCTCACCCCTTTCAGCTGGCACATCAGAAGACCAAAGGAAGAACAGTTCACATGAAATAGTCTCACATGAAGAGGAAAATGCTATGTTGTCCCTGACTCTTACTCTCTGACAGGTCCTATCAGATTAGCCTTTCTTTCTTTCTTTCTTTCTTCTAATTCTCAGCAGCTGCTGGTGTTTGGTTATTCAAATATACTTATTCAAATCCAGCACCAGTTACAATCACAAGCAAGATAACTTATATCTCTTGCTTTTCTAGAAGCCTCATTGCTATGTTCAGGCATCATCACAGAGGTGTCCAACACTATGCTTAGACAATTTTGTTGTGAGGTAAGATTTCCTTTAGGAGTCACCAGCATTCATCAGGCTCCTCTATTGTTTTTCCCAATGCACATTACCTTTCAGAAAATGCATGCAATTTTGATCTAAAAGGTGATCTGTCAAAAGATTTGTTTTGCTGCTATTTACACTGTAGGAAGGATGTTATAACTATAGCATCACATAAATTAAAACTGTGAATAATTACAAACATGTAATAAGGAAGCTCTTGTAACATTGTAAAAACAAAGTTGTGCATACATTTATTGAAAACTCTTGTCACTTCCAGAAAAGTAACAATAGCAATGCTTAAGATTCCTCTTGATGGACATTAGGAACAGGAAATACAGTGTATACCTTGAGTGCACCAATTAGCTTTGATTGCCCTGAAACTATCCGGTAGTTCCACCTCTAAATCCTCAGCCTCTGGCCCACTAGCTCCATTTAAGCTCAGGCTCAGGCCCAAGCCTTTGCCTGAACTACACTGTAAGTAGCTCTGTATCCAGCTCTGTTCCTTGATGATCCATGCTTGCTGACTGGACTTCCTGAATTGACCTCAAGCCTAACATGTCACTTTGAATATGTCTGATCACTGGACTGTTGTCTGAGCCTGTTGCTGTCACCAGCCTTGGTGTTAGTCTTGCTTGAATGGTGTGGGACTGTACTCTTGTGTGTGGTCATTTTTTCTACCTACCTGCATTGTGGTTAGCTCTTCATCTTCTCTCATTAAGTGGCTCCATTCTTGTTGCTCCTTGATACAGCACATTGCATACCAACTAAACCAGAGGCATGGGAATCATGATTTTTAGTCCATTCACAATTTTGTCATTGGATCCCAATTTTCAAAGCAGTCAATTTGAGCTTTTTAGTATTTGGCTTATATAAACAAGTGTTGCAGTTAGCTATTGACATCTTTAACTTTTAAGCTTTTCAAGGGAGGATGCAGTTTAAGAGGCTTTAACCCATTTGCTTTCTGGATTAGAGACCTAAACCACCAAAATGTCTTAATCCAACCTTTAGCTGGTTGAGGCTTAATTCTTCAGTGTACAGCATACTCTCAAAATGACTCAGCATTCACACTTTGAAAAAAGAAACTGGTAGTTTTCTGTCAAATCTTATTCAACTTAAGCCGATTTTCTCCCACCTGAAATGCCAAAGCAAGACACTGCACAAAGCATGTTGCACTCCTTTTGCAGGTCCCCTTTAGTGAACATTCAATATGTTGTCCAAATTAAAGAGCAGGCCCAATATCTCTATCTCTAGGTGCTAAAGTCTAAAGTAATACTGGGTAGAGAAGGTATTCGAGCCTTACTTTTGCTCTGACTTCTTGCCTTCACTGTGAAAAATATGAAACCTGGAAATATGAAGGGTCTTTCAGAGCCAGGACATATCCTCCTGCAGAGAAAGAAGCAGTTCCATTTCAAGACTGGAAAAAAGTCTCTTGGTCTTTGTCAGATCAGACTGACTTCTGCAGTTAGGAGCTGTGATTTGGGAAGACAAGAAGTCATAAAAGTTTGTTTACCTATACCTATTTGACATCAGTAGGCTGAACTGAGAGGTCAGGCCGACTGGAGAAGTTTGGCTCAGTTTGCACTTTAAAAAAACACTTTTAGCCTTCAAGCCAACATGGGATTATTTAAATTCTTTGTAGAAACTGACTGACTTGTGTTGTATTGAACCAAGAAAAGGAATTGTTTGGCAGAGGTGATAGCTGGTGTAGGAGAAAACCTTGCTGCAAGTAGAGACAGCTGACCTCCAGTGTCTATGCCAATTCTGAGCTGCTCTAATTTATCAATAAAGGCACAGCTTGTGATGCTGGTCTGATACACTCAGACTTAGTTATACTCTTTGGATGTTCTGGCTTAGTGGGTCAGAATGACAAAAAACATATCAAACAAAATAAACAGGTCTGCTCTTGTAGGAACCATTTTACAATGCCAAATAGAGGTGCCAGTCATAAACTTGTTTTGAGATAATCAATGTGAACTTCCATCTTCTGTCTTTCACAAGCAGTGGAAAGGTTGGAATATACCAGCTGGGGCAGAATTCAGATTTATAAATAAATTTATCTAATGTCAATTACATGTCCCAGAATATTCTGCTTGGGGTCCTGTAAGCCTTTTAGTCATGTCTGTCAAGCCCATGCAAGAGTCAGTAGCACCTAAAGGTTTGCACTAGATGCTTCTTTTTATGTAGCTAATAATTTTAATTGGATTACCATTGTTGATTATCTTAAATAACTCCTATGATATAAATGGGGCTGTTCACAGCTCTCAGATCTATGTTCTTAGATCTCTGCAAGCAGCTCTAAGGACTACCTGGTGTAAGTCTTCTTGTTTATCAAGGGCACCAATATATGCTTAATACAAACCATTCATTGACTGGTAAATGACAAACCTTAAAACAGAAGGCCAGATAAGTATTTAGAGGGTTTTTTTGTCACAACTATTGTAACTAAATGTATTCTGTTTTGTCACTAATGACATGTTTATGCATAAATACTACTGAACAATTTCAGTGATAATGGCTATCTTTAAACTTTCATTTAATATTGAAGCATGAATGACAGTAGATTTGCCATCTCAAAACAATGTCAGGCACAACAAAACCTTGACAATCTGTGCAAGTTTAAATTGGTATAAAAACAGGCATACATTCATCCCTGACAGCAGTCTGTTGTAATGCAGGGGTTTAGTCTTCTCAGGTCATTAGGTCTTCCTAGGGTTTTATTCTGTTTTACTTCCAATTAAGATTATTAAGGACTGATTAATGTTTGGAGAACTCCATAGTAGCAAATTACAGAGCTGTTTGACATGTAACATAAGCTGCGCTGTAGCAAGTCTACAGCAACTGCACATGTTTGAAGATCAAGATTCATAGGCTCATGGGAGGTTAATTCCACTGAAATCACTGACTAAGTTCATTGGGGCCCAGAAAAGCAATTTTAGAAGTATTTTCATTTAATTTGGTTATTCTTCCCTGCAAACTGAAACACTAAAGATGTGTTGTCCCACATTTGTCAAAGGTTAAAACTGTGCATATTGGTAGTACCTGACAAGGACAAATGGTTGAATCATGGCAACTTCACTGTGTGCTACAGACCTATTAACTCCAGGCCTTTGAAATGGGCTGAGATACTGCTGAGATAAGTTTCTTTGCTTGCGACCATTAAGATCAGACTTTTATTGACATAGACAAGAAGTGATAACAGCATGACAACTAGAAAGACAACGTTATTTTGCAAGATATTTACTAACATATTAGAAAAATCATTAATTAAAATATAACTATTAAACCAGATTTGGTTTTCCTTATTTTTTTTCATTGCTGGTGTTCACATTGCATGCTGTTCATTAACTTCTACTGGGTCTACCAATATTGAGTAAGTTAAATCGAGTTTATTTGGTTGCATTTAAAGATGTTTTTGCATCTGCATACTTCACTTTTCTAATTACTTTCAGATTTTTTAAGTATTGCTTAGGAGTCAAACAATTCTTGAACTTAGCTTGTCATACTGTTTTTTTTGTTCCATTATGTCCAGTGGGAACGTTGTCATTGCCATAGAAATCACTAGAAATGGGGCAGAATGTTTCACACTGCCATTCTGAAGAAAGTCTCCTTTGATATAGGTACTAAAAAAAATTAAACCTCCAATCCTCAACCTGACCAGCTTTTGCTTCCCAACCTCTGTTTCCATGGCATTCTCAGCTGGTAGAAGGCACAGAGCTAGTACAGTAAAAAAGAGGCAGACCAGCTTGTGCAGTACTTTCCTAGCAACACCTACGGCCTGCAGGATACTGTTATGTTAACTTCAATAAGAATAGAAACAGAATCTCTTTCTACCTTTTTTTCCTTTTCCCTTTCAAGTGTGTAAATGGAGGAGAGAGATTGAATGGGCCCCAGCAATTGCTGACCTTTGCATTTACAGTGCTACAGCAGTCATGACCTTCAGTAACAAGACAGGCTTTTGGTCTAATAAGCTGCATTTGTAATAATAAGGAGAAATAAATATCTCATCCGAATGCTAGTCTTTCCTAGTTTTGAGTGAAATTCGTAACTATCTAGTTTTTGCTTATGTGTTACTCTAAGGCATGACTCTAACACTTGGGGTTTTTTAAAGAATTCCTTGGTTTATATATAAGAAATTATTTACACATTATTTTTGTAGGTAACAGTTATAACAATTTGTTATAATAGTAATTCTTGTAATATTACACTCAAATGATACTTAATTCAGTGGGGCTACTCCAGTTGTAAATCAGCACACCTAAAGACTTGGAAATGGACTGTGCAGATAAATCATTACATCTCCATGAGGTCCTATTAGATACATCTTAGTTTCACCAACACAGATCAGACTGTAACACAGAGGATCTAAAATCATAGATCCCACTTGTCAAAATCAAAGTATGCTAAAATGCCATCATGATATTAGAATCCTGAAGCTATATTCAAAGAAATGTGAAATGAGAAAGTGAAGAGGTACAAGTAGGCTGTTTCATTTGTCCATGACTTTTCTGCACCTTTCTCCCAAATGACTCAAAAGAATTGTGTAGCCACTTCCCTCCTGATAGCATTAAGAATAAAATTTACATGTTTTAGGAAGTAAAGAGGGGGGAAATTGAGAAATCTACTTTAATTCTAAAAGTCTGGATGTCTGGAAGTCTGAAACTGCCAGGAGAATATGGAGAAGAAATGCAATAGAAATCTTCAGATGTGTTAAAGGCTCTGCAAGGAGGATGAGAATGTCCTCTGTATACAAACCAGGAAAAAAAATGGGCTAAAATTGTAGCAGATTTATATTTGACATAAGTGTAGCTTTCTAAGAGTAAACATTGCCAGTCTCTTGAATAGTTTAGCTGTCCTGAGGAACTGGATTGGAAAATGTCTACCAGTAATGATGACTATAAATGAATAATTGATCCTACTTTAGGTGGGAGGATGGACATGGGGACTTTCTGAAGTCTCTTCTCACTTGCTTTTTTGTGATTCTGTATACTTAAGATACCAAAGGGACCGATATTTGCCACACTAAACACTTAGTCAAACCATTTAAAACAGGCAAAACAGGAAGTCTGTAAGCAATGGTGATACATGAATTACTCTCTTTAGTAGAGTGGAGGCTGATTATTCGACTCCTTTAAAATATCCAGACAGATTAATTTCCTCATCTTGCGTACCTCTTCACTCAGAGTTCAGAAGACAAGTATGTTTAACAATATCCAATAAACAGATTCACAGATATATTCTCAAACCTATTACTAAAACTTAGAAGGGAGGAAATTTTTCCATTATGTCATTGAATTCACTGGCCATAGGCTCTGTGAATGCCATCTGACAGAATAGAGGCTAAAAAAAGCTTTTAGGCCTCTTAGCTGCTGGCTACAAGAGTAGCTGGGAGCCAAAGGTGTGCTGTCTTGTTACCTTGTCTTATGTGAAAATTTAACATACAGGAAAATTTCCTGAGAAACAAAATAATGTAAATTGATCCTTTTAATGTTTTGAGGCATATCAATAACATTTAATTTCACTTGTCAATTTTCAACGAAGGCTAACCTATGTCTTTCAAATAGTAGTGCTAGGACTCAAGCTTTATTTTTTTTTCTTTCAATCAATTTGCCAGTTGCCACTTTCTATTACATTAAAAAACAAAACACAAAAAAACCCCCAAATCACAACCAAAAACTAAACATCACCTGTGGTTTCTAATCCCTCGTGCCCTTCACACCAAGGGAAATGCTGTAAATAGCCACAAAGCCATCTCATTAATTCCTTTTAAGCGTCTCCTTACACTCTCCTTTGCCACACTAGCAGCAGTCCTTGGCTGAGACTTATCACCTCTCATGCTGGCAGATACAGTTTCTCGATATGCTCCCTCTCCTGGCTCATTCTCGGTGCATGCTTAAATGGTAGGGAAGGAATTAACTTCAGAACAGTTCATGGGAGATGTGGCACTAGCCTTGCTTCAATGGCAATACTCAATGCTGTAAGTCAGTCTTAAGCTTCAGGTAAAGTAGGCTTCTGAGGTCTGAAGAGATGGACTCTCTTTGAGCCAAGATGAAGTAAGGATCTAAACAAAATCATAGGATCTCTGGGCCTGACGGGATGCATGCCAGGAGTATTTCACTTCAAAGAGTGACAAGAAAGAGAAGACTCAGAATGAAGCATGTTTCTGACCTCTGAGGAAAAAGCACTAGGAAGTCTAGACAGACATCTTTACCATGTTAGCTCAACAATACAATATTCATCCTGTCTTCAGCTTGTAGTTCAGCTATTGCAGGGCAGACACTGCCATTAATGCTGAACTCTTCAGGGTTTGTGCCACTATTCATAACAAATCAGACCTATCTAGGCCCACCAGGTGCAAGTCAGTGCATCACCTGGAGTCTTAGTGCCCAGAAAGCACTTCCTACCATGTCTGCCTCAGCTTCTTCTGAGGGCATGAAGGCATGAAGGGGCTCTATCCCTGCAATTCCAGCACCATGTCTCTGAGGAAACCTCCATGCTACCAAGATGTCCACTAAGCTACTGATCTGCAAATAGCCACTTGCAGCTTTTGGGGTAAGAACTCTCACAGAACTGCAGGTGTGCTTCCAGGATTTGGCTATAATCACGCTGCAGGCAGTCAGTAGACTTAGCAGGGTGGTCTGAGGACAGGAGGCTGTGCAAGAAACATGTGAGCTAAATCACCACTATGCCTGAAGACATTCAGCTGGTGTGCTGCATCTCTGGGGATGCTCTCTTTGGTAGCAGCACCTCTGTAGGAGCTATTGCCTCTTCAGAAACACCTAAGCAGAGAACTCCTCTTGCTAGGGTGCACTACTATAGAATGAAAAAAGTGTTTCAAAGAAACACTTCAATTGAATTGCAGCAGATGCAATGCCTGCCCTTCCCTGAAAGGCAAACACATTTTAATAATGTGAATTATAACCTAAACCAGTATACTCTGTATAAGACTGTAAGTTACAATACAACCACAATACACCACATCCATACATTACATCTCTTCCACAGGTTTGCTTCAGAACAGCTACATAAATTAAGTTATGGTGGTGAGTAGTTATTAATACTGAGACAGCTTTAGTATAATCTCTATGATTTCCTTGGGCCTCTCTTCATTATCACCAATACTTTTCTGTTTTGTGATGTTTCTGAGTCTGAGGAAAATTCTCTGAGGACAGCTCATCCTGTCAACTCTCACAACACAAATGGATTTACCTTTCCTTTGACAACTATCTCTGGCCCTCAGAAAGCAGGTGTTTTATTTTGAAGTCTAATAGCTTTGACTTCTGGTTTCCTGATTTTTCCTTTGTGCTACAGCCACTAGATTGAAAACAATGTGGGTTTTTAAATCAAAGTGGAAAAAATATAGATTCCTTAATAAAAAGTAAGAAGGCTAGCAAAAATCCTTTTCAAGGAACTGAAATTTGTATTTGCTTTCTCCTTGCTGACCAAAGCTTTTCTTTAATACAAGTCTCTCATCAGCCTACCATGTGCTATAGTGCCACCAGTTAAAAGACAAAGATCTATATGTGTCTTTTAACCCCACTCCATTGCAGTGTATAAGGAGCTATTTAGTCTGACATTCATTTTGTTAGTTTCTACCAGCAGCAGCTGGCAGATTTCTCTGGGGTTTTCTTCAGAGCATCTGGCTTGGGTCAGGTCACTATAAAAAATTTATCAAACATCCTTTACAGGACTGATTCAAGCTTTTTTAAATAAGGAAATCTCATCTATCTCCAGTCTTACAAAGTTGGGGTTTTTTTTTTCCATTCTGTCAACACAGAAGATATATTAAGCATTGTGTTTAATGAGATATTGAACATCTCTTTGTTCTGGGTGTTATCTGGAGCAGGCTGTGCTTAGAAAACACATCACTTGGGTTTATTTTATTCTGTGGTTGGAGTAAGAGTTGTTATGTTGTGATAAAATATGTATTTCTTTGTTTTGGAAAGCAATAAAATGGACTAGACTCTAGGCTACATGTCAGCTCATATTGGAATGGAGCAGGACAGGCTGGGCAACTGCATAACCCAGATGAAATGTGGGGCTAATTGTGAGGATGATTATTTTAGGAAAAAAAAAGCCAAGTAGGAAGAATATAAGAACTTCATTTGGTGCTTCCTAATGTCCCTGGAAGGGACAGTGGATAGTTGATCTCTATCCATTTCAGTCATGCTAATTACAATTTTGTAGATCTCTGTCACATCCCCACAATTCACCCTTTTTTCACAGAATTCCAGCCCACCTAATCATTCATTGTATAGAAGCCATTCTTTACTATTTGATTGTCAAAAGGGTTCTTCTCCAAATATCTTTTAAGCTTTAATTTGTTCTTTCATGAGCGAGAAGACCAAAACTGCAAATAGTATTCAAAGGACAAGAAGCATGCATTAGTCCAGTGTTTTCTGTCTTGTTCTTTACTCCTTTCCTAATAGTTCTTAGCATTTGATTTAATTTTTTTGATTGCTGCTGAGCACTGAGATAGTGCTTTCTTGGAACTATTTATCCTAACCTTGAAGTCTCTCTCACTTCTGAGTGGTAATGGTCAGGTCAAAGTCCACTATTTGATATATAAAGCTAAGATTGTTTTCACCACAGCATTTCACAAAATGTTTTATTGCTCTGTCATGAAGCCATTTTACTCCTCTGTCATGAAGCCTCATAAGATATTTCAGCAGTTGTATGCTCAGCCCTAGTTCCTATTACATTGATAACTGTATCATCAGGAAACCTTGGAATCTCACTGCTCATCCCCTTTTCCAGGTCATTCTTGGGTTTGCTAAAGTACATGGGTCCCAGCATAAAGTTCTGTCAGACTCTCTTACTGAGAATTTTGACTGTTAGTTCATGTTATATTTTACTTATAGCTGTGTTTGTTCAGGTTGAAGAGAAGGCTAAAGGTAAATCTCATTGCTTTGTTTGGCTTTTTAAGATGAGATTATAGAGAACACAGAGCTGAACTCACAGGTTCACATAGGAAGGAGATGACAGAAATGAGTTGCTTTAAGGGCAATTCTGATTAGAAATAAGAAAGACTTTTTTCATACTGCACCGAGAAACCCAAAGAGCTTGTGGGATTTCTGTCCTTCAGGATATCCAAAGTTTGACCGTTCATGACCCCAAGACACCTTCTTTAAAGTGTAAGCAGGCATTATTTTGAGCAGGATGTTGGACAATAGGATCTCCAAAGTCCATTCAAACCTAAATTATTACAGGTTTAATGCCTTTAAGACAGAATTTTCCATCTTCCACCATGATTGTTCAATATCCTTTGTTGAAGGATATTGTCACGGCCTTTTGGAAATCCCAGTAAACTGGGATCATGATAAACTGTATCAACAAGATCACACAGAACCTCATACTTACTAGTAAAATCAGAGAACTCCAGGAGGATTACAAGGCAGTGCCATGTTTCCTCTTTTCAAGGTTCAATCTAAACCTCCCATTGCACAACTTGAGGCTCTTTCATCTCATCCTGTCCCCTGCTACCTGGAAGAAGAGGCTGAGTCCCACCTTGGCACAGCCTCCTTTCAGGCAACAGGAGAAGAGCAACAAGGTCACCCTCGAGCCTCTTTTTCTCCAGGTTAAACACCCCCAGCTCCCTCAGCTGCTCCTCACAGGACTTGTCCTCCAAGTCCTTCACCAGCTCTGTCGCCCTTCTCTGGACTCACTCCAGCCCCTCAATGTCCTTCCTGCAGTGAGGGGCCCAGAACTGGACACAGGATTTGAGGTGTGGCCTCACCAGTGCCAAGTACAGGGGGACAATCACTGCCCTGGTCCTGCTGGCCACATGATTTCTGATAAAGGCCAGGATGCCATTGGCCTTCTTGGCCACCTGGGCACACGCTGGCTCATGTTCAGATGACTTCTTACAGCTTAATTCAGCCTGTCTGTGCTCTTCGATGGAAGGCTGATAGCGTTGACCCTGTTCTATAGCCTTCCTCTTTGGGTCTGACATTTCAATCCAGCTTCTGTGCTACTTTTTAAGGTGGACAGTTTGTTAATTCAATTTGATTCTAAGCTCTAAGTAAACTCAGAATTCTAGCAATTATAATCTTGCAATTACATGGTACACTTTTTCATCCCATTATATTTTGTACACTAGGATCTCAGCATCCCACTGGCTATTTTTGTTCCATCAGGAAAAAATAAGGAACTACAACAGTTGTAAATTGGTAACCATTCAGTCATATCATCTGTAGTTTTGGTACAATTCCTTTGCTTTCAGTCTGAAGCAGAGCTTATGCTATTGTGTTTTGACCCTGGAGCCTGCTACTCTCCCTCTACTATTACCAGCATCTGAGTTCCATCTTCTGTTTCTCTACTACCCTGCTGAGACCTGAATGCTTTCACTGTCATTGCAAAATCATTAATTCTACTCCATCTTCCTCATCCTGATACTCTTCTATTCTAGCACTTTGATTTTGTTTTTAGCCCAAAGGGCAACAATATTGACTGTAACTGAAGACATTCTGCTACTCGTGAAAATCTCTCTAATTATGCCTTCACCACAAAAAGTGTTTCAACATATATAATTCTGTTTCTATTTTAAACATAAAACTACACTTACATAGACATTCCTTTCCATGCTGAATCTCAGGTATTGACCGGACATCACAGACCTCTCTTTTAGGAGTTCAGTACATAATTTTATATACCCTGAGAAGTGGAAAAAAACTAGTTAGAGTTTCATCTTTGCTTTCAGCATTTCAGCTTTTAAAGGTGACTTGCAAAGTAATTGGTGAATGTAAATCTTTGGCAACAAAATGACTATTGGAGACCAATGCAAAGTAATTTTCAGAACGTAATCTCCAGGCATCTATGAATTACTCACTTCAAACTTCTTCCTCTGTTTTTCATTTAGGAAGCATGGAACTTCACATAAACTGTTATATTGTATTGTTTGAATGTTGACTCAAGATTTTTCAGGGCAAAGCTTTTGATGGGGACACACTCATTTAGGTGCCATGGTTCTGAATTTCCTGCATTTTGACAGTTTGGTACTTCCTTATTCATCAAAAGGTATGTGTGTAGCTAAAGACTCAGAACAAATAGAGAGGATTATACATATAAGTAGATAAAATATATTTAACACATAAATAAGCAGCAGCTTTTTGGTAACAAAAATAACATTTTTGAAAGAGAAAAGGAAACAGCTGGTTTCCAGATCAATATTGAAACCAATACTTTAAATCACCTGTTTAAGATCACCTGTTTTACTCTGTATTGTGGTGGGAAGTGTGCAAGTCTTCGTTGTGACTCAGATTACAGCAACTGAAGAAAGGCTAAAGGAAGTAGCTACAGAGATTATTCAGCTTGATTGTAAAAGCACCATAGGATGTGGAATGCAAATGAATAGTAAGACCACAGGAATTGGATGTGACCCTTTGCCAATTCATCTCATTTCTAGTGACTCACTTAATTTGGATAATGTCACTTACTCAATCCATGCCTCAGCTTCCCCAGCTATAAAGATGGCACAACTGGCTGAGAATGGGGTTATCTCCCATGTGATTTTTCTCTTTTTTTCAGGGTACTGAATTGGAACAGAAAAGTTCAAAATTATTTGCAAAACAAACATTCCCCATGTTTGGGGGGATTCCCCATGTTGTTTTGGAATTACCACAACTTCAATTTTCATACTTTCTCTGTAATACAGCTGTGCCTCTTAAACTGAAGTGTTTGGCTTCTTAAATACAATATATATGTCACATCTTTTTCATCAGTGGCTGTTCTTTCAAGAATTTAGTATCCTATAAAGTTCAAACAAAATGAATCAAAATTAAAAAGTTCTACACCACAGAAACAAAACATTTTTTCTCCAGTTGAACAATGCAGTTGATACTGACAGATTCCTGACAAATGCTTTCATTTTGATGAAACTACATTTCGTTTGAAGTCATTAACCAGAATGCATATTGGTTTTATGACATCTGATTGTTCTTGCCTCTCATCTGACATCTTCTTTCACAGGTAATAATTATTTTTCTGTCTGTCTTTCCTTCTGTCTTCCAAAAATTCTTTACTCTTACAAATATCCCCTTTATTACACGTTTCAAACACTTTTTTTCTCCTCATTTTGTATAGCTGATTAAAATAATGAAGTTAAGTTCAAAGCAACTGTTTCCAGGCTGTGCTTAGTGTGAATTTTGCTGTTTCTTCTTGAATGTGAAAGGGCTTGTGTGCCTTAAAGTTTGTTCATATTTTCTGTTTATGTCCATGGGATAATTAAAGATACTTTCTCCTATAAACTTTGCCCCACTACTTTTTAAAGCAAACTGTTCCATCAAGACTCTTGTGCTGGTTTTAATACTAACACTGACTTTTAAGGAATCTTGCAATTTATGAATAGAGATGGATGAGATTACAATAAGGCTGCAATAGATTGTATGACTGAACTTGCCATAGCACATCTTCCACTGTATGAAGAACTCTGGGAAATGACACCATTCTCCCCTCACTGCAATCTTCTTACCGGCTGCTTCTTTACAGCTTGTCTAGTGAATCAGATGTTTACTGCCAATTAGCCTTGATAAAACTGCAGGAGTTTCTTGGATTCTCTCGACACTAATATTTCTGAGTTGCTGGCAGCTTTTGGAGGGCTTGTGGCCACATGTACAGCAAGAGACCTCAGTATACTTTCACACTTTTTTTATTTGGTGATTTAGGTCATTGAGATCTCACCCTTACTGCACTATCTACTGCAGTCATAGGATAAAATGTTCAAGATTTTATTGAAGATTTTCTTTTGGAGCAAAAATAATGTTAAGACACTTCAATTGACAGCAAATAGATTTATTATTATATTAGATGTGTTTGCCAAAACCACTGGAGCGACAATACAATTCTTATTCCAAAAAGATATGGTCCACAATTACAGAAAATGCGTTATTTCTATGCTTGAACTGAATAATTTTTCAACTGTTCCAACTTCCAGATTTCTGACTAAAAGTACTGGGTCTCTGTTTCTTCTGTCTGAGCCCCAACACTTCTCAGCCTTTCTGAAATACATAAAAAAGATACTACAAATGTAGGGTCTTTCTATGAAATGGCCATATGCAGAGTTTCCCTGAAATAAATGGGGTTGGATTTGCCTGAAGTATCAGCTTTACACAATGGGTTCAGAAGAGAAACAAAAAGCAGGTGATGATTTTCTTAGGATGGAATGCAGTGTCAGTTATATCACTTTTCCACTTTCTTCTAGTCAAAGGAGAAAAAGTGGAAACTGGTCTTAGTATTTTGGAAAATGATGTTGAACTTAAAACCTTGTTAGTAACTCTGAGTTAAATAATCATCATTTAACAAACACTTTTGGAAAGTAGTCTGATTGAAATAAAAATCAGCTCATAACAGATTCAAATCAGATAGGTGTTTGCAAATGCACTGGTGCACCTAAAAGGGTCTGATTTGGAGCTGCACGCACAGAAGCATCATGTCAAGGAGGATGAAGGTGACTGTTCCTGTTTATGCATTTTTGGCAAGCTGCACCTGAAGGATAGGAGGATTTTCTGGAAACTGTCATGCCAGAAATACACAGCTAAACAGGAGAGAACTGAGAAGAGCAAAGGGAATAATTAGAGACTTATGGGGGTGGGACAGGGTTTCTAGTCTATTTTTTTAAGGAAACCAAGCTATGCAATTGCACAGTTTTTCTGTCAGTGCTCCAGCAACAACATTTGAAACTCTTGACCAGCTGGAAGAAGCCTGACAAAAAAGAGAGGTTTAAAAACACTGAGCTTCTGCGGGTTTTACAAATATAAGCAACCAGATAGAGGAGACTCAGATTTGTGTGCCCAATAAAGAACAGGTGGAAGTGTGAACTCAGCTGCATTATTTGACACAAGAGAATCCAAAGCTGTCATCCAAAAGCAGGCTCCATAAGGTTTGCTGTCAATAGAACTGCTTGTTTGCTGTTTAGAGGTTGGGGTGTTTTTTGCTTGCTTGTTCGTTTTGTTGTTGTTTTGTTGGTTTTTTTGTTTGTTTGTTTGTTTTGTTGTTTTTTTAAAATAAGATATATTTAAAAGACGCCCAAGACTTCTGCCTGAGATGATTTTTAAAATGTTTGTTGAGGCAGGATATAGGTACTCATTATAAAATTATGCATAATACCAGATCTTGTCCAGAATAGGCCCTGAAATTCCTACCTGAAATGAAATCCCTTTGTGTCAGTGTTTTCTCTCTGCCTTGGAAAGGACTCTTTCAATTTCTTCTCCTGCTAGAGATAGCTCTGACCTTCTTCTCTCTCTTCAAATACCGTGATACCACCAAACTTAAAGAAATGAAAAGTCATGAGTCAGATGCCAAAAAAAACCCCTGCTCTTGAAAATGATATGTTGATAAAATATATTTTCCT
Organism: Lichenostomus cassidix; assembly: GCF_008360975.1. Lineage (NCBI taxonomy): Eukaryota > Metazoa > Chordata > Aves > Passeriformes > Meliphagidae > Lichenostomus > Lichenostomus cassidix. The sequence continues at coordinate 83,186,995 of NC_139483.1, read as the reverse complement.
TTGGATTTGGTCTGTCCTTGAAATTTTTGAAATGCTTCAACTTCTTGAGAGAGAGGGAAGTCACAGTGTCACACTTTTATTAACTTATTGTGAGAAATTACTCTGAGCCCTTGATGCCACACGATGTTTCATCCTTCATGCTGTCCCTCAAATGGCAAACCCACTGAGACTGAAAACTCCTCCACTGCTTTCACTATCCCCAGTCTTCCATCACTGTGAAAAAAACCACCACTCTTCTAAGCAAGGAACCTACAGGAAAACCATCTGAATCATTTGCTTCTTCTTTCAGTTTGTCTCATGCACAAAACAAACCATCATGACTGCTCACAGCTAGTAAAAAGGGAGTACTAGTGGAATTGAGAAACTTAGAATGTGGCATCTGGTCAATCCAAAAGAAAGATATGGGGGAGAAGGAATGTTCCTAAGATTGAGAGGAGGTTTAGAATAATAAAGAAATATGCATTTGTCATGCGTAGGGCATGTTATAGCATCATGTTATGATGCCCTATGCATGAAAACAAGTGAATACTTGTTATGAACTAAAAAGACAAGGTCACGGATTCAGTTACAATAATTGGCTTTTCAAGTTTAGGGAAGTCATTTACCTGATATGTTACAATAGCTATATTAATATTCCATTTCTAGATTTCACAGCAGTTTTCTTGAGATTGGACTTCAGAGAAATTGATTAAATAGGATGCCTGTCAATGACAAGACTTTGGATGTCACTAAGCAGAGGTAATTCTAACTAACCAGGCAATGAAATTCTCTTCAAGGTTCTCATATCATTCCAACTTTGGGATATAATATATTGAACTAGACTGGGCTTCCCACACACTGTTGACTGGATGACAGTGTCAGATGTTTCATCATTATAGAATAAAAGTGAGCAAATCTATAAACCGACCGCTAAAGGTTGGAAATACTGTCAAATAAGAGCGCAGTCTCTTCATGTAGCTCTGTCAAAAATGAGATTAGTTTGATAGTTTCTTCTTTATTTCTCTCAAGTAAATTCTACTGTCTTCGTACAAAAATAATACAAAATCATTTGCTATGTCTAGGACCTTGTAGACATTAGGGGAAGCATTGCCAAAAGCCTGAGAGAGGTGAACCTTCCCATCTGCTCAGCTCTAATAAAGCCACATCTGGAGTGACAATTCTAGTTCATGGCTTCCCAGCACAAGAAAGACATGGACATACAGCAGCTGGTCGACTGAAGGGCAATGAAGATTAGGGATTGGAGCACGTCATATGAGGAAAGGCTGAGAGATGGAACTAGTCAGCCTAGAAAACAGAGGGATCTTACAGATGTGAATAAATATCTGGTGGGAGGGTGTAAGCAAGACTCTTTTCAGTGGTGCCCAATGACAGAGCAAGCAGCAATGGGCAGAAACTGAAATACAGGGGGTTTTGTCTGAACATGAAAAAAGACTTTTTTACTGTGCAGGTGGCTGAGCACTGGCACAGGTTGCCCAGAGAGGCTGTGGACTCCACACCCTTGGAGACACTCAAAGCCATCTGGATGCAGACCTTTGTAACCTGTTTTAGGTGACCCTGCTTGACCAGGTTGGCTGGACCAGATGTCCTCCAGTGGTGCCTTCCAACCTGAATGTTTCTGTGATTATGTGCTTTTCAGCAACACAGTTTTAGTCACAATATTGACTTGGTGCACTCCAACTTTCATAACTTTTTAAACACATATTCTGCAAGAATTTTCAGCTTTCCCTTTTAAGTTATAAGAAACTTATATATAACATATATATATATATATATAAAAAAACCTATACTCTTTGTATTAATTTTGTATTTTCCACAGAGCAGCAAGAATTCATGTGCTTGACCCAGCATAAAGCAATTAACACAAATACGGAACAGATATAAATGACTGTGCCAGTAATTAATAGGCAGAAATGTGAGCAGGATAACTTAACCTCATGCAGTATTTTCTTAATAAAATTATCTTGGAGACACTTGGATGTTATGGTCTTAGGTCTTTTATATTTTGGTTAGCTTGTGCTTAAAGCTGCGATTCTTGAACATTAAGGACATTGCTCTAGCGAATTAATCCTTGCAGTTACTTGAGCTATATCTTTTACTTGGCATATGCAGGTCCACCCAAATTATCTGAATGATTGAGTATGAACTACCTAGGAATACCTCCAAAAACATAATCATAGCGTCTATTATTACGATTCTAGTCATGTCATATTTTAGTTGCTTCTGATACTAAACATATGGTGGTACCTCACCTTCTTCTCATCATCTTATTTTTTTCAGTCTTGCTTCCTTTAGTTTTGAAGATGCTGCCTGTTGTTAATGAATGGATAAATTCTTCAGCACCAGCCTGTTACATGAAGGCTATCTTCCCTGCTGGTCACAGATGGTGAGAAGTGATTTTATTGATTTGCTAATACTTAGCTAGAAGGATTACATCTAGCAGTAATAATGTGGCGAGGCCCTGGGACAAATCACCACACGAGTTAGGCAGGGTCTGTGTCTTTAACTGAGTGTCACATTATTTTATTTACCAGCTTTGCATAGTGCTTTGCTTATTAACACCACTGTAATCTCTTCTGAGCCATCTGTCGGTCATTCAAGTTTCCGTTTCCTTTATGTGCTGGAAAAGTTGAGAGACTTCAGTTTCTAAACTGAATTCAGACATTATCCTACAAAAAGTTCTGGTGGTAACCAGAGTGCTTGCTATGTTTTTTCTTTATAATTTGTGTTATCAAATTATGTCCTGCAGAAAATCTCATAGGGGGACACAGGCAGATGGCCATAGTAATTCCTCTCAAGTTCAAAGGGTCATGAAGGTTCATGGCTCTCAGAATTTGTGTGAGAGGTGTTAGTGTGGCTGGCAGAAATCTGGTCCCTCTCCCTATTCCAAACTTGGCAAGTTTGGCAGAAAGAAGCACTGAACACTGCCAGCATAGATTTTTTTTTTCCCTTTGGTTCATGCTCATCAGATGATCTCTCTAGAAACCAGAGCTGTTTCTGTGCTGTGACCTCTGCAGAAGTGTGACTGAGAGGTCCTAAAGTGTCAGCATGAGTTACTGGTAGCACACATTTTACTTGAAAGGGCAGTTTTCTCAGTATTTTAGCTTTGCATTTCTAAGTAGGCTTAGATTTCATTCACTGATAGGCACATGTGAGAGCAGAGGACCCTTCAGAGCTATAGGCATGAGCTTCTGGCCAGTGGACTACATGCAGATGATCTCCTGTAGAGAAGCGCTGTTACATTCATTACCACCTACCCAAAATGAAGTTATTCAGAGCTGGTAGACCAGAAACCGGCAAGGAAGCGATCTCTGTTTGGACACGACGTTTTGTTTCACTGTGCACTAACCCCTCAGCCGAGCAGTTGGTACTGTGACACGTTTCGTGGCCGGTTTTAGTGGGTCAAACTAGTTAAAAAATGGATCTGATAGACAGGAGCACTCATCACCCGCGTGGGAGCTGTGTGGGGAACATGGCATGGGTGCCATGAGGGGTTTAAGAAGCGTATTAGGAAAGTGCTGAAGCGTGGGACCCTCAAGAAGGGACGGCCGAAAGGTGACAGCGCTGGCTCAAGGCAAGGGGGGCTGCAGCTGGGGCGAGCACGGCTCACGCCCGAGGGAGTGGCGGTAGCAGCGGAAGCCCGAGGCTTCCCGGAGCCCCAGGCAGCCCCGCAGTAATCCCGCACCCTCCCGAGGGTGGCCCTGCCTCGGGCGAGCCGGCAGCCCCGACCGGCACCCGGGCGAGCACCGGCGGTGCGGAAAGCTGGAGGAGGACGTGAGGAGGGCGGCAGTGCCGTGGCCAGCGCCGCGGCCGTGTGGCCGCCGGACGAGCCCGGGGGCGGCGGGCAGAGGGAGCCGCGGCCGGCCAGAGTGCCCGGCGCGGGCAGGGGCAGAGGCAGCGGCGCTGCGCCTCGGACTCCGCCTCACCGGCACCGAGCTCCCCTCCCTCCCTCGCTCCCTCCCTCCCTCCTCCAGCGCCAGGCTCGCAGCGGCGGAGCATCTCGGCGGCGGCGGCAGCACCCGCCCTTCCCGGCCGGCCGGCGGCGCGCACCGCCCCCCCGCTCCCGCACGCAGCCCGCCGGCGGCGATCCGGAGCCCTCCGCGCCACCGCACCCCGCCCCGCACGCCCACCGCCGGGAGGATGGGCTGCGGGCGGCGGCGCGGCAGCCCCTGAGCTCCCCGAAGCCGCGGAAACAAAGGGAGCGAGCAGCGGCAGCACCGGGCCGGGGTGGATGCAAGCAACCATGAAAGGCTGGGTCTCCGCCTCCTCCGCTGCTGCCAGAGAGCTGCCGGCTGCCGCTGCTCGGAGGACTACCCTGTGAAGGGGGCGGAGGAGAGGCTGGCTGGGTTCGCCGTGCAAGGGTAGAAGGTGTAAGGGAGAGGCGGAAAGAAAATGTCTTCTTCGGTGGGGCCCCGCGGCCCTCGCCCGCCCACGGTGCCTCCTCCGATGCAGGAGCTGCCCGACCTGAGCCACCTGACAGAGGAGGAGAGGAACATCATCATGGCAGTGATGGACCGGCAGAAAGAGGAGGAAGAAAAAGAAGAGGCCATGCTCAAGTAAGCAGACGCCAGTCATTCATTCATTCGGGCACTCATTCATGCACCGATCGCCGGCTGGCGGAGCGGGCGCTGCCACAGCGGGACCCGGCCGGTGCCCGGGGCTTCGCCCTGCTCGGCGGGGCTGGCGCCGCGGAGCCCCGGTCCCGTTCCGCTCCCGGCCCGTAACTTCCTCCTCCCCCACCCCGGGCAGCTCCTCCCGAGGCAGCACCGTACGGCGGGACGGAGCGGGACGGCGACCCTTCCCCGCCCCGAGGGAGCCGGCGGCCCAGGGCGGGCAGAAACCCCGCCGCGGGGGTGAGGGGCGAGGTGGGATTCCTTTGGGGTCCCCAAAACCCCGCCTCTGCCAGGAGGGGCCGCTGGGTGGGGTTTCCCTCCGTGCGGGAGCCTCCGCGGCTGCCGTGCTGCCCCCGCCTGGCTCGGCCCCCGCTGCCGCCCGCCGCGGGGCTGAGGCGGCTGCCCCCGCCCGGCACACCCCCGGACCCCTCTCGGCCCGCCCGACCCGCCCGCCGCCAGCTCCGGGGCGGGCAGCCGCGGGCAGCGGCGCTCTGTGGGGCAGCAGGGCGTTTGTAATTAGGAAAGAGATGGAATTAGTCGCACTGCTCATTCCAGCGGGCGGGCGGGCGTGCGTGGTGGCGGGACGGCGGGGGAGTGGGTTTATCCCGCTGCCGGCGGCACGGGGAGGGGTGCGGGGAACGCGGGGTGTGGGTGGGTGCCATGTTTGGAAACCAGATCCCCACAGCCTCTTTTGAACCTTTTCCCTCACCCCCTCGTCCCTGCCAAACAGCGCATGTGACCACATTTTCTAGCCTCCTCCGTGTCAGTCGGAGGCTTCAAACGTAACGTTGCTGAATCGCCTACTGCGAGTGATGAGAATAAACAGATTGGAGTCGTGGCCTGTGGAGGAGAATCACGGTTTCTCCTGTTCTGACAGCCCGTCAGGCCTGTTCGCTCTGGGCGGGAGGTGGTGGGAGAGGTGACTGGAACAGTGCAAGCCTCTGACGCCACACAGAGCCTCCGTGCCACAGGAGGTGTATCCTTACCTCACTGTCGCCTGCTTGCGTGCACCTGTGCTGGGAAGGGATGCGCTGAAGGTGTGACGTGATCTGAGTGTTTCTTTTGGCTGCATCGGAAATACCCACTTGAGCCATGCAGGTGCCAGCTCTTCCCCACGGTTTTCTGTGACCGATGGAGACCAAACCGCCGCAGGCTCCTGACTTCGGCCCCGTGCACTGTGCGTGGTGAAGCTGGGACGACGTTTTAGTACATTGTTGTCCCTGTCCCTTCCTATTCGTGCGTGACTCTGAGTATTTACAGGGGCTACTAGAGATCCCTGCAATGGTGGGTAGAGGCCCAGTTGCCAGCGCTGTGCTGGCGAGGAGCTGTCCGGGACTGTGGTGCTTGGATCTCAGTTCAAGACGAGGAGTTCAGATTGCTGTTGCAGTTCACTGTGCTTGGGGTGTGGCTACCCTTGGAGGTGGGGTGATTGGAATGAGAAATGTTCTGTGAAAATTCATTGTGTTAGTCACTGTGGGGAAACGTGAGTGAAGGATCCCTCCTCAGTTTCTATTCATCAGAAGAAAATTAAATAAAGGAGTAGCTCAAAGACTCTAAACTATATGTATCCTTCTGTTCCTTGTCCTCCAGCACAGCTGCTTCTTTACAAATACTTAACTTTTATTCTGTGAAGAAGATTACTGGTTCTGTGATGACGTTGTACAGGAATACTATAAATCTTACAGTAACTGTGAGAATGAACTTCTGTTGGTAGAGATTGTATTTTCATAGCCTATTCTTGTTAACATTGGGTAGAGAATAAATTTTCCTCCTTTTTTTCTCTGCTTTTTTTTTTTTTTCTTTTTTTTTTTTTTCTTTTTCTTTTGCATTGGCATTTCAAAATTCTGGACTGATACTTCATTTTCTGTGAGATTACAGGAATCTTCAGCAGTTTTACTAAATGAGCTTGGGACACTTCAAATATAATATTTAGAAGAGAACAAAAATGGTGCTTTGTGAATTCAATTGGAAATTATTTTGTATTATCTTCAAAGGTTTGTGATGCCCAAATTTAAAAGTTTGTTTCCTTACAAAAGTTCTTTCAAATAATGAGAATAACAGTCTTGGCTCCGAATTGGCCTGAGAAATTATGATTTTAAATAGATTTCTGTCTTTATTTAAAGAGCCAGAAATTAAGGGAAAATACATTAGAAAACTTACAAACCTGTATACTCACTGCAGCTACATTGTTAGTTTGTAAAAATCAGGTCACAGCAAATAGTCTTCTTATGGGTTATGATTCGACTCAGAGAGAGCCACTAGATTTTCTGAGATCATTTGCCTTTTCTGTATGCTGAGCACTTACTTTCTTTTTGGGGTAAGAGTTTGACACACCTTTCCATGGAGTAACTTTTCTAAGACTGGAATTTCAACAAGAATTTACTTCCATAATTTTATAAAGGTTTGTTACAAATATACCGTGGTGCTATCAGATGACACAGCTATATTATAAAAGTCACATAGCGTCACCATCCCTTCCTATTATCTTTGTTTAAAGATTTTCTGATTATACCAATGTCTCAACAAAACTGCCACCAGTTTTCATTAAAACCACCTGGTGGAGAAATGTTTCCATCTGTAACACCCACATGCAAATCTGTAATTTTCCCTGAAAATGAAGCTGAGAATCAGTGCTGCAAACTAGGCTACCTTCAATCCTGGGCTGATCAGAGGCCGGATATGTGCTGTCTCATGAATCATACAGGCTAAAAAGGGTACAGCATTTCTCTCCTGTTCTGGATGTCCTGATAGCAACGAAAGTTTCTAAAACAGTACTTGTAATTTTCCTTTCCAGCACTCCTCATAGCAGAAGACCATAGGAAGAAATATTGGTTAAATGACTCTTCTTCTCATGGTGATCATAAAATTGTGGATTTAGGGGAATTTGAAGTACTTCTGTGAGTAGACTGTATGGATTTCAGGGGAAGTGAAAGCAGTTAGGGTCATTGGTAAAGAGGCTGTGTCCTTCCTCGGCTCTGTACCTCTCTATCTTCCTGATCCCTGTTTCTGACTCTGAGCTAAAAGCCTTCTTGTAAACCCTCTCTGCTAGTTCATGCTGACATCAGCGTACTGCAGCGTGCCAGCCTGCAAACAGGGTGCTGTTACAGGGTGCAGGACTATGGACGCTGAGCTGCTTTCACTGCTTGCACTGGAGAATTACAAATGCATCCTTTGGTTTGAGACCACCTGCTTGTTGCTTTCCAGGATCTTGCTCTATCTGTCATTTTGTTGGCCTGCTGAGTTTCCTGCAGCAGTGTGGGACTAACAGAGCTTGACACCCCCTTAGGATAAAGACATACAAGTTACACTGGCCAGTGTGACTTTCTTTTTCTAGGTACACCTGGTCAGCAGCAGAGACCTTGTCTTCCTCTGACACTCCCGATACCGGATTTCACACTGCTGTGGGTGGTGTTTGTGGAAGGGGAACACTTTGCTATCCTGTGACCTGTTGAATACTTTGGAGTAATGTGTTGAGGAGTTTGGACTTTTGTGAAGGTTCATTTTTTTGCTCCTTTTATGAACAAGTGTACCTTGGCTTGAGGAACACTTTGCCATTACCTGATTGCCTTGAAATTGCCTTCACATCCAAAGGCAGGTTCTGCATTTCTTCTGGAATAGGGGCAGTGTCACTAGGTATTCCTGAGATCATATCCATGCCTTCATTCAGTGAACTGTGGTTCCAGTCTGTTGCATGGCACTGAAGACTCAAATCCACATAACTGCTTTGATGCTTGCCAGGCACTAAATAGAAACTGAAGCCTTGAGTGCAGTCCCACAGTCTGGGAGTAGGAAGCAGGTCCTCCATCTTCTCTTGGAGCTTCAGATCTTTGTTTTTTGTTCCTCTGTGCTGAGAGAGCATCACCTTCCTGTTTGCTACACCTTTGAAACCATCATTGAGAGCAGTCTATTGAGTAGATGGGGCTTTACCATGGTATCGTCAACTCTCATCCACTCTTGTTTCCCTGTTTCACACTGACTTTGTCAGATTTTGTGCATATCTCTGAAGACTATAGTCTCCATCATCTCTTTTAATGGTACTTGGCCTTAGACACCCAAGCTTTTGCTGTTCTTGTATGAGTAAATATTTGCATAGGACAATAGTAAAATGGCCTCCTCTGCAGACTAATTCACATCGGAGGCGTTTTTTCCTGTTTTACTTGGTAGATACTCCTGTAGCTGGAAGGGAAGAGTTTCTGTTGAGTGGCTGATGTCTAGCCTGAAGTCCAGATGTTGCCCAACAGGTGACTGATGTGACTAAAAAATTGTGAAGAAGCATGAGAGGGTAAGTTTTCAAAGAGACTGAAGAGAGAAACAAACTGTCATTAGCAAAAGTGTGTGTGGGGGGAGAATTGAAAGAAAAAATAGTTAAAAACTTTTAAATGTACATTTAAACACTAGGTAGCCTGAGACAACTATATTGCTTGTGGGTATAAGGTGCCTTGAACTGAAAAAAACATAGTTATACACAGCACACTTCAATTGCAGACAATCACAGAGTTATATATATGTGTGTACTTAAGATGAAGTTTGCTTATATGTAGTTGTGTGCCTTATCTCATGGGGCTAAGCAAGTACTTAGTGTAAACTACGGCAGCTGAGAACACAGCTGGTTGATTTCCAATTCTGTTCAAATTTTGACCAGTAATTAGGAGGTGGTTCCTAGTAACCATGGCATTCATTTGCTGGAGCAAACTTAAGTGGGGATAAAAGCTCTTATTAAGCTTCTGATGGGACATAAGGCTGTGAGATTGTTGGCTGAGGTAGAGGCAGTAGTAGGAAAGTTAACTCAGATGTGGGAGACACTTTGTAGTTTTGTTGACTCTAATTGAGTAGCTTCAGTAGAGAGGGTAGCAGGTACGTGAAACCTTCCCATCTTAAAAGATATCTCAAGATTTTTCATGGCAGTTAATAATTAGGGAGAAGTTGATCCTAACACTATTTTGACCACCTAGTATGGTACACAAATGTAGTATAGAATATAATGTTGAATAGAACTTAGGTCTCCAGAATCAGTAGGGATAGTGCAGCTACTCATGTTTCAGGGCTGCCAAATCCTGGTCACTTGCAGTTGGTGAGAATATCTGTTTCGTGGTTTGCAAAGTAACCTCTCTATAATTTCCTTGGGGCACCTGGAAGCTTCTAGCCTGCACTACTGCGTAACTCAAGATTAACCAATTGGCCGCGAGGCTTGTGCTCTCAACCAGTTTTCTGGAGACAATGTCTTTCCTTCTCTCTTTCTAGCCTACCTGGACCACACCTAACATTGTCAGAAAACATAGAATATTGCTCAAAGCACAGTGGCAGCTGCTGCCACCATCATTTTGTATAGCACTTATGGGAAACATAAGGAACTAGGATTTGAAGACCTTCTTAGCCTGTGTGCTGTAAGTCCCCTGATAATAATTGCCCTTCCATAAACAGGAAGGAAGAGGTAGGATCATTCTTCCTCCTTTCTGTTGAAACTGGGCTACTTTGCAGAAATAAAAGTGAGAGTCAGGGGGCCACCTTGAGGAAATCTGTCCTTATCTTTAGGATAAAGGGTCGAAAGCCTATCTTTAATCCCACTGAGAAACAATGGAGGAATTGAGAGTTTTGGGAACTGGTTGTGCATTTGGCACCTGTGGCTAGCACAGGCTTTTCCCATGAGAATTCTTCTTGTGTTTTATAAATAAAGATAAAGTTTGGATGTTATTGGAACAGTGTCCCAGAACTTGGACGGTGCAGGCCTGGCCAATCAGGCCTGGGGGAAGGCTTCTGACTGACCAATCTGGGTGACTTTTGAAAACTCTATATATATGATGAAATCAAAATGATAAAGGTCATTCCTTCTTGCCACTGAGAACTGGTGCTTTCTTTACTCTGCTAGCTGCTCAACAGCGACAGGCACCAAGGAATTAAAGGATAAAATAGATAAACAATACCAAGACTCTCTCCTCTGATTAAGACTCCCTCTAATTAATTCTTTCCTTGGCTGCATGAATCTCACTTTCTCTACAGCGGAGCAGGAAGAATGGAGGCTTCTGCTTGAGAGCCTTGATTTCTTCCTTTGTACCTAGAATTCGGAACCACCATGTTTGAGATCCTGTGGTGTGCTGGGAGTAGAGTGCAAGTTGCTTCTTGTGTGCATGGGTGTTTTAAGGTCCTGGAATCACCCAGACTGTTCAAATACTGCTTTGCACCTTTTCCTGGTAGTGCCAGCTCTCATCCTGACACTTGAATGTACAAATCCATGCTGAAATGATTTTACTTTGTAGAACTGCAGGAGTATGGAAATATTCTAGTACAACCCCCTGCTCAGAGCAGGGCCACCTGCAGCAGGTAGCCCAGGACCATATGCAGGTGGCTTTTGAGTATCTCCAAGGATAGAAACTCCATAACCTCTCTGGACAGTATTCAGCTACCCTCATAGTAAAAAGTGTTTCCTGTCACTCAGACAACAGGGAACCTCTTGTGTTTCAGTTTGTGTCTATTGGTTCTGGTCCAGTCACTGGGCACCTCTGGGAAGAGTTTGGCTCTGTCTTCTTTAGTCCTCTCCACTGGGGATTTGCATGTTAAAATCCTTCTAAGTCTTCTTTCCTCTGGCTGAGCAGTCCCCGCTCTCTTAGCCTTTTGTCATATGATGTGCTCCCATCCCTGATCTGTATTTATGGCTCTTTGCTGCACTGGCTCCAGCATGTCTTTCTTGTACCAAGGAGCCCAGAAGTAGACTTATCATCCAGATGTGGCAGAGAGCAAAGATCACCACTTTTAATATGCTGATGATGCTTTTCCAATGCAGCCCAGGATGGCATTGGCCTTCTTTACTGCAAGCATATGTTGCTGGCTGATGTTCAACTTGGTGTTGACCAGGAATTCTCAGTTGCTTCTCTGCAGAGCTTCTTTTCAGCTGGTTGGTCCCCTGGGATTATACTCCTTTTGCAGGACTTGGCATGTCCTTATGCTGAATGTTTTAAGGCTTACAAGAGAGACTAGTATCTAAACATGTTCTCAAAATGTTCAGGGGAAGGACTGCTTTGGTCATTGCTTCTCACCGCTTTCTGTTTAAGGCCTTTGCTCAGAGAGGAAGAGAGAGATTTGAACAGTGCAAAAACCGTTGTGGCCTTTTGGCCAATGGAAGCATCAGAAAGAATTTAACAACATTTGAAGCCTCAAGTTTTCATCAGTCTGATAGAGCAGGTGTGGCCATAAATGTGTTTTGATAAAGGAGGCAACTTGTGGTAACCTCAGGATTGCAAGGAGTGTTTTCATGCCTTTCAGGGTATTTTAGAGAATTGACAGTGATTTTTTTCGCTAGAAGGGGGACTGTGTAAGGAGACTGAGGAGTTGAAACATATTCACAACTGCACACAGTCACCAGCAAGGCAATTATAAGACAGTCATTGACTGATCTAGTGGGCAGCCATCTCACTGCCGAGGAGGAGCAGGAGACTGTCAGCAGACAATAGCAGATTGATAGGCATTTCTTAAAAGCTACAGAAGAATGGGAGGTGATAGGGGATGATAGTAATAAACATCCCTACCATCTTATAGACACAGGTTTCACATTGGCATATACTGAATTTTTGGAACATCTGAGGTGCAAGCTGTTGTCTAGAGCTCTTTACTGGCCCAGTTTAAGTGGTTTTACTGAAATGCACAGAGCATTGTTTCTGAGCTTGTGTCTTCAAACATGATTCTCCACTTGATACAAGAATCTGCCAGAGCTTCATTACTGGCTTTGTCTGACATTGCGCTAATACTTTCTAACTAAGAAGTCTGTCATTCTTCAAATTCATGGGAATTATCTGTGCCCTACAGAATGGTGAAGACAAAGACTAGGTGAAAGAACATGATCTCTGGGCAGGAACCTCTCAAAGTACAGAATTGTTATAAACCTTACCTTAAAAGGAATTATGCAGAAGCAGTTTCTTAGAGGGGGAGGGTACCATCCCGTTGTTTATTTTTCAGGAAAATAGCAGAGAGAGAATAATATTAAGAGAGATTTGAAATTCTTAGTCTTGTCAATACCCTTTTATTTCTGAAGACTCATATGAAGAATTTTTTGCATCCTTGGGTAGGAAAGCAGCTAATAAAGATGTAGCATGCTTCCTTCATCAGGCAGTTACTAAGCATTTTAAGACTTGAGCTTAATGCCTTAAGAAAAGGCTGTTTAAAAATACTGCTGCCCTTGTATTCAAGCTTGCTGGAATGCAGGCATTATTGAAGGTGGAAAATGACAAAATTGAAATTCTGTTTGGGGTTGCCAGTAGTTAGAGCCAATTATAATTTCTAGCCTGTTTTACCTGCTCCTTCACTCTACCCACTGGTGGCTGCTGCATTTGTCTACTCCCCTGGGCCTATCAGTTTTAATTAATAGATGTTAGCAAGCAATTACATTTTGGGGGAAAAGCTTGCGTGCCTATAGTCTGACTTCAGTTCCTAGCAGGGATAAAATATGTAAAAAAAATCTTATGTCATCAATTACAGACACAGAGTAGTTTCATTCTGCTTTTTCAAAATACTTACATAAATTTACAATTAGTGCAAAGATTTACACCTCACCAGATTTACACTTCTGTATGATTTACCTCAGTCAAATCCAGGTATTAGATCTGTAAGGATGCAGATACCTTATCAGATCTCTGCATCTGTCAAGAATTATGATTGTTTTATCCCTTATTTTATACTTCATAGATATGGTAAAATATTATGCAATGTTTATAGTGTAGCCTAGTTTGGGAATCTAGGCAGTAAATGTTAGTCAGACTTACTTTTGATACGAGTATCAGAAAAGAATACCACTACGAGGTTGATTTAATAATTTTTAGGTAAGACAGTTGATGGGACGGCATTGTAATTCTTTGTACTTAGAACTGAAATAATCATCCTCAAAATCTGATTGCATGACAAATACTTACATCCAGAGAGAGTTTTAAACAAGAAAGTCATGTTCCAAATATATTTTCTGGCACTGTTACAGAGGCAAGAAGAACTAGTTGCAATTTTCAGAATAATGACACACACAAAACCATTCATACACTTGCCACTTTAGAGGCATGAAGAGATGTGGCATGATGAATAGCTGTTTCCAGACAGTTCTAGATTGAATTAGAACACCTATTTAGGTACTAATTTCTGAGGTTTTTTTCACATCAGGTGTGTCTCATTTTCAGTGTCAGGACTTTGTATGCTTTGCCTATGGTAAGTATTGTTCATGCTATTGAGGATAAAGGAATGTGTCTGGCTCTATATGGAGATTTTTCAGATATCTGTAATAAATATCCTTCCTGTATTAAGCCCTCCTGGAATCACTGAAAGTCAGTATATGCCCTGAGAGTTGCTTTTTGATCAGGGGTGAACCTAGCAGATAGAGTTACACTTTTTACTGATGACAGTGGTGGATTTAGCAAATTAACTGTTTGAAATTTTGACGATCTGGGGTGTCACCAAAAAATAATATTCTGTGTATTTTGGACTTTAAATAAACACGAAGTTCTAGTAACTTTCTAGAACAGTTGTTTAAATGCCATGCATCAAAATACAGTTATTTTCTTTGAGATCCTTAATTGACAGCTATTTTTTTTAACTTCATTATATGAAATTTATTAGGGTAATGCTTATGAATGGAACACAGCCCAACCACACTATTTTAATGTAAGTACTATTATTTTGCAGGGAAAAAGGATACTACTCTTCTAGCAAGAAGCAGAGCACTCTGTTTGTTCTGAAAATTGCTAATGGAAGTCTTCACACGCTTGAATGACCTAAGTGTGAAGTGTCTTCTCAAGTGTTTCTCTTGGTTACCAATGCTACATACTCTGAATTGATCAAAGTATTTACGTTTCCAAAACTCTATGTCTTATGCTAGCAGGTCTAATAAAAGATGCTGCATACTTTTCCAATCTTGTTTGGCCTGTGAGCCTAGAGAGCATTAAAAATTTTGTAGCCACTGCTCATAAAGATTTTGTCTGCATTTTTGTAAAATATATATTATTTTTAAAGCCTTTGAATATACTGTGAAGGGTTCAAAACCATATCTATAAACTAGGATTTTGTAATATTTCTATTGATACATCATTCTCTTTCCAGATATTTAGAAAACCTACAGACCTATGCTATACAAACAATCCAAACTTTTCACCATGTACTATTTACATTTCTGGTTATTAATCATATTAAAGATTAAATGTTTAGTAATAGGATTTTTGAATGAAAAGACAATGAAGCAGTTTATGTACAAAAAGGCCAGTTTGGGAACTGGTTGATTGAATATGTTTACTTGTGTTTTGAGCCATGATTTTTAAGTGTAACTGTTTTCTTTGAACAAGTCCATTGGTCTTGGAAAAAGCATCAAGAGTTATGCGAAACTACATGAAATAGCTGTCTGAGCTTTCTTATCTCTTTTTTCTTTGCACAGTTTCTTTGGCACTTGCATGTCCTAAGAAAGCAAAGTATTTTTTCATTTTTATTCATGATTCTCTAGTTTTTAAATTAGTCTTTTGTGTGAAGTTACTTTCAAAGTAAAGTCATTGCACTTTTGCATATTTGTAGTATTAACTTTAGAATAATTTTGACATTTGACATCAGGAGACTAAATTTTGTACTGATTAAATGATATTGCACAGATGTAGATGAAAAAATGTGAAATCTTTAGCAGTAAAGGATGTGAAAAATCTATGATTATTTTAGTTACTTTAAGTGATAAGTCTCCTTGGTATGGTTATTTATTGCAAAAAGTTTGACATTTCATGACAAACTTCAGCAATACGGTTTAATGTTCTGCTGGTCATGTGTTTTTAGCTGTAGATGTAGAACAGGAAGGCAGCTGTTTGAAGGAGCACATGGAGAATGAGCTGAGGCAGTTCGGAAGAAAGGACAGAATTTATGAGGGCTCTAGATCATCCTAGGTTAACTCTATTGATTTTGGCCCAGGATACCTGCAAAGTATCAGGGTAATGGGTTTACACTTTATGGATGAGAATCAAAAGAGGCTTCATATGTGTGTATGTGCTTGTGTCTAAGAATATGGAACCAGGCTGCACAGAAATATGTACAAGTTGCTTTATGGACCTTAATTGCAACATTATGTTGCTTAGCATTGCTGTAAACATGCAGAGTGCATTGGTGAAAGTTGTTCAAGAGCTGAAAATTAGGAACAATTTTCCTTGCAGTCATATCTTAGGGACAGATGACACAATTGCTGCCATGGACCATCAAAACATTGTATTTCTGTGGTTCTGAGTTTCTGCTGAGTTTGATTAACTGTGGTGACTCTCTGCCTTGAACAAGTCTCACTGGAAGCACTTCTGTTAACTGGAGTAAAAGTGAAGTGTTGTTGAGTCTGTTTAAATGGGATATGTCCATATAAGTCTTGTGTTTTGCAGAGTGAAGCACATTTTGCTCAAATGCATTCAGTAATTGTTCAGTTACACCCCAAGCTGTACATAGAAAGGAAACCTAAGAAAAGTGAAACCAAGGCATGGCTACCTACTTTTCTGGGAAAAAAGCACACCCCTCTTTATTTGTAACTGTTCACAAGTGTATCTGTATTTTTTTAATTACTTTGTGTTCTGCAAACCCCTAACTTCCTGCAGTCTTAATAGTCTATTTTGTTTTCCTTTGGTTTCTCCAAAAAGCTGTTTTTCAATATACTCACAGAAAGGAACAGTATTTATTCAAAGATGGAAATTGTAGAATTATATTAATTGATTCTGCTAGTGTATATGTAAAAAGTGTGTAAATTCCTTTGAGACTAAATGCACAGTACATTTTTCTTGTATTTCAGAGCAAAATTAGATATTGATTTTTTAATGAGAAATCTATTCTAAGAATATAGAATCTCACTAATATATTATGATTCTTGTATTTTGTGTTTTTAGATTATTTCATATTGATTGTAGTTTTTAAATTTAAAAGCTCTCACTTTTTAAAGCAAAATATCTCCATAATTTATTTTGCAAGGTTTTTTTTTATTTTTGTACATTACCTTAAAGCCAAAACACCACCCCTTAAAGAGGTATTTTTCAAACAATTATCCACTCATAAAAAACTATCAACACAAGTTGTTAGGACAACTGATCAGTTCAGGGATTCAGCAGGAATTTACAGGTTTGTTCACTATTAACATCCCTTTTTCTGGTGGGGCTGTTTCAAGTTCTAAGCTTGTCTCTGTCTGACCAGGTTGAAGCAGTCCATGTAGAAAAGGAACTGGGGAGTTCTGGTTACATGGCCAGTGAGACAATGCTTTATCTTTCATTCAGCCAAAGTGATCTGATTCTTTCTTTCCTGGTATTTGCTCTGTGTGGCATCAAAAGGAAAAAAGCTGAGATTTCCGTGATGTAAAGTAAAATGATTGATATGAACAATATGAGGAAAGAATCTCGAGGAGAACAGCAGCAACAGGAGTGCTTCTTGTTATGGAGGGGCTTTGCCCTCTTATGTTTTAACAGGGTTTGTAATTTGGGAGTGCTTTCAGCTCTGTCCTTGAAGAATTTATGGTAGTGTGCTTTTTTCTGCCTGCATGTAAGTGTTTGCCATACTTCTCTGAAATCAAGACCTTGGCAGAGTGATTAATGGTTTTTGTCATATTCTGTTGGATTACTGCAATGTATTGTACTGGGATTAGCCTTGAAACTACCTGTTGATCTCATGCTGTGCTTTTTTACTTTTCCCTTTGCTTCCTATAACTTGTATTTCCTCTTAAGACAGAGCTTTCCTTCCTCTGTGCTGGTAGACTAAGACCACAGAAGAAAGTCTTCTTTAAAGTAGAAGAGACAAAAAATTTTCACATGCAGCTTTGGTGAAGAAGACCTAAATTTGAAAGCTTTCTATGAAAGCCAAAGTTTGATGAATTTTCTGTGAGGGCAGCTTGCTAGTTATGTGAAAGTCGCAGAAGTGGAAAGGAAGTAGTCTTCCTGGCAATTTACTTAATGGTGTGAAATACCAGGTGTTAAAATTTGAAGACAGGCACTTGCATGTCTGGAATTCATAAATAAACCAAGAAAATCAATAAGTGACTTTGGCAACTGCCACCCTTTTGACTCCTTTGTCAGAGGCCAAGAACTGAATGAACAAGAAAATTAAAAGTGTTTTCCCTGAAGGAAAAGGAAAAGTACATTTTCCTCCAGGCTAAAGCTGAGGCCACAGAGAGTACAGGAAAGGTTTTATTGCTGTGTGCTCTGCTGGATTCACTGTGGCTGGATGCCGGGTGCCTACCAAAGCTCCTCTGTTGCTCCCCTCCTCAGCTGGGCAGGATACAGAAAATATAATGAAAGGCTCATGGGCCCAGATAAGGGCAAGAAGAGATCACTGAGCACTTACTGTTAATGTGTAAAACAGACTCAACATGGGGAAATTAATTTAACTTACTGCAAATCAGAATCAAAGCAGGATAATGATAAACCCAAATCTTCAAACACCTTTCTCCCACCCTTCCCTTCTTTCTGGGCTCAACTTCACTCCTCATTTTCTCTGTCTTCTCTCTCAGAGCAGCACAGGGATGGGAAATGGGGGCTGGAGTCAGTTTATCACGTAGTCTCTGCCACTTCTTCCTTTTCAGGGGAAAACTCCTCACAGTCTTCCCCTGCTCCAGTGTGGAACAGATCATCTTGAGTGCCATCATGCAGCACGTGTAGGACAGCCAGGGGATCAGGCCCAGCCAGCCTGGATTTAGGAAAGGCAGGTCCTGCATGAACAACAAGAACTCCTTCAATGACCAGGTGACCTGCCTAGTGGATGAGAGAAAGACTGTGGATGTCATCTACCTGGACTTCAGCAAAACCTTTGATACTGACTTCCTCTGGAGAAAATTGCAGCCTGTGGCTTGGACAGGTGCACTCTTAGCCGGGTGGAAACTGGCTGGATGGCCAGACCTAGAGAGTTGTGGTGAATGGAGTCACATCCAGCTGATGGCTGGTCACTAGAGGGGTTCCCCAGGGCTCAGTATTGGGTGCAGTCCTATGTATTGTCTATCTGGATGAGGAGATTTAGTGCACCCTCAGTAAGTTTACAGACAATGCTGAGTTGGGTGGGAGTGTTGATCTGCTGGAGGGCAGGAAGGATATGGACAGGGTGGATCAATGGCCCAGAGCCAAATGTATGACGTTAAAAAGGCCAAGTGCTGGATCCTGCACTTGGGTCACAGCAACCCCAGGCAGTGCTACAGGCTGGGGAAAGAGTGGCTGGAAACCTGCCCAGGGAATAGGACCTGGA
The DNA here is from genome assembly GCF_008360975.1 of Lichenostomus cassidix. Lineage (NCBI taxonomy): Eukaryota > Metazoa > Chordata > Aves > Passeriformes > Meliphagidae > Lichenostomus > Lichenostomus cassidix. Next base: position 83,168,195 of record NC_139483.1, on the reverse strand, counting down.
GGTGCTGGGCTGCAGTGGATGAACATGGCCAGTGAGCCAGGTGGCCAAGAAGGTGGCATCCTGGCTTCTATCAGCAATAGAGTGGCTAGCAGGACTAGGACAGTGGTCAGCACTGGTGGGGCTGCACCTTGAGTGGTGTGTCCAGTTCTGGGCCCCTCACTGCAGGAAGGACATTGAGGTGCTGTAGTGTCCAGAGAAGGACAACAAGGCTGGTGAAGGGTCTGGAACACAAATCCTGTGAGGAGCAAGGGGTGTTTATGCTGGAGTAAAGGAGCCTTAAGGGTGACTTTATCACTCTCCACAACTCCCTGAAAGGAAGTTACAGCCAGATGGGGGTTGGTCTCTTCTCCCAGGCAACCAGTGATGGGACAAGGAGAAATGGTGTCAAGCTGTACCCGGCGAGGTTCAGGCTGGACATCAGGAAGAATTTCTTCATGGAAAGAGTAGTTAAGCATTGGAGTGAGCTGCCCAGGGAAGTGGTTGAGTCATCGTCCCTGGAAGTGTAAAGAAAAGGACTGGATGTGGCCCTTAGTGCTAGGGTTTAATTGACAGGGTGACATTTGGTGAAAGGTTGGACTCGATCTTGGAGGTATTTTCCAACCTTAATGATTTTATGATTCTATGATTATCACAGCTGCACTAACGCTGTCACTGATGGGCTTGTCCTTGGCAAGTGATGGGTTCATCTTGGAAGGCAGCTGGCATTGGCTCTGTTAGACATGGGGGAGGCTTCGAGGAGCTTCTCACAGGAGTCACTCTCTAGATCCCCAGCTACCAAAACCTTACCAATCAAACCCAGTGCAGTTCCCTAGTTTGTCAGAATCCAGCAGTCTGTGAGAATTTTTATGCTGGGAAGTTGAGCCTTTCTTACTGGGTAGCAAAATATCCTTTGGAGAACTGCATCCCAGGGCTAACAGCATCCTATTTTTATTAGTTCCCAAAATATGTTTTGTTTCATGCTGTAAGCCTGAAAAATACTACTAGAGTTTGTTCTCTAGAAGACAGTTCAAATCATGCCCTGTAGTACTATGGTTCTTCCCAGATGAAATAAAAAGCAGTTTATAAAGTTATAATCTATGAGGCTTTATCTCATACTGAATTTTTCATTAAGGCTTTCAGATTTACTTACCTTCCAGATGTTTAAATCATGGTGGTTACATTGATATATATTACATCTGTATCTTACCTATTACATACAGTGTATCTAGTACATCAGAGTTCAATCTGTAACATTTTAGGACCTTGTGCAGTTTTTCTTTTTTGTCATTCCAGGCATTATAATAATGTTCTTCATAAAACAAAATCTTAGCCAAATCAAGCTCAGTTAAGGAGCCATTGTGAACATATTAAATTGGATTTCTGTTTAAGGTGAGCTTCCTGCAAAATTGTAAGGAAAATGCAGTGTTGTTCAGTGCAAATGTCATTCTCAGTTCATAAAAAGTTGCTAAGAGGACAAACCGCAGTTGGTGTTGAGGGATACAAAGCACTGTCCAGACATGGCAGAGGGTATGTCAGCACTGTCCCTGGAGGTGTGACAGCCCAGAAGCTGTGCTGGTGTCTCCCAGGAGGAGATTTTGTTGTCTAAACACAGGTGTGAGATGGTATTTGAGATATCCAGTGGTACTACTCCTTGATTTTAGGAGGGAGAAATGGGTGGGAAGCTGTTTGCTGTTGTAAATCAGATTTTGCAGCCGTGAGCAGCAGGGAGTGGAGGGAGCCTGGAAGCAGGCAATGGTTTCTGGAGCTGACCAACACAGAGCTCACTTGAGCACGTCCTGGGTATTTCCTCAACTGGAAGTGGTCCCCAGACCCTTCAGGCTTCATTGCTGGACACAGACACCAATGGCAAAGATTTCAGTTCAGTCAATGACTCTGATTGGGTTTTCAGACCTGTGTAGCAGCATGCCACTTTCTTCAGATCCCTCCTGCATAATTTTTGAGATCACTATCTTTCCTTTGGGGACCTTTCATTTCTCAAATAATATTATGGCTGTTGAGGTAAGAGCATATTTCCTTCCACATGAGAAGCAGTATCTTTTGAATGTGAATTATCATTAAATTGCCATCAATGAAACAGAGATATTTTGATAACCTTGTTTTATTTTATTGCATTAAACTTAAGCTTATTGTTAGCTAAGGTATTTTAAATGCCCTCACAAGGTAACCACCAGATTAATGAGAAAAGACTGTAAAATGGTTAGCATTTTGCATTGTGCTAGCAAGGCTATTCACTAGAAAAGCTATGGTTGCTTAGTTGCTGTGGGAGAGGAGAAATGAGGAGAGAGGATGAGAGTGCAGTCTATGGCCTTGTGAGGGACAGCAGGAAAGGGGAAAGGACACAAATAAGTGGGAAACTAGAAGAAAGTACATGTTCCTTAAGGCACAAAAAGTTGGACTCAGAGGGGATTACAGGCAGTGCTGTGGGGATCAGACACAGGAGGAATATATGACAGGGGAGAGATGTTAGGGGAAGGCTGGAATTAGCTGGGATGGGAGTCTGGAAGTAGGCTGTGAGTGATGCAGCTGCCTATTCGTCTAGTACAGAACAAGTGTAAAATAGCACTTTTGCACACTGAGAATTGAGTAATGAAACGTGATGGATCCTCTGGTAGCAGACCTGGGACTTGCTTATTTATGTGTCTGTTTCCCTTTGGGCTTGAACTGGAGATGGTTAAGCACACAAATCAGGAGGAGGTGAACATTTATTTTCAGTGTGATAATAAATAAATTAGAAAGGAACTAGAGAACACAAAGGTTTAGAAATTCTCAGAGTGTAAGCCAGCCTCATGACTGTGAAGAGAAGGGCCTGAGTCATTAGGTTCAGACACTTGGGGCTTGGCAGTGCTGCTTTCACAGATCTCAGCAGGCTCAGGTGGTACAGTGAGAGCATCCGGAAACACAGGGTAGCTTGACTGAAGAAGGAAGTGCACACACTCAGTTCACTCAGTTCAATATTCCCAGAAAATTATAATTCTATAGTATTATCTAACTACTCTTTGGCTGCCCCATACTTTCTCACTGAAAGGTAGATCCATGTAAGAGATCTAGTCTGGCTTAAAAAGAGGATGGTTAAGTCTACTTCTTTGTAGCAGAGGACTTGGAAACCAAGCTCATCCACATCTTAGTTTCTAAACCTGCTGGTAGTAATCCACATTATTATTTTTCAAAGCAATTTGCTATGTTAATTCAGTCTCAGACTTTTGGAGCTTTTGTGGTTTTGAATACTTGGAATTTTGTTTAATCTTTTTACTCAAAAGAAGAATGCTTCCTCTGTTTAGGAAAGAGCCCCTGCTATCACAGGAACTGTATGATGGAGTTTGTAGAAATGCCCTGAACCAGGAGATTACCTTCCTGGCAGAGTAAGCAGAGACAAGTGAGATGAGATTTAAGGAGCACAAGTAGATCAGGTGTAAAGCAGCTCTAAACGTTTTGTTAGTCTCAAGGTTTATAGGCAGGGTGCCATGTCCCCTGCGTCTGTCCAGCCTTGTCATCTCCAGCCTGACATATTGGAGGTTATGTGCATGTACATATTAATCTGTGCAGGCTTGGTGCCTGAGGGAATGGTGTGTGTTTGTGTGTTTTTGTTTTTAATTAAAGGTGGCATCTCTGCTTTTTGGGTAGGTGAAGAATGGAGCTAAAAAGAATTGATTAAATGGATAGAAAAAGGAGTAAAGGATGTTGACATTTGAGGCAAGTACATCTAAAGACTCAGTAGGTGAGGAGAAGGGTGAATAATAGGGGCCAAATAGTTCACTGTACAGTAGAGACCTTAATCAGAATGTTTAACAGTCCCTGCTTTGCTAAATCAGCAGCCACTCTTGGCTGGGAAAACTCACTGGCACTTTTCTGTAGTTTTTCCCCCAGTACCACAGTCCTGTGTGTAGGGATAACTCTTTGGTCCCCAGGGAGTGTGTGGAGGTCTTCTGGTGTGTGTGTGTGGCTGTGCATATGCCTGTCGTAGTAGTTTGGGAGACAGCATTATAAAACTTTGCTCTAGTTTCTAAGAAAAGCCACATAGGTGCATAATCTCATAGGCTGCATAGTATCATGCCCTACATCTGTTTATCCCCCAGACTGGATTGATGTCAGGGATTGTCCTGACCCAGGTGCAGCACCTCACACTTGGTCTTGTTGAGCCTTGTGAAATTCCCACAGGCCCAATTCTCGAGCTTGTCCAGGTCCCTCTGGATGCCATTCCAGCCTTCAACCACACCATTCAGCTTGGTGTCATTTGCCAATGTGATAAGGGGGCACTCGATCCCTTTGTCTGTATCATTAATGAAAGTACTAAATAACATTGGTTCCAACACAGACCCCTGAGGGATACCACTTGTCAATGATATTCATCAGGAGGGTCATCCGTTGCAAGAGCAGGGTGATTAATGATACTAGTCTTCTGGAAAAAAAAAAATTCCTTTAATTTAATTAATGTGAAATACCTAAAAGGTAGCAGCCGTTGATATTGAGTTGCCTAACCACAACTGATAGGCAACAACTGGATTGTGTGCTGGGATCCAGCACTTCTGGAGGGGTTGCTTTAAGACAGTTTAATGATTTATTTCCCACATCTTCAGTACTTTCGGTTGGACTTGGAGGGTAGGGATTTGCCAGAAGTGCTAACAGTGATGGGCTTTTGCTAATTCAGCTGCTTGTTTGCCAGAAATTACAGTCAGGGTATCTGATTTTTTTGCAGAGGTGCGCTGTTCTGCCATGATGCTGGGTATAACTGTAGCTTTAAGACTTCTAGCAATCCTATAACAAGTGCCAGGAACAATTATCAATCACTGTCATCCAGAAAATGTGTTATTGTTCTGGTAGTCTGGTAGTGCTACTCTCAGATTCATACTTCTTGATTTCACTTTAAGAAAGAATGAGCCTGGATGTTAAGTTATTGGACAGAGACTTGAGATACAATTAACCTTTGTGTGCTGCCACTCTGGAGAAGCTGGAGTCTGCCTGTACCTCAGATCTGCTTTTGTTAAAGTGAGATAATGCTTTTCTCTTCCTTTCAGTTGTCTATCTCCTTTCATTAGATTGTTTCTTGTTGTAGTGTCACTCCTTTCATACGAGTTTGGATAATCTCTAGGCTTTGGTACCAAGAATCCATGGTCCCAGTGGAGGTTTCAGGGCTAAGTGCTGCAAGACAAAGCAATAATAATAAAAAGTCCAAATAACTGGCTTTGTTGATGTCTGCAGCTGGGTCTGACTTCACGCTCTGTACCAAAATACAAACAGCATTTGGGGCTCTGTCTGGCCTGCTACCTCCTGGAGAGCGAAACCTTATGCATTGTTCAAGGTGATAATTTCTTAAGCATCAGATACGAATACAAATAATTGTGGCAAAGAAAGATATAAATCTGCTGCACATGATACATGGTACTAGAAACTGCTATTTACAATGGTGGTTTAACAGCAAGTTCAACATTTTGAGCTCGTGAGAAAGGTTCATATTTGCTGCTTTTAAACTCAGATGTTTGATGTTGTTAACTCAGTTACCTAATTCAGTTAGGTAACACATCTTCCACATAGACACAATTCTGTCATTTACCAAAATGTATTGCTCGTAATATCCTTGAATCTCTTCACTTGCATTTTCTGTCCAAAGTCAGCCCTGCATCTCAGCTCTGCACCCAAAGAGGCAAAGATTCCATGGTGTGGATTTGATATGTGGGTTCCCTGCGTGTTGTGAAGTTGAGACTGCATACACATTTGAAACAGCTAGTGACCAGCGTTTTTTCTTGTGTTGAAATTTCATGCTTTGGTGTTTGATGGCAGGGAGTATTGTTCACTGCATGAGCAGGGAGCAAGTTTAACAAAACTCTATTCACATTAAAATACCCTCCACAAGAAGATTATAGAATAACATAATCATTGGGATTGGAAAAGGCCTTTGAGATCATTGAGTCCAGCTTAGCCCAACACTGCCAAGTCCACCACTAAACTGTGTCCCTCAGTCCCATATCTATCACACATCTCTTCAATACCTCTGGGGATGGTGACTCCACCACTTCCCTGGGCAGTCAGTCCCAGTGCTTGACAACCCTTTCCATGAAGACATTGTTCTTGATATCCAATCCAAACCTCCCCCAACACATCTTGAGACCACTTCCTCTTCTCCTATTGCTCGTTACCCAGAAGAAGAGGCTGACCCCCACCTGGCTGCAACCTCTTTTCAAGGAGTTGTAGAGAGCATTAAGGCCCCCTTGAGCCTTCTTTTCTCTAGGCTACACACCCCCAGCTCCCTCAGCTGCTCCTCACAGGACTTGTCCTCCAGGCTCTTCACCAGCTCTGTCACCCTTCTCTGGACTCACTCCCGCTCCTCAATGTCCTTCCTGCCGTGAGGGACCCAGAACTGGACACAGGATTCAATGTGTGGTCTCACCAGTGCCAAGTACAGGAGGACAATCACTGCTAACCCATATATTGCTCCTTGGCCATGTTTGAATTGTTTGAATAATGCAGATTTGCAATATTTATTGCTCTAAAGGTAAATTTTTATTTCTTACGTAATCGTGCAGGCTTGGTCCTACTTGCCATGATATTTTATTTTTCTTTAGTTCATATTTTTAATGTCACTCAAGGCCTTATTTTTAAGAAGTGGAAATATCCACTGATGTTTTGGATGGAAATCCCTACTGTGCTGGTGGACTGATCATAAATTTCCCTTTCGAGGTTCTGCCTTCAGAAAAATGTCATCCAAAAAGCAGTTTTCCCTGCTGGTCAAGGTGGCCGTGTAGTTGTGAAAAAGGAGTACTTTTTTCAGTTCCTCTCTAAGCACATGTTTTTATGGGTTTTTTTGATATAATTTAATTTTTAAGTAATCAAAAATGTTGAGAGTTATTACAAACCTTTTTTGCAGATTTTATATAAACAAATTTAATCAGTATACAGAAAATAAGTGATTTTAATACTTTTTTTAGCCACATAGTATCTGCAGATAACACTATGATAAATAAATGTTTTTCCAGTTTCAAGAAAAGAGATTTAAAAATTCCTGTTGACATCTTCTGTCAATTTTCTCTATTGTTTTAGTTCACTGAAAGCTTGAAACCAAGGCCACACTTCTTCATGAGGCATTTGATATGAAGATCTTTTCTCGTCTTGCTTATAAAAGACAACTAAAATAGTTCTTCAAAAGGATCTTCTGATTTTTTAACATTCTTTTTCTGTAGGTCTTGCTACTTATTGTAAAGCTGTATTAAAGTAATATTCTTGCTAATGTAGAACTCAAATTATATTAGAATGAATAGTTTCTCTACTTTCTAGACCTTATTTGGCCCTTAATTAGACACCATAAACCTTGCTTTAGTGTATAATAAAGTGCATACTCCTGAATACAATTTTCTTTCCACGTACAGCAATTTCAGTCTTCTGTGCCCTGAAGTACAGGAAGCTACTGAAAAATTGGTGGCTGTTTTAGAAGCCATAGGCCCTAATGAGTAGTATGCTTTCAGCAGTTTAACAAGTGGTGCCTTCAAAAATTCCTTTTATCATAGCCAGTGATAATCTTTGTATATGAGATGCATGTTCTGCACATATCAAGGGTTTTTTCTATTTAACCTCAGCAGAGTGGGCATGCTGCAGATTTACAAATATACATTGAGTTTCACAGTGAGTGTATGTATAGATATGTTTATATACTGATGGTATTTTGACAATAATAGCAACTTGTGACTAACTGTCTCATTTTAAAGGTTAAAAAACTTGAGTTCCTCAGAGCTCCTGTAAGAAGCTGTGAAACTGTGTCAGCTTTTTGAAGGGATTACTTAGCGATGTCCAGAGAACTTAATGTTCAGAAGAACAGAAAAATGCATGAAAAAAGTAAGAGAAGCATTAGGCAAAATATTTAATCTGTGAAAAAGATACCATTTTGTGACTCTGGCAATGGACTTTTACAGGACCCAGTGAGTTATCATTGCCTTTAGTCCTTCATTTTTGCCTCCATTTTCAATTTTTGCCGCTCACACTTTCCTTTTCATGCTTGTTCTATTCTGCAGTGAAAATGAACTATTTGGTATATGTTGATAGTTTAGTAAGTGCAGAGATTTCATTAGAAATGTAATACCTACAACATTTAATAATCCTAGAAGCTGATTTTTTTTAAAGCATAATGTGGTGATAGAGCAGAATCTTAGGGGTATAATTATTGATCTCTTTGTTTTGAATGGGCTATGGTGGTATATGTGTAAGTGTGTTTAAAGGCCCAAGTTTGTCTTTTAAAATACATTTTGTAGCAGCTAGCACATGGGTTTTCCTGCAGTGAATAAGATAGCAGAGGTGGGTGTTTTGGTGTATTGGAAATTTGTATGAGGAGCAGGAAAATTGGATTTTGTAATCACTTGTTCCATTACTGTTTGCATACATTTTTACAAGCGTAAGAAGCAGAGATAAGAGTGGATGATGTGGTAGTGAGGGAATGAAGAATGTTATGGAAATGGGAACAGTTTGGGCCTTTTAGTAGCCTCTGTCCAGATTTTTTTTTTTATATTGTGCTATTTTAAGATGAAGATTGTATAAAAGTACATTTCAAGAAGTGCTAGATGGAGTCTTCTGAAAGTTCTTCACAATTTGCTCAATATTTTAGTGTGCTGTTTGTTCAGCAATTCTGCCTGATTTTTAATTCACCACCAAATTTTCCTGTAGGCTGTCATGGAAAATATGCATAGGAGTGTTTGTTTTCTATAAACCCAAAAGGCACAGCGCACAGGGTACTTGCTACTGCTAGTTTCAAGTGAATGTGCTTGAGGTGGAGGCTTGCTTTGTCAATATGTCTTGATAACCCCTGGCTGAGGGAACAGAGAGATGGAGAAACCTCTATGTAAGCATTGTTTAAACATCTTCTAAAGCATTTTTTCTGAATGTATGTGTGTATATATATCTATATATATATAAAAAAAAATCATTTATGAAATATGCATATATATGATTTCTATAGCTAGCAGCCTTGTATCATCAGTGGTTTCTGGCACAGACATAAGCCATGCTGCACTCCTGCTTGCCATCTGTCATCTAACATCGTCTTTCATCACACATTGTCTCTGCACTCTTGTTCTTTCCTATTTACTTCCCTCCACATCCAGCTTCATATCCTCTCTTCTCTACAGCCTCGGCACTCTTGTCCTGACTATTCCTGCTTCTGTTTGTGTAGTCCCAGCTCCTCAAAGAACAATCCATTAGAGACTGAGAAAGCTGTTGTTCTTGAGACTCCCGTCCTTCCTTCAATCACACCACACCTTTGGCTGAGGCAAGCAGCTGTGGGTAATACCACACTCATTTTAAACAGCATGCATCCTTCTGTTTTAACTGTAAAAGGAACAGCTATGATTTTGTATTCCCAAAAATGCTAAAAAATATTTTGTTTCCAGTGAAACAAATAAGGAATTTGTAGGTCAATCTTTAATGACGATGAAAGAATCAAACCACTTAGAAATAGCCTTGAAAAGTCATGTCCAGATTAACGTGAGCATTATTTAGATCAGATCTTTATGTTTGGCCAAGCTGTGGTCAGAACAGGACCCAAAATGTGGTGTTTTTTCATTCTGGGGAAAGAGTAGTGTATGCATGGTAACAGACTCATGAACTTTTTACTGCTGGGGAATTGACAGATAAAGATCAGTAGCTCCAGTTTCTCTCAATCACTTTATAGTCCTTGTTACAAAAGAGAGGTTGGATATAGCTAAGTATTTCCATTTTCTAGGATGGTCTGAGCTTTTTAAAATCTGCTCTTGTAACTTTGAAGTGGGGCTGTTGGGTTTTTTTTTTATTCCTGAATTTTGCACAAAATGAATGCATTATGCCTATTACTAATGTATTTTTTAATAATTTAGTGGATAGAAGAAAACTAAGAAAGGAAGTAGGTGAAGAGTGCCCTGATACACAGCTCTAGAAATATTCTTGTATATTTAAGTAGGCCTTACATGCAGAGGTCAATTAGACATGAACTGGGAAGGAAAGACGGCCTTGAAATCTTCAGGTGCATAGTCCTAGAGGGGCATCAGAAGTGACTGCATTCACTTCCCAGACATACCTCTCAAGGCATATAGTTGGGATAAAGAGAGTTATATCTATCAAAACACTAATTGCACGGAAGAGACTTAATGATGTGCATCTTTGACCTCCTGTGCTATTGCTGTAGCAACCAGGATACCTGTTGGAGTTCTAGGGAGGACTAAACACCTAGACAAATATATGCATAGGTGCAAATAAGCTAGTTAGAAGTGCAGAGAAAACCAAACTTGTTTTGAAGAGTGTAGTTTGTATCTTCCGAACAAAACTCTTCCTTTTTACTGTTTTTTTTTTGTTTTGTTTTGATTCTTAGGTAAAGGTGGAATGAGTACCTATGTGACAATTTGCAGAGTAGGGTATTCCACTTCTCCAAAACTAGTACGTCAATATAACAGTAGGGAATGCTTATTTACAGTAAGCTGCAAGAAATTGGGAGTAACCACTGCAAAGGTATTGCATGAGGAAAGAATTTGAGAAGGCAAATTTAGAGGGGGGAATTGTCTCTGGTGGTGCATTTGATGAGTGCCTTGCATACAAGATAGAAACAGCGTTGTCCCTATGTTCCAAGAAAGCCACTGGAATAATTTAGGCAAGGAAGTTTTCTATAGGATCAGTAGTTTAATATTTGGTTCATTAGGATCTAGTTATTTTTGCTTGTGAAGGAAACTGTTTTCTTCAAAAGTGAAAATGTTGAAAACATTTATTTCAGCCATCTCTGCAATACCTGTGTGCTCTGGTCTACAATTAATGGCATATTGCCCCCACTGCAACTGCTAAGAAATAGTTTTCTTATTCACTGACTGCCCAGGGAGGTGAAGTGGTGGAATCATCATCCCTAGAGGTATTGAAAAGATGTATGATAGATGCGGGACTGAGGGACATGGTTTAGTGGTGGATTTGGCAAGTGCTGAGTTGGCTGGTTTTGGCTGGAATAAGTTAGTGGTTGGCCTTGAGAATCTTACGGGCCGTTTTCGGTCTAAAATGACTGTGTGATTCTAAGAGAGGTGTTTCAAAGTTTTTTACTAAAACTTTCCAAAGAAATCCACTCAAACATAGTGAGTGGTCAATTGCATTAGTTTAACTTATAGGAATTCACAAATGGCTAGTCATACATGCAATTAAATGTCAGTTATTTTCAAATTAAGACGTTTCTAAGTTTTATCTCAGATTAAAGTACCACTGTGCTACAGCTAAATTTTTTATGATTTAGGAATGGATTGCAGACAGAGCAGAAAAGTTGAGCTTTTCTTTCCGATGTACTAATTAACTTACGTGGAGACCCTTGGGTCTTCCACTTTAATGAAAATTGATGGAGACTTGAATCACTCAAAACATCCTGGAATGTGGTGTTGTGGAAGGAAAGAAAGGAAGACAGCATATTAATAAGAGGTGATATTTGTTTAGGCTTTTTTAAAAATGGTATTCTGTTGAATTTCATTTATTAACTGTATTTCTTGTCTCTGAAAAATCTAATACTGAATAAACAGTGGACGTTTACCTTGTGATATATAATGAAAAATATGAAAAGTGTAGTGTGTTAAGTGTGATACTCTATAGAGACTCATGGTGATATCCTTTCCCCACTGAGGTCAGTAGGTACTCTCCTTGCTACTTTCAGTGCAGTTGTGGTGTTTCTAAAAGAGAAATGAAATGCTGAATGTATTGAATGCCTCTGCTCATACTGGTGTGGTAATACGGTATCTAACTGGTAATATGGTATCTAACCATGTGCTGTAGCTTTGATGCAGCCACCAGCATGCCGAGTTGCAGGAATCTGCTGTACTTTGCAAACGCATAGGTATGTCTGTCCTTCCTTTCCTAAATTTTTTCAAGAACTCAGTGCCAGTGCTCACTCAGCAGGTCAGATACTTGTGAAATCGGATTTGTGTTGGTGCCTGGAAGAAAACCGAACCCTGCTGAATGTTTGCCCTATGATGTTACATAGTGCATGTTGACTAGAAAGAGTAAGACACACGCTCTAGTCAGTACTGCTGTTTGTGTGCTGATTACTGGTTTTTGGGATGTAGCCCCAAAGCGGAAAAGAAGAAAACTTGGATATACAGTGAACAAAAATAGTGTATTTTTAAATTGTGCTTAATCAGAAAATTCTTACTCATTTTCTCCTCTGAGGAAAACCCTACAACCAAAGCCAAAGAACAAAACTCCCAAATCATTCTGTTTATTTTAAAATTTTTATTTGATTAGAGAGTGGATCATACCCAGTTAGGTTCCTAAGCGTATGTCTTAACTAGTGAGCTGAGAAGTCAATTTGGCAATTTCAAATACACTGAGTTAGTAAATTCAGTATTTTTTATATCAGCTGCATCAGCTATGGGAGAGAATATATCCAAATACTCTGGATCCTGATGGCTAGATATCTTGCATGAAGAATGTAAATTTGAATGCTAAAACCTGGTTTTGAGGCAAAGTGTTATCATGTCACAGGTGAGGGTCTTGACCACTTCTTACTGGCAATTTATGCAGTCTTTCTGTGTTGTGTTTAAATGTGGTTTATATAACGTGTACATATATGTGTGTATCTGTGCGTGCATCCACCAGTGTATTTGTTATAAATCAGTTCAGAAATTTCAGTGTGTGAAATTAGGTCATTGGACAAGATTCTGTGATGCACAGAAGAGAATTTGCATATAAAAGGAAAGGGAATGAAAAGAGTTTTACATCAGCATTGTACCTGTGCAGTTCTGGACTCTTTCAGACATTGCAATCAACTTTACAGGTGTGACATTGACAGTCAGAAATACAGAGATTTGTCCTCAGCTGTCACCATCCCGAGTCTTCTGCAGTGCCACACCTTGAGAATTTCATCTCTTACCAAGCGAGCTCAGTGTTGGAAATGAAATACCAGTAGTTAAAAGTGTGCAAAATTCAATCCTCTGCCCACAATTCCCCATCTAAACTCCTTGGAGGAATGCTTCTCTTTGTGAGATCACGCCTTTTACATTCATGAAGCACTTTAATGTGTCACACAGTGGTGGAGGCTGCTCTTTTGATTCACTAGTGGCCAAAAAATCCTAACAAAAGTGGTTTGTCTTTCTTATTTATTAATTTTCTTAATTTTGAACTGTATCTTACAGTATATTGAGAAAGGAAAACTTTGCAGAAAATGGGAAGGGATACAGTATCACAAAGATGTGTGTTTGTGGATGAGTGAAGCATAACGGGTGGGTGTGTCTGCCCTTTCCAAAATCGTCGTCTCAGATACAGCCATCTGCAGAGACTGTACTTTCAAGTGCTTTCCCTGTCAAGTGCCACAAGACCTATGCAAGCAGAGTTGGAGATGTGGTAATGAGAATGCTTGTGCATTTTGGTGCCTGTGTGCCCCCTGGTGCACCTTCCAGCCGTGTCTGAACCTGTGCCTGCAGGTCTGCTCTTTTCAGATTTTCAGACTTTTGTTGTGAATATGGCTTTGGACCTCTAAAGGCCTCACAGACTCCTTCAGTGAGAGGTAGACGCAGTCCTGTGCAAGCAGTAGCCATGGAGCAAGGTAGGGACTCATCTTTAGAAGATTTTGGCTGTTGCAATGTGGAGTGTTAGGATTCCATGTGCTCCTTTGTCCCTCTGCTTTGTATACCATTGGTTCATTTTGAAATATGCTCTGCTGTACCTCAAAACCTATTGGTGTGTAACCCTCCTGCCAATCTTCCCTTCGTCCTCCTGGGACTGGCTCAGAGAGAGCCAGCCCCTGCCCCCTCTCCTTCCCCTTAAAAGGCAGAGCCTGGACCAGCTCGAGGTCTTTCCGTCTCTGGGCTGCTAGCATCTGCTACCTGCCTTGTCTCCCTTCCCCCTTCTCCTTCCCTGTGACCCTTTCCCCCGTTACCCCAAATAAACCTCTAGCAGAACAGAGATGGAGTCCAGTTCTTCCTTCGTCTCACGATATTCCTGCTTGAACTGACGTGGTTGGAAGACTGCCTCCATGCCGCAGAACCCCGGGGGCCGCTCACCCTGAATTCAATGGGTTTACACGAACCAGTGACCTGGTCCGGGGGGACCGCCGGCCTGTGCCACCCTCCCGGACCGCGCTACAACATTTGGCTTCTGAATGCTTTGAGGTCTTGGATGGGAGATGCTAAGTAAGTGTGAAGTATTGCAACCAGGGATCAGATAATGGTTTCTTCATGTGCAATTTTGTTAATTCCTTTATTTCACGTAAGGTAAATTGCTCCACGTGCCTTCAAGCAATCTTAATTTAATGCAGTCATGACTTTGAGTGACTGAAGAACTAATAAACTCCAGCCACCACTTCTCATCATCTATCCTAAGAATGATGAGCCTGTTGGTACCCTTCTCTCCATTCCTCCTTGCACTACAGCTCCCTGAGAATATGGACCCTCAAAGTATGATGACAGTGCTTGTGTTCGCACATCCAAGGCCCACAACTCAGATAGCAGTAGGAAAAGCTGTTGTGTTGTTTGGTTTTGGTTTTATTTGTAAATTCATGCAGAAAGGAATGAATCAAAGGAGGGTCTCTAATAATTTAGTAGGAAGTGAAAAAAGCACTAGATGTTTTTCATTGGGTTAGGGCTTGAGTGACAGTGACCCAATAATTGCGAAACTTGGGAAGGATCTAGAAGAGTTCAATGATTTGACCTTTCCAAGAGAAGATTTCAAGAACTTAGGAATCGCATCTGTTATTTCCTTCCCAAATATGGGCTTGTTTTATCCAGTAACATACATATCTGTGTAATTACACATCTTCCCACTCTGCCACATGCATGCATTCACACACACAGTCATATCTTTTATACTTAGGTCTGTCATCTGAGTATGGTAAAGATTCTTTTAATAACCCAGTCATTCAGAGCAACAGTTTTGTTACAAACATAGAATGATCAAATGGTTTATGCTGGAAGGGACCTTAAGGATTACGTCATTCCAAGCCCTCTGCCATGGGCAGGGACTCCTTCCACTTGATCAGGTTGCTCAAAGCTCCATCCAACCTGGCCTTGAACATCGCCAGGGATGTGGCATCCAAAACTTCCCTGGGCAACATGTGCCAATGCCTCACAAACCTCACAGTAAAGAATTTCTTCCCAACATCTGATCTGAACCTACTCTCAGTTTGAAGCCATTCTCTTTAGTCCTGTCACTACATGCTTGTAAAAAGTCCCTCTCCAGCTTTCTTGCAGGCTCCCTTTAGGTACTGGAAGGCCAGGCTGAACAATCCCATTTCTCGTAGCCTTTCCTTATAGGAGAGGTCTTCATCCCTCTAATCATCTTGGTGGCCCTCCTCAGGACATGCTCCAACAGATCCTTCCTGTGGTGGGTACCCCAGAGCTGGATGCAGCACTGCAGGTGGGGTCTCACCAGAGCAGAGCAGAGGGGCAGAATCCTCTCCCTCACCCTGCTGGCCACACTGCTTTGGATGCAGCCCAGTATACAATTTGCTCTCTTGGGTGCAATCACACATTGCTGGGTCAGGTCCAGCCTCTCCTCCACCAGCACCCCCAAGTCCTTCTCTGCTGGGCTGCTCTCGATCTGTTTATCCCCCAGACTGGATTGATGTCAAGGATTGCCCTGACCCAGGTGCAGCACCTCACACTTGGTCTTGTTGAACCTCATGAGATTCCCACAGGCCCAATTCTCGAGCTTGTCCAGGTCCCTCTGGATGCCATTCCTTCTTTCAGCCACACCACTCAGCTCAGTCTCATCTGCAAATGTGCTGAGGGTGCACTCGATCCCTTTATCTGCATCATTAATGAAGACATTAAACAACACTGGTCCCAATTGGCCCCTGAGGGACACCACTTGTCACCAAGGTCCATCAGGATTCTGAGCCACTGACCTCAACCTTCTGGATGTGACTGTCCAATCAATTCCTCGTTTACCTAATGGTGCATCTATTGAATCCTGTCTCCAATTTAGAGGGAAGGATGTGGTGGGGAACCATGTCAATGGCTTTACAGAATTCCAGATAAATTACATCTGTCGCTCTTCCCTTGTCCACGATGGGGTAACTCCATCATAGAAGGCCAATGGGTTAATCAGGCAGGACTTGTCCTTGGTGAAGCTGTGCTGGCTGTCCCAAGTCACCTCCCTGTCCTCCATATGCCTTAGCATAGCTTCTAGGAGGATCTATTCCAGGACCTTCCCAAGAAGAGAGGTGAGGCTGTCAGCTCAGTAGTTACTGGCATCATTCTTTTTCCCTTTTCAAAAGTGCCTACAGAGTTTCCCTTTTCCAGTCACCTGGGGTTTCATCTGAATGCCATAACCTTTCAAATATCGTGGAGAATGGCTTGGCAGCTACATCAGATAATTCTCTCAGGACTCTGGAATGCTCTAATTGTGTCCCAATTCTGTATGCTCAGGTTCCTCAGGTGATCATGAACCTGATCTTTACTTACAGTGGGAGGCGCTTTGTTCACCCAGTCCCCATCTTGCAGTCCACCCCCTCAAGAAGTTGCTCTTGAGGCAAAAATGCTGTTGAGCAACTCAGCCTTTTGCTCATCCAATGGTAAGAGTTTTCCAGCATTATTTATTAGGTGGTACACCTTCTTTGACCTTCATTATCTGGTTAGCATCCTGTAAAAGTATTTCCTGTTATTCTTTGCCTCCTTTGCCAACCTCAGTTCCAGCTTCACCCTGGCCTTTCACCCCATCCCCACACAACTGAATTTCATGTCTATACTCTTTACAGGGTACTTGTCCTTGTTACCACTGCCTGTGCATTTGCTTATTTCCTTTTAGTTTAACCAGCAGTTTCAAACCATCCTATGGTTTTGGTGTGGGTTTTTTTTTTTTTTTTCCCTGAGAAGTATTTTTTTGTCTCCTTGGCATAGAAGAAAAAGAAATGCATCCCAGAAATTTCATTCTGCATACTGAGAGTTTAGGAGCTGCATGTGTGTAACTCCTGGTATACTTAATGACTTAATGACAAAAGAATAAAGATACTGAAATACAAGCATGGAAGGGCAAAACAGCTTTTTCTACAAAAAGAAATCAAATTGTGGCAAACTTGCATAAATTTGGCTGTGTGCATCCAAGTAAAAGTTGCAAAATTTCCTATGTTTTATTTTTCATAGTGATGTATGCTACAACTTTAACAAAGAAAAAAATTAGTGAGGGACATTTCTTAATTTAACCAAATTAATTGATTAAATGAGGTAATAGGAGTACCATCCAAAAGCTTAAATTTTGGTCTCAAATTTTAAATTTATCCTAGCTGAGATTAAGTATATATTTATGAAAATGTAAAACTCCTGTGTTTATTCTACATTTAACCTAATCTGCTTATACATTAGACCTGTTCTGTACAGTCATTACTATACATAAGCCAGTGTAAATTTGTTGTTTTTACTTGTTAAGCACTTTCTGAGAGTCGTGGTTATCTTTTGCTTTTCTAAGAGAGAGATATGACCATGGGCTGAATATACACATTTACAAGAGACAGTGGTATTAGACCTTAAGGTCTGCTGCTAACTATATGGTTGGCAGCAGGCAAAGCATTTTACACCATGGAATTTGGAGGAATTTCACAGCAACTGAGTTGGATATTTTCATTTGCTGGCATATTCTATCCTTGTGTTTCTGAGCTCTGTCCATGGCCCAGGTCATTGCAAACAGTGGAAATACCAAAGCACATGTGCTGGGTTTGCTGGGTTCTGACATATCCTTGCCAGTGCAGCCTACTGGAAGATGAGATATTCTGATCATGTAGGAAACATGGTGGCAATCTGACAATTTCTGAATATTATTTTTTGACAAATATTATAAGTGTTATAGAAATATTTTCATGCAATATTAACATTATTGTAACACCAGTATAGAAGCATAAATTACCAGATGAGTCAGAATTATGGCCCTTTTCCTGCTGTGTGTGGGCAGACCCCTGCATCTGTGCTCATTGCAGGTCTGGGACCTAAATGCATTAGATACGTACTTGAAGAAAATGAGTCTGCAAAGTATTTTAATAGAAGGGATACATTGCTCTTAGTTGTGAAGAAAGAAAATCCTCTAAAAATGGAAATGTTCTCATGCTTCACTTTAGAAAAGACAAGTATGTTAATATGGAAATGTCTCTGGAAATTCTTGTAAGATTAATGACAAAACTGAAATAAAAAGTAAAACGGTTCAAATCAGTGTCTTGAAAGAAAAGCAGAGGTGTATTGTCTTATAGAGATTCCAGACAAGATTTTTATATGTGGACTCTAGCCGTGGTCCATTTGTAGGTAATGTACTAATATCTCACACAGTATGGTAATATCATTAGCTTTTTGTGACAGCAGTTTTCCTAAAGTGATGAACTGTAATTTCATTGTCTGCCTCTTCTCTGGGGAACACTGAAAATACTTACTAATAGGGATCTCTCATTTGACAGCTTTCCTCAAACAGAAGCTTGCAGTTTATTGAGGAAGACGTACTGTTGCTTGGGATCCTGAGAGTTGTCTTTGTTTTTAAGTACTTCAAAGATATCTTCATGCAGCGCTGCTTTATTTGTTTTTTCTGCCTTTGTGAAAATAGTACGTTCCATATCCATCATCTGGTTGTGCTTTGTATACTGAGAAACAGCAGCAAATATTTCAGAAAAGCAAGTAGTTATGCTTTTGCTCAGAAAAGTGGAAATTACAAGAAAAAAGCATAAATGTCAGAAGAGGCAAATGAGGAGAAAGGTCTAATTTCTCATAGCTGAGGCTGCTCAAGTGGATGTTGCCTCAACTTCTACAGTGAGCATGTTCTGTGTAGAAGAATTAGAAATTTCTCTTCCTTGCTGTAAATAAAAAATTTGATGATTCTCAATTTCCTCTGAAGTGCTTCATGCACCTTCTTTCCTCAGACATCACCTTGTGCTTTTTCCTCCATCTCTGTGTCTCTGCAAGCGAAGGAAATAGTGGCTCCTCTTTTTGTTCCCCCTTTGCTGCCATGTCCAGGGAAGGTTAAAAATCCAGCATCACTGAGAATTCAGCTTTAACAGTCCTGAGGGTCATCTTGAGACTACAGTTTTCAAGTTAATATTCAGAGCAGTTACAGGGACTCCTGCTTCTTATTTTGCTTCCATTAATCAATTTAGGAAAATTTGATTAGCTCTGGTTGTTTGTGAGAATACAGATCAACCCCCTTTCTCTTTTCAGATTGCCTGAATCTAGGTTGTCCTCCGAGATGCCGGAACCTTGTGACATGTGGATTTCTTTCCCTTGAACCAATTTTCATCTAGTCAATTGAATTATAATTTCATCTAACTCCTTCCTTTCCTGAAAGTGTGATATTCATTGTGAGCTTTTTCTTGGCTCTGTAATAACATTCAACTTGAGTATCAGAAAAAAAGTAGTACTTGGAAAATATTTTGATAGTCTTACAAGTCAAGGTATATTGTCAGATCTTCTAGCGACCACATACAGTATAAGAGCAACATATATAATTAACTTAGCACAGGTGGGGGGAGGATAGGGAAATTGTCTCTGTTACCTCCCTTCTTTGGTTTTGAAATCTCATGCTCTTGTATGATACGCTTGGGAAATTACAGACTGTGAGTGGGATTCATATGGCAAAATGTAGACATCTACATCTGAGTTAGTCACCCAAGGCTCCCTGTGTGGGGAATGGAGAGAAACAGGACAGATGAA
This sequence comes from Lichenostomus cassidix, assembly GCF_008360975.1. NCBI lineage: Eukaryota > Metazoa > Chordata > Aves > Passeriformes > Meliphagidae > Lichenostomus > Lichenostomus cassidix. Next base: position 83,148,612 of record NC_139483.1, on the reverse strand, counting down.
TCACACCCTTGAAGAACCTATTTTTTTTTTTACCTCTATGCTAAGACAAAATGACTCATAGCCCAAAAGTGCCCATTTGGCTAGTAAAGGAGGTTGGGGTAACAACTGGGATGTGATAGCTGAATTCTGCACCCCAAAAACCAGATGAGATATACATGGTGCTTTGTGCTCTGGCGGACCCCTGTGTACTCACATGTGCATGTTTGTCAGATACTGTGAGCATTCTGTCCTAGGAAAAAAACTCACTAGTTTTCCCCATAGCAATTCCTTGAAAAACTAAAGACAACTTTAGGTTTCCATGTATGAGAATTCAGAAATCAATAAATGCGTAAACTGAATTAGCACGTTTCTCCTATGTGCACATTTCTCAGTATGCATGAACAAATAATAAAAAACACTAACAAGTAAGTTTTCAAAACTTTGTCAGCACATCAGTTTAGTAGTTGATGATGCCACTGTTGGTTTAGTGACCTTTGGAAACTGTGTGCCCTCTGCTCTTAAGGAGACATGCATCTGATGCTTTCCAGATGCTGTGGGGAGCTGTGAGCTCTTTGTGCTACATCTAAGCTAGTCTCTTCTCTCTTTGTGTGAACCACATAATATGCCTCCCTCAAATTATCTTTGTCTTCAGTCAGCCTGAGGAGTCTGCAGTAAGTGAATATGTGAAGACCTTGCAATGCCACTTGCAGAAAGGAAATTGTCTTCCTGTGTTTGCTTTTTAATACATCATCGGGAACAGCAGGCGGGGTGTGAGCCAGGGTGGGCTCAGAAACAAGCTGTATTCACAGAGGTGCTGGTGCCACTAAAATCTGTCTGGAGTCCCCTTAGCTGAAAACACTGGTGAGAGATATACGATCCTCCCACAGAAAGGTGAACAATATTAAAATAGAAATGGCCAATGAAACAAGACAAGTAATGGTAGCCCAGTAACACAGTATTCGCTGTTTCTTTTTGGTTTCCCTTTTGTATGCACAGGTGTGCGTGGTTGATTGACAGAAAACTGAGGAACTTCTATATGAAAGGGGGAATAAACTTGTTTGGCTTAGATCTGTAGTTAGACTATGTCCAGAAAGATGGCTTTTGGTAGAAATTGAGCTTTTGCACCCCCAAACTCTAGGCACCTGGCCTGAGGAGGATGATCCAGTAAGAAGATTACAGCACACCAATTTCCTATGTAGTCAGTGTACATAGGTATTTTAAAAGGGGTAACACAACACCGGGGTCATAGCTCCTTCTTCTCTGGTGATCTGAGCTGCAAACTGGGACTCAAGATCCATACCCTGGAGATATATTTTGGGTAGCTGTGGAAATCACAGCTGATGTTCATGCATGAATGAAGCCACAGTGTATCAGAAGCAATGCATCTATAGTCTTCTCTGTGAAATTTGCAGATCACTGATCCTAATTCCCAGAAAATCTTTCCCTGCCAAGTCACACTAGGTTTAGAAGGCACATTGTTTTGTTGGTTATTTTGCAATGGGACAGTTTTGAAGCCAGACTTGCTAGATTTCAGTCAATGATAAAGTAAAATGTGGCCTGACGGTAGCCTGACAGTGATACACAATGATGGACAACCACTGGATTCAACACCCTCTTACTTCCAGACAAAACCAGCATTGCCATCCTCTCTCTACCAAAAAAGAAGAAAGCCCTCAGAAAAGAGCAGTGGCTGTGTTGTGAAACCATTATGAAATCTATGTTTGAAACACGCAATGGATCTTTCTGAATCAAGGACAGAGTTCAGTAAAAGTGATGCCTTCACTGTCTTGTTTTCTGGCTAGATCAGTTCAACACCATGCTGTAGGTTAAATTATTGAAACAGTGGAAGTAGCTGAGAACTGGCAACAGCACTGAATTTCTCCCAGCTGCTAATGTTTTGTCAGCACTGATCAGTGATTTGTGCTCAAGTCATTTGGTCAGAATCATCACCAATGAGCAGAGGGCTATTTTTGGCTTTTTACCTTACCTTTCAGCCAAAGACAGGCAGATCCTGAGCAGCAGCCTTACATGGGAACTGCTCTGGACAGCCATGTGCCACCTCAAAGAACCAAGTGGCTCAAATCAATGTGTCAACTACTGCCTGCAAAATCAGGGCTGAAGTTCTGCCAGTCCCTGGAAAGCTGATGAGCCTCTTCCAGGTGAGAACTACTGTGCTGAACGTCAGACGATCAGTGTGGATGCTGCCCGCTCCTGTCTGTGCTAGTTTGAGGAAAGACTTTTTGTAAGACAATATCTTCCTAAATTACTTCCCACTATATAGCAGATGAATTACTTCCTGGTCTTTCAAAACTTTATCTGAAGGAAAACCATATATATGTGTATACACACACACATACACAAGTAAATTAAATTTTTGTTTTGAAAGATACTTGTCAAATAATGATTCCTGGATTTAAAATTCCTACTTTTATATATTGGTGGGTCATAATTTTAATTATAACTACTTCAGTATACTGCTTTTATGTGATAAAAAGGCTTTTAGTAGCAGCTTCCCTTATAATTCAGATATTATGATGGTAGAAAATAATTCAGATAACTGATAAAAATATCCCCTCATGATTTTATATGTGTTTGCACTTCAAAGGACCAGCAATGAAAAGATGATCACACATCTGAATCAGAAGGATAATATTTATATCTAAATTGAGTAACCATGTAATTCTGTTGGTGTTTCCCATACTCTTTCTGTCCTCCTCCTCTTGCATGATATAGCCTGATTCAGATCTTCTGTGCAGTGTTTATTACCTGACCTGAAAACCTCAACCTAAATATTTGGTCTGTTCAGTGATGTTCCCAGCATACTTCTGGCTGCTATGTATTTATGGGAGAGTAAAGTGCATGAGGTTGGCCATTCTTTTAGCTCTGTAACTTTTATTTTTGAAATTCATTGGATGCTTTAAGAACCGGTTTAAAAATTATATTTTCCAGTATTCAGCTGCAGAGGAGGGCTTGGTATTTTCAGATATGTTAGGAGTGATGCTTTCTGTATGCACACATATAACTATTCATATCTCTGCAAAAGGATTCCTCTGTCACAAGACATCCAGACGCTGGCTAGAAGAGATCAATTGTCAGATCTGGCCTGGTTATTAAGGATTATAAATTTCAGGCTGAATCTATTTCCTAGCTAGTGTATATGTATTATTTATTGTTCAGCTCTTCTGCTCTGTGCATTTTATCTTCATGTATTTAAAAAAGACTGTGTTATGTTCTTGCAAGATTCATTTGGGTGACCAAATGAGCTCCTGGGGTCTGCTTTGCTCAGACAGACTGAGCAAAGTCATCCCGGTAGCCTTTTTGCCCAGCAGAATGTTCCAAAAGGTTTTCCTCTCTCCATTCTTCCTACAAATGCAGAAGAAGGTTGGCCAGAGTCATGATATATTCTTAAAATTCAAGAATTGTCAGTGGGTGGCTACCAAGATCTGCTACTTACAGACAGATTCATCATCTGAGCTAGGCTGAAATTATCACTGCAGTTGAGGAGGCTCTTGGAGTGGTAGGAAAGTTCATTCCTCTTACACTTTTTTTCTGGTCATTCCAGTGGTGCCTTTCATTTCTTTCCATTCTAGATTTAATTTCTGCCATTATAAATTTACCTGATACTATTTTTTCATTACATTTTTCAAGTCCATAAATCCCTGAATTCTTAAGGGCTGACCAAAAGTATATGGTGCATTAGCACCATACTAATTTTTACTTGTTATTGGTATGTGAACATAACAAAGTGAGGGGAACCTTCCTGTACCACTTCTACAGCAAAGCATCACAGGCCACTGTTTCCTGCTTTCTCATTAGTTAATATCTTGTCTTTGTTTAATACACTTTGCATTAATGAGGGTTTAGAAGGCCTTTAGGTGGAACTTTCATAGGTATATAGTTGCAATACCTACAAGATAGGAATCATTTAAGGTAAAAATATATGCAACATTGTCAAAATGCTTTAACAGGAGGTCCAGTACAGTTTTGTAGGCCATCCTTGACTGCCTTTTTCTATAATATTATAATATTTAAAGCATTATAACATTTCAAGCTGGGTACATTGTTAGGCTTTCACTGGGTTTTCCACAGCATTTCTCAGTACAGGTGACATTTTGAGGGAGCTTTCACAGTGGTAGAGTTCTCACGTCTCTGTCAGAAATGCACTATATTTACCTTATTCTGGAACTGTGTTTGTTGTTCACAGCCATGCTGTGATGAACGAGCAAAACTGGGGTGGTTGGTCTCTCTCCTTCCTCACTTGTTTCCAGGTAATGAGCTCATAGCTTGTGATAGTTGCTATTAATCTGTAGCTGCCTGACAAGATGTTTTGTACTACTGAGTGTAATCTTATTGTGCTACTCAAGGTCATTTGACTTTGTGTACAGCTCAGTCTTTCCCTTAATTATCCTTGCTTCCCGAATTTGTATCACAAGAAAATTTCTTCATCACAATTAGACTTATTCTGGAAATACTATTGAGATATATTATAAATACAGGCAATGCTAATCCCAGTTTTGTGAAACTTGATAAGTCATCCTCCTTTTGGGTGGTAGTACCCCTTTCAGATAAATGTTTTCCTTCCTTTTCTTCAGCTTAGTTGCTGAACAAGCCTTCTTCGGTTTAACCAATGATTTCCCATTTGACTCTGTATCAAATGCTTTACTGAAATTTACATCAGCTTTATTTAGAAGGAGTGACCTGTATTTTTGTAAATTCTTTCTTTTCAATTTTCTTACATTTGCCTCCATCCTTGATAGTCATTTCCCTCAAAAGCATATGACTGAGGCATGGCTGAAGTCATATGTGTAGATCATAATAAAACACTGGATGCCTAGGCTACTGAGTGCTTTAATCACCCTTCTGCAAACAGTTGCAAATTTTGTTCTTCCTCATTATATGACTGTCCCCTGCCAGACCTGCAGTTATACCTGGAATTTCATGTGCCAGCTCTTTTGACACATGGACCAATACTGACTCATGCTTTCCTTCTGCTCTCCCATCTGTTGGTGTCCGTGTCTTGCGGTGTTCCCTGTATTTGGATAATATATTGTCAGGGGCTGTGCTTTTGTGACTGCACGCCAAGAGCACCCAACATCCAGGGCATCCACAGTTCTGGCTAAAACAATCAATAAGACTTGTCAGATTTTAACTTTCTTGGGTTTTTGGCTTTTGTTTGGAGAAGCTTTTGTTTCCCTCTGTAGCTCCTTCCAAAGCTGATAGAAGTTTGTCCTGTGTGTTTGATGTCATCTGTCTTAGGAGCATGATGTGTGGAGTTGTGTTCTTTCTCCTTTAAAGCGCTCATTGTCACTGAACTCCACAAACAGAGGAGAGAGATAACCTTTAATATGCAGAAGCTTCATGCTCTTTACCTGAGAAAGATTGTTCTGGATAAAAGAAAACCCACTTGTTCCAGGGGCAGTAAGAAAAGCTTAATGAAATAATCTATTTTGAAGAAGTTTTTTCCAATGTTCTCTGAAACACACACGTTCACTGCACAACAAATGAGACTCAAAATCTGAATGCTTTTGAAAGTGCAGAGTCAGCAAGGAGATTTGTCCTGTAGTCATACAGAGTCACTACAGTTCCTGTAGTCATTCCTGCAAGCCTGTAGTTGAGAATATGCCAGTCTCTGCCAACTGAGACTGTTTTTTAGCTCTTTGATGCTGAATCCTGTGCAGCCAATAGCACCTCTCTCAGTATAGAAAATCTGGTAAGTGGGAGTTAGGTGTAAGGACAAAATGTGTGTTTACTTAAAATTAGAAGATACATAGTGTTAAAAAGTTTTGTAATGTGTTAACCTAACTGTACATCTCTTTATCAGCTCTGTATTTGAAACTCCTGTACCATACTAGTATGTCATTAATCGGTGAGATGAAAAACATTTGTTTAGAATTTAAAATAAGTTAAAGAGAGACATAAGTCAGTATTAATCATCCTTTGCTCATCTTTTTAAGTGTAACTGTCATTTACCTATAATGCAGTTCAGTAGCATGCTGACGTTGTATGTTACCTGTTTTTGCTGTTTTCCATTAGATTTTTGAAGTATGATGTTAGTGTTTGTTCACAGTTGAAACATGCCTCTGTTTTTAGCATGGTAGGTTTAATTTTCGTGTAGTTCACTTCAGCACATAATTGCAATATCCGTTCAAGATAAGTGGTTTTAATGTTTCCTTACAATACTTTAGCACTTTCCAGACCAGAACATCATAGTTGTTCATCAGTATTGAAAAAAAATTGTGCTTATTAAGCATTGTGGCCTTGATTTTAAAAACTGTCATTGAAATAAGATAGTTGTTAGATGAAACACCTTAGAGGATTTTCAAGGCTGTCACTGTGTGAAAACCTGTTCCTTTTTTAAAGGAAGGCCTATTTGAATACCTCAATTCCTTAGTTACATTAAAAGAAAGTGTCATAGATAAACCTATCCATTTTTTACTTGTAATTCAAACAACAATAAAATCAAAATATTTACTAACACTGAAGTAACAAATTTGCTGTCATTTTATCTGCTAATTAGTATGCACTTATTGAGTCTGAAGTGTAGCTGGTGAATTCTTCTTAAGTGATTGAGATGCTCCTATTTTATTCACCTTTTTGTGCTGAAAAAAAGGTCTGAAAAACTCACAAGTCTGAAGGGCTTTGAATTTCCTAGTGGTAACAATTGATTGAACTGGTTGATAAAGGCCAGTTTCTGTGCACTGACTCATATTTGGCAAGTGTTAGAAGCCAGTCTGCAGTGAAATTTTACTCTTTAATTTGCTATGCAGAAGCAACCAGCTTTTGACTTGTAATAATGAATAAAAACTCTTAAGGCCACCAGGTTATTTACAAATAAGTAATGTAAGTATGTGTTAAAATACAGTAACAGTTCTTCAGTGAACCTCCTTGCTTTGCCCCCACTTTATTTCAGCACAGTTAAAAAAGAAAACAACCCCCCTAAAAAAATTAAACTTACTGACTTTGTTACCAACAATAAAAATACATAATTTGATTTACATATCTTTTTCTGGCTGCATATTTGGCAAAACTTATGAAACTTAGGAAACCGTGATTCTTTAGAGACTCTGTAAGATGATAGGCTAATGGCTATGGTTTTAAGCCTGTTCAGAAGGGTAGTATGTCAGTACCCTCAGGAGAAAAAGGGGAGCATGAGCTTCGTTTATGTGATAATGAATAGTACTGAATTTAAAATTATTGGCTAATATTTTTAAAACACTTTGATGTGTTCATTTGCAGAATCTGTTTCTGCAGAACACTGAGTTATATTAAAAGATTGTGAATGTAATTCATTACCAGTGCAGTTAGTATTGATGGGTTATCTTACAGGTCACTGAACCAAACCATGTAAATTCCTTACTTATTTCTAATCAGTCTTGAAAAGAAATTGATAGTTTTCTGTAGATTTGTCTCCCCTTTTTCTCCACACCTGCAATTGTGTTAAATTGAGCAAAATAGTATTTAAAACTTGAGCATGTGTTACATCATTTTCCTGCCTGCCATGCTGACCAAGCTTCATCTGATTTCGGTGAGACTTTGACCACACATATTGCAGAAAGAGTCTCCCTCAAATTTTGCACACTATCTTAGTCTCTTATCTTGAGAATAGTTTGAAACAGAGACTCTTAATTACAAAAGTGCACACTGCAGAACTGTGGGGAAAATTACTTGACGAAAGTCACTTGACATTTGGTCAACAAATGCAAAAAATATCCACTAAACCAATCACAGTGTCAAATATCATAACTTTTTACTAAAACTAGTCTTCTTTAAGAAAATATTTCAGAGTGATTATTCATGCCTAATTAATCTCACTAATTGGTAGCGATTTTGATAATACTTTCCCTTTAAACCTAGATATCCTATTATTATAGTGAATTCAATGATACTAAAGCCAAAATACACATAGACTGTTTTATAATGCAATTTACATTGGCCATTTTTTAAGAGAGTGAAAGACCATTTTTAAGAAAGAAAAGTTAAAAGCACGTCAGGAGACTGATCAGATTAATGCACTCAGTTTTGATGTACTGTAGTTATCACAGAAATATTAATGACTTATCTCTAATGAAAGGAAATAAGGTTTTTACCTACCACTGTGTCTGAAATTATTAGGTTTCAGACACAGTGTGACAGTTCTGAAGTCAGCTTTTATGCTATAATATAATTTGAAATTTAAAATTTAGTTTTACTCTGCTATTGCTGTCTATTCCATAGGACGTGAAACTGAATAGCTTGACTGGTTGAGGTCAAATCATGACTTCTGACTTTTTTTTTTTTCAAGTACGCAAAATATAACCAAGAAAGAACTTGAGTTTCTAATTTAAATTACTTAAATTTTGGTGTGGAGACAATATTGCCCACAGAATGCTTCCTGTATTCCAAATGCAGAATTTTATGGCTGCTATTAGCTTTTAGGATAACCATTCTTTTAAAGTCATTATTGGCATCTGTAGGTACAGAGCGTAGGGTGGCACTGACAGGTGAAGGAATATGTTTCTATGTAGCTCACACCCCTTTTGCAGTTTTCTACTTGAAATACTGAAAAAGTTACCTTCTTTCTTATTTCAAATGCATTTCTTCTCTCAAGATCTGCTTCACTGAGTACCCTGAGAACTAGAAAAAGAGCGAAACATCTTCAACATTTTCATTGCCATTTAAAACCAAATTAAATTTTCACTGTGTTTATAAACATTTTATTTTTGCTTTCCACGCACATTTACTTACAGGATTCTTTGAGCTGACTGCATATTTAAAGAAATACCTACAAATGTTTGATGCAGACATTTAATGTGAATTTATCACAATTGCTTGCACTGCAGTCCTGCCTTACAGATTTATATTCATTCAGTGAGGGAGCAGAAGTATATCATGCATTCTAATCATTCATATAATTCAAATTTAAGATAATTAGTATTTTGAAAGCTTTATTTGAAGTGAAAATTACTTTCAGATCTTTCAATGTGAGTAATTTTCAATAATAAAAGGTCTTAAAAGAGAGTTTTGATATTTTGGTAAGAGTTTGTAATGAGCAAAAATAGAGGAATACATTCAAGTCTGTATAAAGAATTCTTCAGGTGTGTCAAATATAATCTTTGGTTTTCAGCATTACCAAGTAGTGGCTCTTAAAACTCATCTTATGATTCTTCAGTAGTGATTTGAGTGCTCAGTTAATACTTTTTAGGTATGAGGCCATTTTAAAAAGATCTTTCTGTTATATGAATAAGTCTACATAAATAATAAATCTGCTGTTAAAGCAATGGCAGAGTTCAGTTACTTCTGCAGCTGTAGGTTGGTATTATATCCAGTTTTAAGCCACCCACATTTCCACAGCATCCACCCAGTCATGCGTTAAGTGGCACGATTAACATCTGTCGTGTGTGCTCCATTGTCAGCCTTAGAAAGCTGGGTATGTAGGATAATAATTTATTTTAGTAGAGGTAATTTTAATTGTATTTCTGTATGCCTGAATTAGAAAAGGCAGACCTGAAGATGTGTCCTTGAAGCAGAAGGCAATGATGGTGAATGTACCTAGTGTGTCTTACAGTCCTCATTTCAGCTGATCTATAAGTTAGCTCCTGCCAAGTGGGCTTTTCCTTTTGAAGTGTAAGGTTCCTTGCAATCTCCAGAAAGCTCCATGGTTAAAAATGGTGGCCAACAATCAATGGTGGTTGTTGTCCACCATTTCCAGCCATGGAGTTTTCTTGGAGCTCCTGGACCTTTAAAGACCCTGGAGGTGAGAGGTGGGTGAGAGGATGACACAGGTGATGACGGGGTAGCTGCTTCAATACATTCAATTTCCTGCCTAAACTTCAGCTCTGTACTTAAAAATATCTGATGCTGGCATCTCTAAATTTTAGTTCCAAGTGGTGGGAAATTCACAAGATCAGTTGTTTTTTCTCAAATGTTGCCATCTTGGCCTGAACTCAAATGACAGCAGCTGTTCTCATGAGATTTCAATTTCAGCCAACTGAAAAAACAGCCTTTTCCTTTTCAGATCTAACCAGCTAGTGATGGTGGCAGTGACTTCTCTTCATAATGTTAGGAATTCACACATCCCCTCCCTCACGCCACATACACTTAAAGAATAAAATGGAGGTGGACTCCAGTGTGCTATATATTTATCATTCTTGCTGAATGGAGTTGTGTATTTTGAATGTGGAAAACATGGCCCAGTCCTCCAGTGTTCAGCATTTACATTTAGTGTGCGATATATTCACTAAGGATTTACGTGTAAAGATCTGTAAAAGAAAAGACTTTCCTCTAGTGAAGCACTGACTGGGAATGACTTCCCCCTTCAGTCACGTGTGATGGCGTTGAAATACCAACTCCTTCTGATTGATCTGTGCCAGTGTTCGCTTGCCCTTCTTCCTCTTCAGCTTTCAGCAACATATGGAGCATCAACAGACTCGTGGGCAGCTTGGCTTGACCTGAAAAAAAATCAGAAAGCAGTACTGATTTTAAAAATAGGGTGCGGAAGCTAAAGGCAACTTGTGCTTCTGTCTCACAGGAACAGAAGGAGTGGCTGAGGCCAAAAAGGACTTTGTGTGTGTTGAGAGGATTAGGACCAGGTATGGAGGAAAGCAAAAAGAGTTGTACTTCTCCTCCCCTCTATTACACATGGGTGTGTTCCTTGAGTGTGGCATGGGACTGTGACCTCTGCAATCCCTGATGGAAGGTGGGAAAGGTGCTTTCCTTCCCCAGGTGCCAGTGCTGTGTCCACACTGTCGCCAGCTTTCTAGCAGAGGGGCTTTCAGTTCCTGGCTGCTCTGCTGGGGTTTCTTGTTACCAGGCACCTTTTTCCTCACCACCATCCGGGGTGGGCACCCTGTGATAACAGTGGCTAGGGAGATGTCATGAATATGTGTTTTCCCTGCCCCAAGACAGAAAATTATGGCTTGGAATAATGCAAATTTGATTCAATTTAGACTGTAGGAAAGGGGAAAACCATTGAGAATTTACTGTGCTTGTGAATAACCACTTACATGAGAGTTTGGGTTTTTCTGTCTTTCTCTCGTCTGCATTCATAGAACTCAATGGTCAGCCTGAGAGCCATTTTGTTCAGGCTTCTTCTCATGTTGTAGAAAGGAAAGTCTAAAGCTTTCTGTCTAAGAGCTTATTTAATCCGGGGATGTGGAATTCCCAGGCAGATTGATAGGAGATTAAATTCATGATTGTGGGCTGAAAAACTGAGTGACACATTTGAAACTTGATCTTAGACATGAAGTGTCAAAGGGAGAGTGTCTTTTCCAGGCTGGTGCAATGCTGTTCTTACTTAAACCTTGTGGAGCTGAGGGGAGTTAGCTGATCACTGTTATATCTGTAAAGATCAAGTTCTCTGGTTTGTATACAGCAGTTCTCTGGCTGTTCAGACACCATAAAAGAAGAAAATCTGGCCTCAGATATTCTTGGTAGGTTGTCCATATTACATCCAAATCCAAACATGTGCTAGTATGTGCTCACTTAGAAACCACTGATGGGATTCAACTTAACAAAAGTGCATGCCTGTAACTGAAATCTCCATGCAAGTTTATAGTCCAAAATTCTCCGTAGTTATCATAGGAGAGGAATGGATACTTAGGGTAGATTCATCTCACCCTAAGGTCCATGTTTTTCTATGCCGACTACAAAAGTAACTTTGAGTAACTTAGTGATGCCATTTTTTTGGTAGGTGTGTGAAGATAGGCAAGTTGAATCTCACTCCTTGTGAGAGTGAGGCAAAGTGGAGCTGCCTGCCAGTAACTATGTGTCAGAGCTAAATCCTCTTTCTCAGGATCAGGAAACTGGAAGCAGTTCCTGGATGCCTGTCCTGTGCATCAGAGAGTTGCAGCACAGGGGGATATCTTGCTGCAAAATCTGTGTTAATGAACACTTAGAGAAAACATAAAAATAACCCTTAGGAGAACATTCCCATTTGCAGTCAGGACTGTGGATACCAAGCTGGCAAAGTCTGCGTGGATTTGGATGTGGTGTTATAAGGAAAAGAAACATGAACTGTCAATAAATGCTCAAGGTAACCCATACCTCAAACTAACAGGTTTGGGACTAGGAAACTATAGGATTCTCCAGTATCTTACTGGCTGACCTTGAAAATATTTTTTCTTCTTGTCATAGCTCTAGTTCCCAATAAGTGTAATGTGGACAAGGCACTGATTTCTTGCAAAACCCTTCATTTTGGTTTAAGACAATTTACAGGGTGGATCCTGGGAAACAAGCTGCCTCCCCTTTAGTTTTAATGACTACCCTTTCACCAGCAAGGAGGGATGAATGTAAAAAGCTGTAAGTGAAAAAATAACAGTTTGCTAAAAACTGAAACAATAACGGGCATAAATAACAGTACTATTCACTAGATACAAAGGTGCTGATTCCCATGGATTGCCTGTGGAACAGAGAAACAAGATGTGGAAAGACAGGGTATACAATACACATTTTTTGGGTTACCTAGGATACCCTTTGTGAGGCTCTATTAGTTTGAAAACAAATCAGTGGGAGATCACAAGTCAGGATTATAAATTTAACAGGAAAATTAAAAATAAGTGCAATAATACAAGAAAAAACTCTGACAGAGTCAGATACAACCTGACACCCTGTTAGTCAGGATGGTGGTAGCAGTCCAAGTGAAGTAGTTAGGTTGAAGCGGTGATCCAGTGGAAGGTCTGGTCTCCACCTGAAGGTGCAGTGGTAGCTCGTGTCCTCTAGAAAGCCAGTAAAGAGGGCTGCCTGTGCCATTCAAGAGCCCAGGTTATATCCAGGTGGGAATACTTGGCTCCTCCCCCCTGGGTGGAGCATCTCACAATAGGATGAGATAATTCCATGAGTCATGCAGTGCTTTATTGATGGCCCATTGTCTGTTATCAGGTGTGAGTCATAGCAGGAGATAACAACCAGTGCCCCACAGCTTGTGGTAATGAAATACTAAATACATCTATTTTGTAATCTAGGACAGAAGCCAAATGAGGAAGTTCCATGCTAAGTGCTGAAGGGTTTTCTCCAGGTACTAGAGAAGTATGGAGTTCCAAACAAGTACTGTAGAACTTCCATTTAATTTTAGTCAATAGGTCTTAATATAAAATAGCATTAGAAATATTATGTGAATAGATGCAACAACTTGAAAAAAGACAAGAAAAAAGGGTACAGGTAGAATATACCAAATGTAGCTCTAATTGTGCTGGAAATTAGATGATTTAAAGTAGTAAAAAATAATCCATGTTTTCAATATGCAGAGGTCAGGAAGCAAAGTTAATCATAAACAGAAAATAGACACACTCATCTTCCATAGGAAAAGATGATTTTATAAAAGCAATAAAATATCTTCATCCACATAAAACTAAATAAAACATAGTGATAATGATACACAAGTTCTTTCTAATGAAGATTTTCCTATTAGTGATAAAATTTAAAAAATGTTCTTTTGGAACTGAATCAGTGTTCATGCTTGGCTTCTTACCTGACAGAGAACAACAAACCTTCTTTGATTATGTGATTTGATGTGATTTTTGATTATAGTTACTGTGGTAAGATTTCTTCCATTTGCTATATATGAATTCTGCTTAAATCACAGAGCTTGTATTTTTTTCACTCTTTTTAACCTCCACAAGAACATCATGCCTTTTGTTTTAGTGTCTCAAATGAATTCTCCATGTGTAGGCCATATAGAAATGGTGTTTTACCTTCTCTATTGCTATTAACACAGTGTCACAGGGTATAAGAATGACCTGTCAAGTTTTTTTTCATGACACCAAGTTGTATTGCCTTGCCTAGAGGTAGAGGGATGGATGTTTACTGTGAGAATCTTTCTAGAGCTTGGGAGTAGATGATCTGGGTGATTGCAGTCATTCTCAGCATGAACTGATGTAAAGCAACACTAGCGTTTTTTCATTGAGGGAGACCAGGAGCAGTCATATGATCCACAATGATGTCTGGAGGCAGAAATAAATACAGTCAGTAGATGCTGAAGTAAACTGCTGCAATGAGGTCTGCAAAGAAGTATGTTGTGTCTGCAGCCCTAGTCGAAGGAAGTGAATTACCTAAGAGCGTCTTGAGCAGAATGCGGAAGGCAGGGCTCAGTTGTGTCCAGCTGACATGTGCTGTTATTAAAAATGGCAATGGCAAGGACACCACTCAAGTACACCACATTTGCCTTGAATGCAGTTACATTTTTGACTTTTGAGACATTAAATTGTGAATGGTTTTCAACAAATCAGATGGAACATGCAGAAAAAATTAGTTCAATAGTCCAATAAGAAATGTTGTTAGCATATACTTTTCTCAAAATCACTTTATTTTTATTGTCACAGTGATTTTGAGTTCTCTTTAACAAAAATGAAAATAAACCAATGGGTTTAAAATTCATACAGCACTTTTTTGCTATTCTAAAATAAATACGCTTTATTTGCAGTATAATCCTTATTCAAAGGATTTGTGCCTGATTTATATATTAAAATATTTGGGATTGCATTTACATTTAAAAAAGCATGTGCTACCTTTCATGTCCAACCACACAGGTACAGCAATTTAGCCTGCATCAGGTTAATGGTGATGTGAGTCCACACACACGCAATATCTGTTACCCAAATTTATATTTTTCCTTTCTACCTAGAAAAATGAAATGCAATGCATGTAGTTGAAATGGTTTAAAACATTATTCCTCAGTAGCTGTTCACTGCCCGCAGAAGGTCACAGTCAGCCACTGAGCTGCCTTAGTGGGTTGGGTTTGCTGTCATCTGCTTCTGTACAGTCAGCTGGGTTAGCTTGTGCCTTGGCTGTTGGTGCACGTGGTTGTTCAGTCTCTCATGGAAAACAGCTGTAGAAACTTGCTCCTAAACTGTTATAGCTGTTTCTGAATTATTGCCAACTCTGTGGGGCTCTGGTACAATGCTGTGTGCAGATCAGGGCTTTTTAAAAAGTCAGAAGTACTGCAAGCCATCTTAACAACGGTGAGGAGTGCTTTAGAGCTATTTTTGCCCTAATTGTACATTGGGAAGAGAGACAGTTTCTTGCAAAAACAGAGCTTCCTAATAATTAATTTATAAGAATAAAACTTCTAAAGTGTATTTGACAGTATTTAGCAGCTGCAGAATTTCGTCATTTGTTCCGTGATTTCATGCTGTCAAATCTGACAACATGAACTAGTGCCAATCTTTGCTTTGAAAGACAATTTCCTTTTTATAAAAATTCTAATTATTAAAGCTAAATTTGGATTTTATTAAAAGGAAATTGTTAGTCTTTTATATTTGTCAAATAGCTTTCAAAAACTAGGTTGGTTCTACCTTTGACAATTAGTCAAAACGATATTTACTGAAAACCATAAATTATTTTTTTTCCACCCTCTGCTACCAATGGATCAAGTTAGTGTCAATGGCAAGGAAAGCACTGGTATTTTTGATACACATAAGACCTGGTTATCAATTGTGTAGAATTAACCATTTTCAGACACGCTTAGTTGGGCACACTTAGACCTCATTTGGCTATATACACTATTGAGCACCTACTGCATGTGGAGGAGAGGGTGTTCAACCTGTGAAATTAACTTGAATGTTGCCATAATTTGGGTCCTAAAGATATACAAACGTTTTGTCTTTAAAATGACAGTGCTTTTAACACCCTTCTTGATTGAATTTTCGGGTACTATAGCCAGAAATCTGAAATAATACAGATTAGCAGCTCCTACTGTGACCTATGGTCTTAATACAGGCTAGCTCAGCTCAGATGCTACTGGCCTTCTGAACTGTTCTGTGCTCTCTCCAGATTCTGTCACAACCCAGAAAGCACAGACCAGTTATGCCCCTGCTTACCTGAAAATAATGCATATGACAGTTTATGGTTTGGGGGCAAGATACATTTTTATCAACTAGAAGCAAACTAGTCTCCTGACCTCTTCACCTGGAATACACCAGGCTATTTCAGATGCAGAACTGATGTAAGTGTGCAATTGGCTGGTAATGAGGGATTTGAGCCCTTTTCCCTCCTTCCCCCACATGAACTTATTGTGGAGACCAATGAGAGTTACAGTAAGTACACTGTCGACTGTGCAGGAAACTTTGGTGCTGGTGTTCTGGGGCTTCTTGATTATGTTTTCCTAAGTATAAGCAATAGACGTGGGACCACTGAAAAAGTACTAGTGAAACATGAATTTTCTGCACCATCTGAAGATACAGCCATGTTCAGCTTCTGAAACAATATTGCTGAATGAACAGTTTTGAACTTACTGTATTATACTGTTGTGGTTCTAGCCTGATTCTGTGAGAAACAATGAAGCATATAAATTAAAAATAGACAGAAAAATCTTAGTGTGGTGCAAAATGTTGTAGAACACATACCTACAAGGCACTGCAGTGCGCACAGACTCAGAGAATAGTTAAGATTGGAAGGAACCTCTGGAGATTGTCTAGACCAGCTCCCATGCTCAAGCAGCGTCAGTTGAAGCAGATTGCTCAGGGCCATGTTCAGTCAGATTTTGAGTATCTCCAAGCACGGAGACTCCATAGCCTCCATATGAAACCTGTGTTCAATCAGCCTCTTGATTGAAAAAAAACAAGCCTTTTCTCTTGTTTAAAAGGAATTTCCTGTATTTCAGTTTGCAACATTTGGCCTTTGTCCATTCACTGACTCCCACAGAGAAGAGTCTTGCTCAGTCTTCTTTGTACTCTCCCATCATGTATTTACACACATTAATGAGATGCCCTGACCCTCTGTTCTCCAGGATGAGCAGCCCCAGCTCTCTCAGCTTCTGCTTGTATGACCCTCATTTGTCTTTGTGATCCTTTGCAGATCCTGGTCTAGTAGGTCCATGTCTCTCTTTTACTGGGAAGCCCAGAACTGGACACAGTACTCCAGGTGTGGCCTCACCAGGGCTGAGTAGAGGGGCAGGATCACCTCCCCTGACCTGTGGGCAGTGCTCCCACCTCATGCAGGTCAGGATGGTGTTGACCTTCTTTGTGAAGCTTATGTGGTCTGGTATTGTGTGGCAGGTTTCACTATAGAGAAATAAAATTTTAGGAGAAGTGAACTAGCTTGAACTAAATTTTTAAATGGCAAAATAATGGCCTCAGTGAAGTGAACAATGTGTGCTAGTAAACTATAGGAGAGAAAATGTCAATCTGGGAATGAGACAACTGCCCACAGAGGCTTCAGTGATCAATAAAGCAACCTAAATAGCCACCAGAGTCCAGTGTATTTCTTGGGAAATCTTTTGATCTGAGAATAAACCTTGGGTTGGCTCTGGGCAAGGGGCTAG
The DNA here is from genome assembly GCF_008360975.1 of Lichenostomus cassidix. Taxonomy (NCBI): domain Eukaryota; kingdom Metazoa; phylum Chordata; class Aves; order Passeriformes; family Meliphagidae; genus Lichenostomus; species Lichenostomus cassidix. Next base: position 83,131,400 of record NC_139483.1, on the reverse strand, counting down.
GACATCTGGTAGGCTCCAAAGCTACCAAATAATACCCTGCAGCCTGCAGGAGGTCTCCGTATAAGCCCCATTTTAATGTAATTATCTTCTTTTTAGAGTTGGATTTGGTTACATGTCTAAAATACCCCTGCTGCTGACTTTGCTTAAAGCCATTTATAAGGATTAATTAGGGGTGAGTCTTTGTGTTTTCCCCCTCCCTTGCTTCCAGTTATTTTGTCATTAGAATATGATGAGGAGCTGTTTTGATTTTTTTCCCCCACATGCTGGGTGATTAAGGACCTGAGTGCTGAAGACCCACTTTCCACTACCTTGAGCATCATTTTCTCTTCCACCCAATTTGCAATATGTTCTTTAGGCTCTGCTGGAGTTCATGAAACATTTATACCCATGGTTATATGGTACATTTTGTAGCACTTGTACCCTGGCATTATTGTGTGCCTGTAGCCTCATGACATCCTTGTGTCTAAACTGAGGGACATGAATTTGGCTGATGGACCACTTGGTGAATTATTGGCTGGATGGACTTGCTCAAAGGGCTGTAGTCAGTGTCTCCAGTTGGAGGCCAGTGACAAGTGCTGTTCCTCAAGGACTGGTGTTGTGCCTGACACTGTTTGACATCTTTGTTGGCAACATGGACAGTGGGGTCAAGTGCACCCTCAGCAAGCTTGCCAGTGGCACCAAGATGAGCAGTGGTCAACATGCTGGAGGGAAGGGATGCCATCCAGAGGGAAATGGACAGGCAGGCCTCTGTAAACCTCATGAAGCTCTACAAGGCCAGATGCAAGGTTCTACAGATGGGTTGGGGCAATCCCAAGTACTAGTACAGGCTGGGTGGTGACTGGATTGAGAGCAGCCCTGAGGAAAAGGTCTTGGGGGGTGTTGGTGAGTGAAAAGTTCAACATGATGCAAAAATGTGAACTTGCAGTCCAGAAAGCCAAACATCCTGGGCTGCATCAAAAGAAGCACAGCAAACAGGGCAAGGGAGTTATTCTCCCCTTTTGCTTCATTGTGGTGAGAACCCTCCTGGAGCACTGCATCCAGCTCTGGGGCCCCAGCATAAGAGTGACATGGACCTATTGGAGTGAGTCCAGAGGAGGGTCATGAAGATGACCATAGGACTGACCACTTCCCCTATGAAGACAGGCTGAGAGAGTTTGAGTTGTTCAGCCTGGAGAAGAGAAGGCTCTGGAGAGATCTTATAGCAGCCTTCCAGTACCTGAAGGGGCCCTACGAGAAAGCTGGGGAGGGACTTTTTTACAGGGCATTAGTGATAGGACAAGGGGGAATGGCGTTAAAATGAAAGACGGCAGGTTTAGATTAGATACTAGGAATACGTTTTTGTTGTGACGATGGTGAGGCACTGGCACAGGTTGTCCAGAGAAGTTGTGGATGTCCCATTCCAGCAGGTATTCGAGGCTAGGTTGGATGGAGCTTTGAACAACCTGGTCTTAATGGTAGGTGTTCCTGTCCATGGCAACGGGTTTGGAACTAGCGGTCTTTAATGTCCCTTTGAAACCAAACCATTCTGATTCTATGATATCTGATAGGCTGCTTACATGAATTATGGACCGAAATGTTCTGTCTGAAAGCATGCATGCAAGCAAGTTATTGTCTGCTTCCTTCCTCACCCAGCATCATACGTGTCCATGATTATTTGTTGGCCAGAAATTTGTGTCTGGCCCTAGTTAATGCTTTTTCATTTCACGGTGATCCTATTTCTCATCTCAGACCTTCAATACTGATTCTGCACTTGGAGGTTCTGATCTGCCAAAAACAAAGAAATGAGTATCCATAAACAAAAGGGAACTGGACAGAATGATTGCACTGATTCCTTGTTCTTCCACATATTGCAGTCTGATTTGGGTTCTAATTAGAAATGTAACTGAAAAATTAAAAGGAAGCCCCATAATGTTCATAAAATCTCTCAGATGAGGAGTTTTTTCAGCTAGCTGAAACCCATGCCACATGAAATGTGTTCCTGTGGGTCCCATGTTTTCTGTGGCTGCCATTGCTGTGAAGAAGCTCTTTCTCATGCAGCATGTGGCCAAAAATCACTTCAGGCTCCCATGTTCTACGAGGGTCCCAGTGGTTAAAAAGGTACTTACTTTTTGATTGTGCTGAAGTTTTCAGTTTAGGAGAATGGTGAAAAACCTCACAGGTTCATCTGAATGCTCTAGCTAGCTGGATTAATTTTCAGGCTGTTCTGTGGGTGTTGAAGGAAACATCATATCTGAAGGGGGTTTTTACAGCCCACCTGCTTGATGGTTTGGGATTGCCCAGGCAAGCAGTGCAATAGGAGCAGAGTCCCTGTGGAAGGACCCACCCCATGTTAGCCATTGGAACAGCAGGCTCACTGAGGCTGGAGCAGTTGGAAGTGGTGACTGTCTGCCGGAGGTGTGTGCTAGATGGGAAGTTGTGGCCAAGTTATGGAGCTGAAGGAAGAGAGGAGCAGACTATATGTATGGTATCAGGGAAGATGGAAAAAGGATTGATAGTGTCTTCACAGAAACCCTGCAGAGATGAGAACCTGAATGTTCTGACTGTGCAAAATGGGGCAGCCAGAGTCTATGGGCAGTTACGACATAAGTGGAGGAACACAGTGTTGAGGAACACTGGAGGCTTATGACTTCTGTCAAAAGTTGTCCTTTACAAGGTTGCTGTCTCATCTTGAAAAGGGAGGTCAGGTGAATTCTCTGTTGAGTGGATAAATGCAAATGTGCCCATCTTCAAAAAATCCCAGAATTTAAACTTGAAGAACTACAACCCAGTCAGCCTTACTGCAGCCTCTGGGAAAATCACGGAGTGAGTCCTTTTGGAATATGTTTCTGGGCAAATTGGTGATTGAAACAGTCAGAATGGATTTCCTAAGGGTAAATCATTCCTGACCAACTAAGTTGCCTTGCTATGAAGAACTGACTGTTTACGTGGATGAAAGAGCATTGTGTCATTGAACTTGGCTTTAACAGAAAGTTCTGTATTGTCTCCCACAACAGTCTCATGTCCAGGCTGGGACCTTACGGTCTGGATGGACTAGCAACAAATGGATAGAAACCTGGTTGGATATTTAATCTCAGAGTGTAGCAGTTAATGGTTCATACTCCACCCGGATACCAGTGGAGTGCCTCAGGGGTTTCTGCCATTTAATGTCCTTCTCAGTGACCTGAAACAGGCAGCATAATGCATTTTGGTTAAGTTTGCAGATGATGCCATGCTGGGAGGTCCAATAGATAAGATAGGATTTTCATCTGTAGGGACCCTGAAGAAACAAGTGGAGTGGGTTGACAGGAACCCCGTGAAGAAACAAGTGGAATGGGTTGACAGGAACCCCATGAAATTCAATGGGGTGAATATAAACTCCTGCTTCTGGAAAAGAGTGTACTAGTGTGGGCTGGAAAGCGACTGACTGGTGGCAGTTCAGCAGAATATTTTGGCAACCTAGCAGATGGCAAGCTGAATATAAGCCAGCAGTGTACCTTGGTAGCAAAGAAGGCCAATAGCATCCAGCAGCAGGGAGATTAAGATGAGGTATTATCCTGTAGCCATCTTTTGGACCTTTTGCTTTTCCATCTTACCTGATATGATACATATAGTTTTGGACCCCACAACACAGAAAAGGTGTTGATGAGCTGCAGTGAGTTCAGCAGAATCCACCAAAATGGCTGGTTATTGATCTGGAACACTTGGCCTGAGAGAGGCTGAGGGATCTGGTCTTGCTCAGCCAGAGAAGAGATGGCTTTAGGGTGAATCTGTTAGTGACCTTCCAGTACCTACGAGGAGTTTATTCAGAAGATGGAGCCAGGCTTTTCCAATCACTGTGTTGGTTGGAGGATGAGAGATATTTGGCATAAACTGAAATGAGAGACTCAGAGCAAATATAAGGAAAAGCTTTCCCATCACAAGGATAGTCAAGCAGTGAGCAGTTGCCCAGGGAGATTGTGCAGTCTCCATCCTATGAGGTTTCAAGACTGACTGAGCAACCTGATATGATGTCAGAGCTGACCCAGCTGCGAGCAGTTGGTTGGAATAGATCATCTCCAGAGATCCCTTCCAAACTTAAATATCCTGTGATCCCGTGTGTGTAGGAGTACGTAAGTATAGATTATGTACAGAATGAGTTCTGTGGAGACCATATATGGAACATGTCTTCACAGAGGCCACAAAAGTGGTTCACTTTTGACAAGTAATGTATACTTTTTAAAATAAGGAATATTCAGATTTCCATGAAGGAAAAAAATTGGCTTTTCTCTGCCTCCCCAGTTCTTTGCAGATCTTATTTTAGCCCAGAACCGGCAAGGTCTGAAATGTTGTCATCATATTCATGCACACTTCCCTTGCCTGGATTCATGTTGAATGCTTCTCTGTGAAAGCTTTAATAAATGACTTCCATTTACATCATTTATGTAGTGAATAGAGCATGAAAGGTGGAAAAAACAGCTTTCAAAATATCAATGTAGCTGTTCTATTTAGAGACAACCCTTCAAATACCTGAATTATTACATGTCTTTTAAAGTGAAGAGAGTAAGGGTGATACATGTATTCTAGGTAAACACTATGCTGGTGTTTGACAGTTTGCAAATAATTCATACAATAAATGTCCCCTACTGTAGTCTGAATGCGTCTCTCAGATGTTTCCAACTGGGCAGCACAGATGTAATCAAGAATAATTGAAGAGCTGATTTTGTGCTATGTTAACAGAACTGTCTTCCTGAATATGTTAGGATACTTAACATGTTGGCTTTCTCCATGATCATATAACAAAAATTGTTTGAATTGGATGTGAAAGAATGGTTAGTACTGTTTAGTCATAATCTGGCATAAGAATCTTAAATAGCTTAGAAAAAAAATCATAATTATCTCCCTAAGACTGATGGTATTTCAGATCTTGCAGTGATAAATGTTTTTTGGTCTTGCCTCAGAATTACTTTCAGAAAAAGAAGTATGCTCTCAACCTAATCATGTCAGCATCAGAACACCTGCAAAAATAGATCAAAAGAAAAAGTGGAATTACTAAGATTTGCTTGCTATGAATAGCACTAGTGTGAATGTGTTAAGCAATCATGTTGGCTGGACTGAAAATACAACATACCCAGGGGAGCCAATACAAAAGAAAATAAATGTGGGGACATACTGACTATCTTTGATAGCAGTTTTGGGATTTTTGCAGTCCCTTTGTTTGCTCCTTTCTGTGGGGTAGTGAGTGAAACACCTGTGGGGATCATCAGCCTCAAGCTGGAGGATGACCCTGAGAACTGCAAACTGAGTAATGCTGTTCTTGCGTGGAAAATGTTGGGTTTTGTTGTGACAGAAGCTAAAATCTACTTGATTACTAAAGCTTTAATGGCTGATCATCTCCCTTGGGTGCCTGGCCTAGAAACCATCCAGTGCAAAGTGAGCAGCTCTCAAAAACTGCGCAGCAAACATCAAGGAGGAGACATGCTTTTTTTACAGATGGACGTCAGTGTGGTGGGATGGGAAAGGCACCAAGCTTCTAACAAGGTTAGAGAACTTCAAAGGCTGTGCCTGTAACTGGTGCCTTCCACTTTTCTGACAGAAGTTTTGTGCTAGCTTGTGGTAGTGTAGTGATGTAGGTAAGCATGGCAAAAAAGAGAGGTGATCATCAAAAGACTGCCTACAACTGCTAGAGATGGAAAACAAACTAATTGGGGAAGAATGTACTTATCCTCAGGCCTCCTTATCTGCTACTCCTTTGTAGCCATTTGATCTTCCTTAAGTAGGGAGACTATTAGTCTGTTTCTTTGGCTTTGTATTTTTACTTGTTTTGCAAAAAAAGACTTAAAAAACCTCCCAAAACACCAGAAAATCCAAACTTCAGCTAAAGAAATTTTTGCCAAGGGATTGTTTTAATGCCATTCCTCAGAACACAAAGGAAATGTTAGCTCAGTCCTTTATTTCATACTGCTTCACATGTCCTGTATGTATCAGTATTTGCTGGGAAATGGAGAAAAGGAAACAATCTGCTTTAGGGTGCAACATCTGAGGAGGAGTTCACTAAAACCTTCTGACAGATTTTGTGATGATTTCATGGGTCACAACTGAAGTTAAGCCCTTGACATGGAGATAGAGGTGTTGAAATACTTCTGTCACTACATACATAACTACTTATATTATTTTCTTCATGCTTAGGTGAGCAGAGCATGAGTAGGAGCTTCATTTAGTCCAGCTGAATTAGAGAAAGTGTAAGGAGAATGGGAAATGTAACCTGTGTACTGTTGTCTGGTTATCAACACATTTACATTAAAAATACTTAGTAGTGCATTAAATTACTTTAATTTGCTGATATTTTAAAGACTGACAAGATCTTTTTAGGTCCCAAGTCCCTCCTGTCCTCCCCCAGCCTTTACCTGTGATTCATGATCATTATTAAGCAATAATTATGCTGAAACATGGTGTATAACTTTCCAATATGTTAAATTACTTCTTCAAGTCTATTCTTGGTAATTGTTAGACATTAAGAGATTGAACACTGCATCTTCTGACAGCTCTTTCTATGTTTCTGTTTTAGATCTTTTGTGTTTGTCCTGACTGAATAATGCCAGGTGAAGGCATTGCTGTACCTGTGCTGCTTTCATATTTCTGAGTGTGCTAATTGCAACCTGCTCATGTTTATTCATCTTTGCATGTCCCAAATATGTCCTATTTTCCCTTCTAGATAACACGAGATACAAAGCTCTGTTACTTGCTGTTATAGCTAAACTAAGTGAAACCAAGCAGAAGACAGGCCATGGGAAGGTCAGACAAAGCAGGCCTGACAAGCCTTGGTCCTGAAGCCTTGAAAACTCAGTGCAAAGCCCATGGCTTGTTCCTGGCAGTGGCAATAATGGGCTGCAGGGTTGCAAGAACTGAACGGGCAACTTGAGCAGTAGGTCATAGAGCATACCTTGCATTTTATTTTATTTTATTTTATGTTATGTTATGTTATGTTATGTTATGTTATTTTATTATTTTAATTTTCAGTTACTGCAGAGCCTTTTCAGAACATCCAGTGAATAACTTCTTGATTTATATTTGGCCTTAGTAACTAATCTGTAATTAAAATGTTTCTCCTGTGTGAGTTTTTACCCTCTGCTTACAGTCACAAATTTAGATTGATCAGGCTATGATAGTAGCTGTGACATTTAATATTCTTTATAGGCCATTCTCATTGCAATAAACCAGCAAAATAGTACTGTTTTTTTCATGTAGCCATTAAATTAAGAAATTAGTTGTATAGAAGTAACTGCTTTCTGGATAGAAGATATCTTTTATGTTGAAACCTTATGAAATGGTATTTTGAAACAAGTGAAAGATTTTTGTGTTTTGGCTCCAGATAAATCTCAGTTTGCTGGAAGTAGGTGAGGTCTCTTTAATTCCAGTTTTCCTGTTTGTTGCTGAAGCAGTGAAGCATTCAGAAAAAGACAATTTCACTTTGATTAAATGCCTAAAAAGTTATCTGATTGATAAAAAAAAAAAAACAGAAAGAAAGAGAGAGAGAAAAAGGATGTTGCATAAGCTTTTAATATTTAATTTCTATACTCTAAGTATCCGGAAGAACATTTAGTTCCTGTTTTGAAAGATGAATGCCTTATATTGGAAAGTGTACTGAAGGCTCATTTGCAGTCACGGCGCTTGTTTGCTTCTCTAGTATGTACGTGCAGGGAAGAGTAGAAAGGGTTGAGTGGGCAGTTGGCAGTCATTCATTGTCAGTGATTGCTAGTCATTCATAAAAACTGCAGAGCTGAGAGGTGGAGCCAGCAGCAGCAGCCGCCTTTCAGGCTCTTGCAGAAGACGTGTTTGTGCAATCACAAGCGATTTGAGAAGCTGCTCAAATATGGTATGATGAATGTAATGAGAAGATGTGTGCTAAATGCATCTAATTAAAAGGGCCTGCTTAGAATAAAGTAAAATGTTTTAATTCTTTTCTTCTCAAGCCCACAATGGTTTGTGAACATGGAGATCTAATGGTTCTATGTTCAGGTAAAGGCAATAAATCAGTTTCAATGAATGCCCTCTAGTTTATGATACCATCTAGAGTATGTCTTTTGCCTTTAAAAGAAGCAGTTTTAGGAAATTAATGGGTTTTGATCCAAAGATAAAAGGGAATTTTTGAGGTAAGTAGGGAATATATTCTTGTACTGCATAATTTTTAGACAAAAATGACAGCAAAAATTTAATTTCAGGAAGAGAATGTGTCAGAAGCAGCAAGCCAGCCTTTAAGTTCTCACTCTAAAAATTGCTGCATTTATATTTTTCCCTTCACTGTAATGACTGCCAATCTCATAGATGGTCTCGACAAGATTTTATTTCGTCTTTTTATCCAAAGTGTGGAAGTTACAGCAGCTTGAAAGACTTCAATTTCTAATTTATAAATCTGATTTATTCAAAACTGTGAGTAAATGCTATTGTATCAGCTGTTCCATCTCTTCTAGTTTGGCCTGTGCAGTTCACAGCTTCTCAGAAAGCTGCAGAGCTGTCACTGCAGACTGATCTATGACTGGCTGGGACATGGTATTTTAGGATGGGTTTATGTCCAGGCTGCCATTGCATTTAAATTTAGGGAATTCACTTGAAAGTAGAAGGTTCTTGTTGTTGAGACTTAGGGTCCTAAACTCAAACCACTATCCCCTTACAGAACCAAAAATCACCATTGAGAAATGGAGATCAGTCTCAACTTTCCTGTATTGACCTATTTGCAGATGGAGTCCTGGGTCCAATAGTGCTGTAAGCATGGTCTGGAAGAATATAATGCTGGGCTTGGAGATTTCATTTTAAATGAAGGTCTGGAGCACTGTCTGTGTATGGTTTAGAAGGCACCTCAAATTGAATGTGTTTGTTCCTTATCAGATGGCAGAATTTCAAAGCGACCCATCTCTCTCTAATAAATTGCTAATTAAATTGTACACTGTAGGCTCTTTGAAGCTTTTTCAGAAGCTCTGACTAAAATAAATATAAGCCAAACATCACTATGGCAGTGTTCCAATGAAAGTGCATGTATGCTTTATCTCCTTTTGAGGAAGTTTCATGTTGTAGTTCAGGCAGCTCAAACTATGGCAGTCACTGTTTTCAGTAGGAGTGAGTGCATATCCCCTGCGGCTTTGTTTTCCCTTTGTTCTCAAGTTTCTCAGTGTTCTCATTAGTATTAACAAATGTAATATATGTACATCAAAGAAATATACACAGTTGAAGAAAGAATATTCTATGTGGCCTGCTGAAAGATTAGTGTATGCAAGATCAGCCTGGAGGTGGGGCTTCCCCAGACGTGTTACCTTTTCTCATAGAGCTGGACTGGCAGAGTCTCATGCACCAATAAATACACCTTCCTGCCGTAGACTGGTTTCTTCTTTTGAGATGGAGAAGAGACCAGTAGCTCAAATCCAGCAGCACACAAGGGGTTTGAAGCCTTTCTTATCCATATGTTCATGTGCAGTTAATTTACTGTATGAAAGTGAAGTGATTTGTAGGTGCCTAGAAAATATCTGTTCATAAGTTACGTGGGTGTTAAATGAGTGTACTTGGTTCCTTGCATTTTGAAAAATGAAGTGCTGTACAAATACAATTTAAAAAACCATCTCTTTTCCTTCATAAGGCACATTTAACAACAGAAGGAAGAAATCAAATGTGAGCTTGCACTACACCTTAGTGATATTTCATCTTTCGGAAGTTTCAAGTAATGTATTGTCTGTTAATTTTAAGGCCATTCAGCTGCGTGATTTTTGGAGGCTGGCTTGAAGTTCTTGTCTGTTACTGGAGAGCAGCTGATATTAGAGATGAGTGGTACATAGCTGTTTATGTACAGCTCTAAACATTATATAGGGCAATATGATGCCCTGAAAACAGTCTCAAACCCAGGCTGTCTAGTCCCACTTTAGTAATTGAGCATTCAGCTATTAAATATACCTTTTTAGATTCCTAACGATTGCTTTTTTTGCATCAGTCAGAAAGCAGAAAAGCAGGAGCAGCAGCAGATCCATCACAGTACTTTCTGCTGACCTACTGCTGATAAGTACATGTACTGCAATACACTTGGTTGCTTTTAATTTCTCTCTGCAGTCAGCACTGCAGGTTTTGGTGTTCTGAAGTAAGTAACATTTTACAATGTTGGGGTTTTTTTAAGGGATTAATCCTTTTAAATAAAAGAGATAAAAGCCAGTCTGTCAGTGAAATGCATCTCACAGCTGTAGTCAGATTGGCAGTTTCTATTTTTAACTTGGCAACTTCCCCATGTAACAGGCTACAGCTTTCTGTGACATTTCAGATATAGCTAATATCCTCTCAGTTTTTTTGGGGGGCCCATTTTATTTTGCATCCCCCAAACAACATCAGTGGATACTTCTGGAGAATGAAGGCAAAGGGCTACGCAAAGCTGTGCAGCTCATGTGCTCTTCCTATGTAGCCTTGTCTACCATCTTTTATTAGAGCCAAAATATAGGACTGAATGGAGTGTGTGCCCAACCCACTAAAGTACTTTTTGTGCTCATATATTGTTTCTTAGAGTCCAATGTTAACAACTAAATACAGAAATAGATTTATTTGATCAGAAAAACCATAGTCCTGTATCCGATTCTTTGTCTTGGAACATTAAAAAGACCAAAAACTCATACAAATGCCTCTGTGACTGAAGTGCCATGGCTGCTGCAAGGCTGAGAAACCTACCTGCAGAAACATTTCTCTGTGTTTTATCTTTGCTGGCAGTACACATTCTAACCAATATCTTCTCTCAGTGCAGATTTACAAAAATCACTTCTACCTAATACTACGGTTTTCTGCTTGCTTCTGTGTAAAAATGGGAAAATGTGAAAGAGCTGGTAGTACTGGCTAACTGACTAGTACTCTGTTGCCATCCAGACAGCTAAAATAGGATGCATCAGACTATGTATAAACATCTGCAACACCACTGGCTTCTTCTAGGGTGATTGGTTATGAAAAAAAAACCCAAACAACTAGTTAATTGAAAAGAGTAGGAACCTTTGTATCTAGACTCCCTATGGCTCAGTCTAAAGTAAATATAGACAACAAATGAGATGCTCCTACAAGTGTCTTCTTCTCCTGGCTATGCAAGAACCACAGGCTCTAATGTGGATGAGTAAAGTCACAGGAATCAAGTCTCTCTGTGTATGAAAAAAACATTCTGAGATAGAGTAGTGAAGTTTATTTCCTAAGCCAAGTAAGCTACCCTTTCTATCTTTCTAGGTAGCTGTGTGTTCTGTCATTGCTTGTAGCCTAGATGCAAGGACAAAAAATCTGGACAATGTTTAAGAACTTAAAAATTCAGATAGACTCTTTACTGAAATCTCTTGCGCCTGATGAGATTTTATCAACCCACTCAAAAATCTCCCTTTAAGCATGACTATTTTCAAAAATCATTCCCAAAGGACCTTTCTGTGTGAAGACAGTACATGTTTATGCATGCTTCCCCTGTAGTTCTGTCTTGTATGGCTGTAATGGAGACTTCAAGGAAAAGTGTATTTGGAGGCTTTCAGGAAAGCCATAAGGAAACCCTCCATGGTAAGGGCTACTTCTCAGTTTATTCTATTGGAACTCCCATGTAATCTGGTTTAAAATCATTTACTCCTGGAAGGCTGACTCTTTCTTCTTTTGTTACAGTAGAGAGAGTTTCAGACAGCTAATATCTTTGTGTGGTTTTATGAAGAAGAGTATTGAAGTCTGTTGCAGTAAACTAACTAGCTGGTTGTTTTTGGAGAGTCTTCATCTGATTGATCCTGGAAGTTACTGCAGAATTGTCTCTGGGAGAAGTGGAGATGGGGAGGACTTTCTGACATGGGGACAATGGAGTGCCTCAATGGCTGAGAGCAGCACTGTGTGTGCCATGGCAATGTTCCCTAGCCTGCTTCTAGCACCCAGCCCTCTCTGACAGTTGAGTGGATGGAAAAGGCAGGTATTGCCCTCCTTGAGATTCAGAAATTAGAGCCTGACCTCGTATGCACCCTATAAGCACCTTTTCCATTTTGAGTTTGTATGAACTAGTGGCAGACAGGCCAAATCCTTTTGAAGTTCCTTCTGTTTATATTTACTATTTAATATAATCTGACAAGCATAGAGCTTAGTCTCTTAGTAGTGTGTGGGTTTTGGGAAACTTCTATCTGCTTTTCTGCAAATGTACGGAGCTGGAGAGTGATAGCCAGGCTTTTGTCATAGGGTGAGTGATATAAACGTAAGCCACAGTCCTGTTGGATGATGGTGGGGAAGATGATAATACTGTCTGATCCGAGAGAACTTTGATAACATCAAGTACAAAAATGTCTATTCTGTTCATGTATTCTAAGTTAATGTTGAAGACTGGCCTTGCTTGTAGGAAGTATTGCAGTCTCGCTAGTTCTTTGCTACAGAGAAAAAAACTAATAACAAAAAAAAAAAGAAAAGCTGATTTAGATGCAGGAAAAAGTGTATTTGCTGCATTGTAAAGAATAATTTTGAATGCCCAGGGCTACACATGAGAAAATGGAAAGAGGATGCAAAGGATAGGGAGTAGGAAGAATGAAGGCATATACTGTGTGAATGGAACTGTGTGGGGTTTTTAACTCCTTGAAACGTAGGGTACCTTTGGAGCTTTGCTTAGAAAGTGTGAATCTACCAATCTGTGAAAAATGTGCAAAATCAATGTTAAATTCCATGTCATTATTAGAAATGACTACCTTTTAATTCTAAACTGGGTGAAAGGGGAAAGGTGTAATCAGTATAAATGGACTTTTAATATAATTTTTCTAACAAATTTATAGGTCAAATATTTTCAAGTTTTGAAGAAAATCATCTTTGTTTTAGATTCCTAGCTGTATAAATATGGGAACCAGTCCTTCCAAAAATCCTGTTTTGTAATCCTTCTATCCACTGGAAGTAAGGGTAATTTGCATGAATTTACCATCTAGAAACCAAAACTGAGTCAGTGACTTTCCCAAACAACAGGTTCACCTGTAGGTGAAGGCTCTGTGCATCTGTGGATTAAATATTTTTTTGATAAATCATTTGTTGTCATTATACTACAATTCAGGGTCTCAGGCCTGATGGGCTAGGCGTTAGACTAAGGCTTAGACTCTTCCAGGCCTGAAGAATTTTAAATGCAAACCCTGGGTTAAAAATCCTGCATTACCATGAGTTTCCTATGGGAATGGTGTGCTATGTTGGCACAACTCCCTTTCATGCAAAAGGGTTTAAAAGAAAAATCCACTTTTTTCCCCCCTAGTTGGAGTCTTCCTGATAAACAGAAACCATCCCTTTCCATTTCTAAGTTTGCCCAAATGATGTCCAGCTGTCATCACTGGGACCGGAAACATGGAAGTAATAAAACACATGACTTGCTGAATTTATAATCAGTGATGCTGCTTCAGTGCATTGAAAAACTGAAGCTGCTGCGTAAAAATACAGTGTAGCTTTGATCCCATCCCCGGGGACAAAAAACTTATTTATATTTGTATAAAATATAATTAATATCATATATATAAAATAAGAAAAAAATAATGATAAAGAGTAGTTAATGTCTCTTTGCTCCCTATGATTTTTGGTTTAAAGAGTTAAATAAAAGTAAAGTGATTGCAGTGTCCTCTTCTTTTTGACATCTCTTCAATGGTTTTTTGAGAAATCAGTTGCCAATTCATAAAACAAATCCTCTTAGAAGATGGCCCTTATTCTAGAGCCTTTTATTTCTAGTGGCTTGTAGCAAAATGGGCCTGAGTATACTGAGATGTAAAACCCAAAGCTGGAATAAATTTAGAGCAGCTGAGACTACCCTAGAGTTCAGATAAAATATGGTACCAGGCAATCTAAGATATTCTCCCTGAACAGCCAGTTACTGACTCAGAATTCAGTAGGTTGTTAGCCCATTTCTAAAACAAGCTTTTTGTTCCAAGCTCTTTCATGGGACAATAAGAGCATCTGCCATACAGACAGATTTCTGAATGCATCCCATCTAAATGCACCAAAATATGGTATTGTGAACAATGGTGGTTTTCGCTTGCTCCTAAATTATTAAGTTTATCCATGGAGTCTATGCCCAAATCACTTCTTGTCCTGTCCCATTTATCGCTGTCTTGCTGTTTGTATGGTGAAGGAGATGGTTTTCACAAAACAGAGAGAGATCTGTTTTGTGATTCTTCTACAAAATCGACTTTAACGTTTTTTTTCCTGATTGAAGGTAAATCTTTGGAGTATGCAAGGCCTTTGAGTATGCAAAACACTCCTCAATTTATCCTGAATGCCATTTTGGTCCAATTTTTCATTCCAGGTTTAAGGTTATTCCCATTTCTATGCCTTGTTGCTTTCCTATTTTCTTTGACTTGGCATTTTTTCCATTTATTCTTTACTGAATACATTTATTCAGTGCAAAGGATAATTTATGTAGCACAATGAAAGGAAGAACATTAAGTTACTAGTACAACCAACAACAATAGAAGGAAGAATAAAGTCTCAAAAAGGACAAATAATACTGAATTAATACTGCACAGTTAAGGTTGGTGGGAATCTGCATAATTCTCATTGGAATATCAGCTTCTCTTTTTTCCACAGTCTGGCAGCCATCACTCATGCTTCAATCCCCCATGCTTTAGTTTATGTTCTTTTTGCTCATGGCTGTAGTGCTCGAGATCTGTCCCAAAGGCCTCTTCAACTAAAGCAGTCCAAACCCCAGCCTTGCACGTTGCATCAGCTGGTGAGAAATGAGCTGATGCCCTATGAGGTCATCCAGGCTCGTGAAGGGAAGGCACTTCAGTGATACATGTGGGGCTCTTGTGTTCTTCAGGAGTTGGAGTTGATAAGACAGCTCAAGGTGGAGGAGAACAGAGCACTGCAAGGGCTGTTGCTCCACCAGAGCAAAACAGACGTGGATGGAAAAGATCATATTCTGCCAAAATGACTGGGAGAATGTCCTCAACTGCTCCTAGTTCTTTCTAGTTTTCTTTGTTAATGTTGACTGGTATTTTTTTCTCTGTCAATCAGACTGGGGTAGAGGGAGTGGTTTGGATTTCCCTTCTTGCGTACTGTAATATTTCTCTGGAGCACAGACTAGGTCATGTTTTGGTGTGGGCCAAAGCCCTAGTAGAACTTAATCTGGCTGTGCTGTAAAAAGCCATAAAAATGTTTCTGTAAAAAATCCAGCAACACAATGAGGCCCAAAGAGAATCTCCAGCCTTTATTGGATGCAGGAGGAGACACAGTGACAAAGCGTGAGGAGAAAGGCTGAGGTACTTATTGCCTCATTTTTTGATAGCAAGACCAGCTGTTCTCTGGCTACCCAGAGCCCTGAGCTGGAATCTCCATGATCCCAGAGAAATTATTAATGACCTGCTACACTAAGTCTATGGACCCTGATGGCATGCACCTGAGGGTACAGAGGGAGCTGGCAAAAGTGCTCACTGTGCCACTTTCCATCATTTACCAGCAGTCCTGGAAAAACATGGAGATCACAGCTGACTAGAAGATGGCAGATGTGACATCTGTCTCCATGAAGGGTCAGAAGGAGGATCTGGGTAACTACAGGCCTGTCAGTCTGACTTCAGTGCCAGAGAAGGTCATGGAGCGGATCATCCTGAGTACCATTGCACACAGGAGAGTGGAAAGCTGCTTACAAGCTTTCTGGGAAGTTTCATCTGGTGTTGAAGAGGAAGGACCATAATTCTGAGGAGGCCCTTTGTATATTTCCCTACAGGCATTTACTGGTTTGCACCCTTGGTCTGGTGTATGACATGTACAGTGTGATGTAGGACAGCTGACAAATCACAGATACTTCCTGTATTATTAGCTTTGTAAAGCTATAAAGTATGAAAATTCTGCAGAAAGGAGCAGACCTTTAGTTTCTACAGCAGACCTGTAGTTTCTTCAGGGTGCCTTCAGAAAATAAAGCCAAGCTTCTCATTTACATCCTTCATGCATTGGAAAGCTCCCTCTTTAAGCAGACTCTTGTGAAGCTCTGTGAGCTTCTCTTACTATGGAAGTGCTTCTGCACCTCCCATATTCTGAAAACAGTTTATCTCCTGCAGTAATTTTGTTGGTCATATGAGTCTGTGGAAAGATAGTTTATCTTGATTATTTGTGACAAAAATAAGCCATGCCACATGTTTCTCCAGGACCCAGTTGTCTGATTGAAAGTTTGTCATGCTGAAAGAAAATCAAATAGGAACAATACTAAGACTATACTTTGATCTAAAAGAAGAGTTACTGGCTTATAAGCAATTTACTTTTCTCTTGTTTTTTCAGCTTGGATACCTGTGAAATTAGTGACCCTTCTAGACATGATTTCAAAACCACTTCAAGGGAGAAAACTGCTTTCAGTTGGTCAGACAGTTCTGTCTTAAAACAATGGCGATATATTAATATGTGTTGTTACTGGAGTTTAAATTAGTTTGCTTTTTAATACTTCAAAACTTTTCTGCAGGTGATAGTGATGATAGCTTGCTTTTCAAATGTGTGCAAGTTGTCCATCTTCATGAAGCAGACCTTTAACACCAGGGGAACAGCAACACTGAATTAGTGCCCAGACAATCCCCATCCATTGGTTAGAGTACCTAGGGAGGCATGAATGAGAGAAAATATTTCACATGGAATATTTATGCTATTCTGAATATTTTTAAATCTTCGTATGCTAGTGTTGCAAGCACCCAAAACTACATTTCAGGTAGTATTTAAAGTGTAGGAATCTGCTGATTTAGAGGATCTATGAAATTAAAGAATAAGCTGCAATGAAGTGACAGGCTTGAAACAGTCTAACAACAGTTTCACACAAAAGGAAAACAACTTAAAATTTTAAATTTTACCCAAAAAATGGTTAACATCAGGAATTTGGGAAACGTTTGGTTTTTGGTTTTTTTTTCCCAAAGGAATTTTTGTGGTATTTGAACTGTGATTCGTAGATGACTTCTAAATCTTTTAATTTCAGTAGCAACCATATTTTCGCTTCATGAATATGTTCAGATAGAACACATTTGAATTCTGAACTGGAAAGCACTTTAAAATGAAGTGTACCTTGACCTAGAAGTGGACTCGCTGCTGAACACATTTGTAACTGTGAAGGTTTTAGGTTTGATGGATGAGAGAGCCTTCAGATACTGTATGGATCTGCATAAAGTAAGGACCTAAACAGAAAAGCAGACCATTTCTTTGGAGTTGCCTGAAATGAAGCGGTGTTGGGATATGTTGACGTGTTCTTCTGTAATTTTCTTTCTGTGTGCTTCAAGGCACTTATCATCATTACATTTTGCTTAGATTTAAAAGTAGAAATAGTGACAGCAATTTGGGGGTGGGGAGCGCATGGTTTTTATTACTTTCAGGAGAAACAAGTTGCTTAGTTCATAGGTATGGGTTATATACAATTGATAAGGAGAAAAAAAATGGTATGCTGTGTAAGGCAACTTAAATCTTTCCTTAAGGCTTATTTTGAAAGTGTTTTGGATTTTCAGCCAAGCAAATATGTTTGTGAATATCATCTGATATTCAGGGATTTTTTTTTCAACCAAAGAAGACAGAAATGCCCACAAGCCAAAGTGTTTCAGAAGTCAGGCAGAAAAAAAGAGTTTGGCTATGATGCCTTAGACCACATTTTGGTTTTACATTTTTGTACCTGGAGTCCTTGAAGTTTGGGCCATTGTATCTGATCTGAGCTTACCATGACCAGGAGTACATGTTTACAGTGTACCAGCCCCCCTTAAAAATGTCATTTTGGAAAAAGTAATATGGTAACAAAGCTCAAGCTCAGAGGAAGACTTTGTACTCCCACTACAAGTATGTTGGTCAGGAAGCCTGTTTGAGAAGATTCCTTTGTGAATCTTTCCTGTGGGAGGAAGTGTTCCCTTCAGTGAATGAACAGAGGCAGCTTGGCTTAATGGAGTGATTTGTAGTACAGAAAAGATCTCTCAAATGTGACTTTACTCCTTCTCAGCAAAGGAATGATGACCTCTCCTTCTGAATATCCAGGGCACGAAAGGAGATTAGAAGGTGCTCTGTGTATTTGATACAGTCTGCATCTGATAATATTTCCTAGGACCACAATATTTTCTTTGTGTTAACTGAGAAAACCAGGAGATCTGTCTAGGTAGTAGAAAAGGAGAGAATGCTTCAGTAATTGCTCTGCTGCTTAGTGTCTAGGGGATTTTCTTAGGTTGCCTTTATCACCACCTTTCTGCCACGTCTTGATGTAATTTGACATTTTTAAATTGAGTTTTTTAACTTGAACCTTGCAATTTCAGAGAGATAATTCAGTGAGTTTGCCATGTTGTGATAGAAGCCAGGAGAAATGCTTTTTAAAAATAAAAAATCCAGTTAATTATTTTCTTAGACTACAAATACAAAAAATGAACGAGTCATGTGATTGTCACCTGTTGTTTTCAGTGGTCAGAGTTAATGCTATTCTAGGTGCCCTGACTATGCATTTCAACCCATGTGTCTTAATAAGTTATTTTCAAATTGAACCATTCCACTATTTTTTTCATGCTAGGAACAGTTACAGGGAGACTTGCAATGTCACTGCAGTGTATTTTTATTATATAATTGAAATGTGCTTCATTCTGAACTGTTTTAACATCACTTTTTTGTAGCAGAATTTACACAGCACGTAATTTTATCCTTATACTGCATTATCTATATTCTAGCTACTCACTCAATTAAGAGAAGTAGGAAAGAATACTGAGTCAATTAAATGAGCAAATTGACTGTTCTGAGGGTCTATTTAACAAGCTCTTTTACATCAAAACCTACAATATTAATCTGATGGAGAATTTCTTTGGTTCTTAGAAAAATGACAGCCTGTTACACATCTATGCTGGAGGTGTACAGTGCTTCATCCGAATACTGTTGCAGTTGACCAACAAAATATTCCAGTCCTCTGTGGACAAAAGAGCTAAGAAATGTACAAAAACACCTTTATAAACCACAATTATCTCTTTGGAGTGCAAGACAACTATTATTTTTTAGGTTTACAATATTTGAGGAAGGGAGACGATTCAAAAGTGTTAAACCACTTTACCACCACCCTGTGGTAAAGAAATCAGTCAGTGTTTAAACAAAAAAAAATCTGTAGAAAATTAGCATTTTTTATTGTAGTAAAAACGTTAGGCAATATTTTATCAGCTTGTTACCAGTATCACAGAAACGACTCCTTGATTAACAGTGTTCTGGGTAAATAAGCACACTTCAGAATTTTGCATCTCAGTGTTAAATGCACATGTAACTTTAAAATATGGTTTTAGTTTGGACTCCTGCCTCCATATTATCAGCATTTAAAAAAAACCAAAACTAATTAGTGCCTCCATATTACTAGCATTTAAACAAAAAAACTAATTACTAATTCTGATTTACTCATGTCTGTGTTAATTGCATTCAGTCACAAATATAAGGAATTTATCATCTATTGTGAGTATAAAGCATTGGAAAGACAAATAATTATTTTAACAATTGTGTCTATTTTTACTCCATTGGTTTGGTAACTTGGTATGCCTTTTATGAGCATCCTCAGTAAGCAGTAGGTGGGTGAAAAATTAATTTCTTAAAATTCTGTCTTTTCTCATGGTGGCAATAGAAAGTCAATATTCTACAGAGGCAAAGTGGATCTGCCATAGGTAAGTGTGTATTGTTGTATGGAAGATGTTAAATGTAATTCCAAAGTGGTATTGTAAATAGTGACTATAAATACATTTATTCATCTGAACTCCAGAAGTCAGACAGGAAATATGAGCTCAGTAATGGGCTGTCACTTTGAATCACATGATAAAATAAAGCAGAATTGAAAATGTATCAGTAAAATAAATCAATGAAACTAAATATGCCTGGGAATATATCAAGAGTGTTTTGGAAACAAGATCTGAATCTGTGCTTTAAATTGTAAGTAAACCCCAGCCTCCATATAGGAAGGGGAAATGTTCTGTAATGAAGTGATCATTTGATAAATATCATTAGTTAATAAATCAAATTTAGTGCTTTCAAAGTATTTCCAATTTGTGTGTTACACATACTTGTAAGTACCAACACAGGACTAATGCTGAAGCAAGAGAACAGATCTGGAAAAGAAGTAAGATGAAGGAGATGTTTGCTATATAAGGCTTGCAAATGTCAGTAGTTTTGCTTCCAGCTTGTCTTTGCAATATGTCCTTCTGCATTTCCATGTTGTTATTTAGAAATCTCTTAAAATCATTGTACAAGCAAAAAAGCTTTTGCTTCGTTTGGTTCAGCTTGCTTTACTGAATTGCAGTATTCACTTCAACAACCAAACACACCATAAAACATGACTGGAGAATTAAACCTGCATCATTCCTGCATCCATTTTAGCAAAGGATGATAATTAAGTTGTTCAGAATGGCTGAAAGGCAAGAATCAAAATATTGCATGACTACCTCTGGAGGGTGAATGATTACATTGCATTACATATTGTGATTTAAGATGAGAGACTGCTGCTTTCTCTTCATTATGGAAGTTTTTGTTTGAGTTTGGGAGGCTTGGTTCTGACATGCCTCAGATTTTTCCTGGTTTGGTAATCCTGTATTGATTTTTGTCTTCCAGCTACAAGGAACCAGGTGAAACTCCTCTCAGCATTTGCCTTTGTTACCAAAAGCTAGTAGAGGAAAGTGATAGATTAAGTATCATCAATCCTTTCCTTTTTTTCTTTCTTTAGTTCTGTTTCCTAGCATAGGCTGCAGTTTTAAGCATATGTGTGTGTGCCATTCACATCTTTGACTGGGGAAGCTGCTATTCTATAGTTGTTGGGGAAGCAGTTGTTTTGGCACCCTTTTCCTTACACTGATGTTATCTCAATAGGAGTTGCTAAAATTAACTCTGCAACTACTTTGAGACTTCTGCCCAGATGGGGCAACATGCAGGAATGGTGTCCAGGATGTATAGGGCTGGCTGAAGAGAAGTAGAGCTCAGAGGTGAAAAAATCCCCTCTTAAGGGATTATAGAGTGAGACATTACATTATCTGATTTTTTTAGAGAAATAAACTACATACTTATAATCAAACCAAGCCAAGATGTTAACCAGCAGGTTTTAGTGAAACATTAGAGAGTGGGGTTCTGAAGGTACTCTAAAGTATAAGCAAGAAGGAAGATTTTTCTTCATTTTACTTTGTAATATTCTGATACAGTAAGTTTTCTGTTTTCATGCTTGCTTGTTCACTAGAGGATAAACTTAGCTACAAAAAATGGAGTACTTTCTGTTGGTTTAGAACTTTGTATAGCCTTAAGCTGAATCTACTGCTGATCATACATTGTTAAAAAGTATACCTTTGGAGCTGTTAAATTTAATTAAGATATTTTGTTTGACACTGTCAGTGTTTGGAATAAATGCTTTGACAGTTTCTAGCTTTTGCCTATTATAATTTCAAGAATTGAAATAGTTCCTTCCTTCCTTCCTTCCTTCCTTCCTTCCTTCCTTCCTTCCTTCCTTCCTTCCTTCCTTCCTTCCTTCCTTCCTTCCTTCCTTCCTTCCTTCCTTCCTTCCTTCCTTCTTCCTTCCTTCCTTCCTTCCTTCCTTCCTTCCTTCCTTCCTTCCTTCCTTCCTTCCTTCCTTCCTTCCTTCCTTCCTTCCTTCCTTCCTTCCTTCCCTCCTTCCCCTCCCTCCCTCCCTCCCTCCCTCCCTCCCTCCCCTCCCTCCTTCCCTCCCTCCCTCCCTCCCTCCCTCCCTCCCTCCCTCCCTCCTTCCCTCCTTCCCTCCCGGCCATCCACCCATCCATCCATCCATCTGTCTGTCCATCCTCCTCAGTATGGCAGATTATCTATTATTATCTTGTAGTATGTGGTCTGAGTCTTTGTCTTCCCTTTGAGCACCTTGATAAATCTTGAAAGGAATAATTTAAACTCTTTAGAGCTGCTTAAAATTTAATAAGATTATTTGTTCTGATAATATACTTCTCTCTCCCATTAGAGTATACATTTCAGGTAAATTTGATTGCCTCTTTAAGCTATATACATCTTGAGAAATTATCTTAAAATAATTTTGATGTATTTTGCACTGCCATAAGTCAAATGATTTTTTTAAGCCTTAAGTGTAGTGTGAGGCAACACAAATTCTAAGCCATGGTAGCTTTTTTAATGATATAGGTAATATTGAACCAAATCTTGTGTTTATTCTGATGTCAGAATATTGTAGTTAGAGCTGGATTTTTTTGCTTGTCTTTTTAAGTTAAAAATGTGAAATATCTGAATGTTAAAACTATTTTCAATGAAGCAATAAAGGCAAAATAGAAGAGCAGTAAAATGGAAAGTAAACCACTTTTCCACTCTCCTGTCCATTGAAGTGAAGACTTGCCAGCCTTCGAGTGTGCTGTGGGATGTGCTGCTCTGAGCAGTGTTTCTTTCTCTTGTTGGTAACTGCGTGGTGTATAGTGCATGGTTTTTTTCTGAGGACAGCTGGTTTATCCTTTGGTCTCAACTGCCAAAGGATAAAAAAGCTCTCAGAAAAATACAGCAAGTTAGACTAAATGCCTATTAACTTCATTGCATGTGACATTCATGAAGTTTTCATCACTGAAGATAATTAAGAATTTGATTGGATGTGGTCTCAGGTGACCTGCTGTGGCACACCATGTTTGAGCAGGGTGGGGCTGGATGAGGGACCTCAAGAAATCCTTGTGAAGCTCAAGGATGCTGTGATTCTATAAAATTAAATTCAGCAGAATTCACCCAAGTCAGGGCATGTCTGTGTGAGTTAGTTTTCCTAGGTCTCTGTCTTCTTAAATGAGGAATTCTTCATGAAATTGTCAAAATAATTTCCTAGATTTTTATTTTGATTCAGTTTGAGTTCTTATATCATCAGGATAACAATATTTAAAGTGTTATAGTTCTGTGTAGATATTTTAATATCCTCCTTACTGTAATGCTTCAGTATCATGTACACAGAATGCTTTGCTTCTTGGGAACTTCCATTAGTATGTCTCACAGCCCTGTTAAATATGCGTCGTACTTTGAATTCACATAATGCATAAACATTTTACTCAACCAGATTCACATTCAGCCAGAGGTTCATAAATCGTTTTACTGTTGACTGGATGTCACAGTCAACAGTGTCAAAAGTGACAGACATCACCATTAGCAGTGGTCTTGACAGCAACTAATAGTGTTGGCATGGGAAGTGATCATCTCTGTGTTGGGCTGCTTGCCAGTCTGAAGTCATTAATGGTACTTGTACTCAGAACAGCTACTCTAATGGCCTTTTCTTAGGGTCTGCATTATGGTAAGTCTTATTGCTGTAATTCCAGTTCTCCTATCAGACCTCCTGACTGGCAGAACTTGGAACATAGTACAAATATAAGTGTTGGCTTCAAATGTTAGTTTCTTTTTAAGATAAATGCTTCAATAATGCAAACCATTTTTACTTTCATTATTACTGTCGTAGATTTTATTATATGAACCAAGCATATTTTAGGGGGACCTTAACTGCCCTTAGGAGCTTTAATATTTTTGAAGTTATGGCAAATAAAGCACTTACCACTTTTGAAACCACATCCATAGATAGCTCTCTGATTCTGCTTCCAATAGAACAGGACAGGCAATGCAAGGAAAAGTCAGTGTCTGAAAACTAATAACTCTGCAGGTGGTTTGGGGTGAGATTCTTCTCATCTACATTTTCTTCTCATCTGAACTTTTTTCTGGTCAGCATTGTTAAAAACTACTTTTAGAGGGCTTTTATACTGAGAAAAGCATCTGTTACAAGTTGAATGGCAATCCTTTCTATCTTTGTTTTTTGCCATTAACTGTTGAGAGATTACAGGTGACTAGTTCCTTGTTTTTAGAAAACAAAATTGTTTCAGAATAACTTACTCACTATTTCTCCCCCAAACCATAGGGCTTTAAGAAACTTCTGTGTATTAGCACTGACAGCTGCTGTATTTATGTAGGTAATTTATTTGTGTCTTTACTTCTCCATCTCAAAAGGAGAAATGAAATGAAAATACCATAGAAGTAGGGAACCTTCACCTAGTGACTCTACACAGAGTTAAATCTTTGAGTGGAGGTACCCAACTTACTTCAAGCTGAACAAACTAAGTGACAGCAGAAACCTTCTAATTAGCTAAATTAATATTTACCTAGACCAGACTCAGATAATCTAAAACAAGATAATTGTTTAACTAGGGTGAACTCTGGTCTGCTACGTAAATCTTATTGTATGAGCCTCTTAAGAAGAGGGAATGGGTCCAACTTCAGAATTTTCCTGAGCCACGCAAGCCATGCAGTTTCCTTTGGTATCCAGAACAGTGCTCTTCTTCTAGTCTGTCATTGGTTTGCCTTGAAAGTCTCCCTGGCAGCTTTTCAAGTTTAGATTTTTTCGGTGCCCTCCCTTTCTGATGGTCCATGGCAGGAGCTGCCAGTGCAGAGGAACTCTGAGGAGCAAAGCAGTCTCTTGTCTGGCCCCAGGGAAGCAGGCAGAGAAACGCAATGGCGTGGCCTTCCTCTTCTTCACTTTCTTCCTTTCTGGGTTAAACACATATAAGGGAGGTACATGATAAACTGAAAACAAACTAAATAATTCTACCATCTGTTACAAGCCATCAGAAGTAGGATAAAATATGAATTCATAATAGCTTTAAAAATATAGTGCAATTTGGAGAGTAAGCAGGTGAATGTTTATGTAACATAGCTTGCCATGGGAAAACTAAGTCATGCATTTTTGACGTGTTAATGATTTTACAGCTTCTTAAATAGAATCGGAGAAATCTATCCAGATACCATTTCAAATAGTCACTGTCACCATAGAGCTAGGGAAGGCTCTGTAGGTGCCTTTCTTCCTGAAGAGATGGTCAAATACAACTTCTGTAAATTGCAGCACATAGGTATTGCTGCCCTCTTTTCTTCCATAAATTAGTGGGTTTAATTAATCTTTTTGTTTCTGGTTGAGTTGCTTCTCTTTTGGCTGACTTCACTCCCTCTAGGAGCCATTCTGTCCAGTGGTGCAGAAAACCATGTCTGTGATAAGAAGCTTGATGAATCACGAACAGGGATAATTTATACAGAGAATTGTTCTTGTATTATACAGGATATGCAAATGAAATGGGTCATGGGACAAGGATTTTTGTAGCAGGACTTAGTACAGACTCACCTCCGAGACCTGAAGATCAAACATGTGATCTACAGTGGTGGGGGAATATTGGTTTTTTGGTTATGTGTTTACTTATGATAAGCTTGGTTATCTTTCAGAAGGTTTCAAAGAGGCTAAGAATGTTTATGAGCAGTGTAGTAACCAAAGGGCTATTCACCAAACCCTTCTATTTACTTTTTTTTTTTAAAAATATGTTACAGGACAATGGTTTTTATTTTTCTCTGCAATTTGTGTGTGTATAAAAAGACATATTGCAGAACTGTAAAGTTCTTTGGAAGGCTTCTGAACAAAACACGAATTTTGCAAAGAACAACTTCAGGAAGGTTTTCTCAGCTAAAATGTTAGGATAAATAGTGTCGATCCAGAGAGAATGACAAAAAATGTGTTCTTCAGGAGTGAAAGCTGTTCTTCATAATATGGGAGTTTTCTGTGGGCTTTGCCTTTCAAGTGTGAGATGTTTCTGGAATTCAGGCCATGGTTTCACAGTAGGCAAGAACAGGATAGGGAGAATTCTTGATCTTAAGTCATTACATTAATACAAATTAATGTGGAAATTGGTTCCTTTGTATTACAGCATAATTTCAGTAGCTTATGGAATGTACTTACTACATTATGTCTGTCTAGTTGCATAGATTTAATTGTGCTTCACTGAGAAGGATATAACACCCTTTGAGGATTTTTTTCTTATCCATAACATTTGTATTTAGAAATATGTATATGTGCAAAAAAATTCAAAGTAATATCCTAAACCGCTAACCTAAAATTAAGAATGGGAATGTGGAAAAAAAATTATTCATACAGTACATCAGATGAGCTATTTATTGCATTATGAGAATTAAGAACATATTTTTAATGAATTAAAAACCATTTTGAGAAAACCAGGTGGTGCTAAAGTTGGGACTGAGTCAAGAGACATCATACTTGCAAATGAGGGAAGCGGTGATAAGTAACACAGTGTGCTGTTGGTAAGAATTGTTGACCCAATCTGCTCTGTGCTCTTCAAATCATCCATTAGATCTTCAAACTATAGCATGTGTCTCTTATAAAGCATAAACTGTTTCTTGCTTGTTAACTGTCTGTTAATAAAGAATTAAGAGTCTAATAGGATTAGCCTAGAATGATGGCCTTTCTCATGATTTCAAGGAAAGTCTATTTTAGTCTACTCCAACTGAAGAAATTTCTTTCTTGTCCTCACTGGAGGTGGTTTGTCCTCAACAGAGGGAGTTACAGATGTGCCAAAGTTGGCCTTCAGTTCAACTAGTTCCAGCAGTCAGTGGGAAGGACGGGTGCAAAGTTTATGCTCTTGGCTATATATGATGGGAGCATAGCCTTTTAGCTGTGCATAGCCCTCCTCTGTTTTTTTGTTGCATATTGAAGTACTTCCTGCTGCAGTGTACAGCAGAGTTCAGTCTTTTGAACTATTTTGCAAAGAAAATGCCAGCCTATTAAGCAGTTGCCTTGCAACTTGCAGTATAGAAAACTGAGTGTCAGTGTTAATAAACATTGCCTGTCAGCCTCAGCAGTCCTGTACTGTCAATTTTCTAGTAAACAGGAGCCCAATGTGAATGATACTTACGTTATTTTCAGCTAACTCATTCAGCAGAGCTAGTGAGTAGTTAACCTTATGGTATTTTTTGTAAGTCTCTCCCAGGTAGTTAGTGTTGCATGTGTTCAGTGCTGTCTTTTAATACACTGGAATGAATTTTATATTTTGATGCACATTTAGCCACATATAAAATTGCTGCATACAACTTTGATGTGCATGGGGAAGAACTTTTTTGCTGTGTGGGTAACCTTGCATTAGAACAGATTGCCCAGAGAAGTTGTGTAGTCTGCCTTAGTGGAGATATTCAGGAGCTGTCTGGATGCAGTCCTGTGCCATGTGCTCTAAGATGGACCTGTTTGAGCAGAGAGGTTGGACAAGATGACCCTCTGTGGTCCCTTCCAACCTTACCCATTCCATGATTCTGTGATTCTGTATGTGTGTTCCATCAATCCTTCAGAGTTAGAGGTGAATAGTAACATCTCATTTCCTGTCTGGATGTTTCTGATTCTCCTTAACCAACAAATTCAAAGATCCTGTCAGGAGCTGTAGTGTTGGAATGACTTAGAAAACAAAGTAAAAAGGTCCAAATAAACATAGTTTATTTGGATATACATATGTCCATGGGACCTGATGGGTTACACTGAAAGTGCTGAGGGAGCTGGATGATGTCATTGCAAGATTACTCTTAATTATCTTTGAAAGATCTTGGCGGTTGGGAGAGGCTCCAAAAGGCTGGAAGAAAACAAATGTTACTCTTGTCTTCGAGGATGGCAAGCAGGAATATCCAGGGAACTACAGGACGGTCAACTTCACCTCCAACCCTGCAGAGGTTATGGAACAATTAATCCTGGAAATGGCGATTGAAGGACAAGAAGGTGATTATGAGTAGGCACCATGCACTTACAAATGCTTAACCAACCCTATAGCTTTGTACTCTGGATAAGGGGAAAGAATTGGTATTGTTCACCTTGATTTCAGTGAGGCTTTTGACAGTGGGTCCTGTAACAACTTTATAGAGAAACTGACAAGCTGTGGGTTGGGTGATTGGAGAGTGAGGTGGATTAGAAACAGTCTGAGTGATGGGGCCCACAAGGTGCTGATCAGCAGCACATAGTTCAGCTGGACACAAGTTACAATTTGTGTACTCCTGGGGTCAGCACTGGGTCCAGTATACTGTTTAACCTCTTCATTAATGAGCTGAGCTGCGGGACAGAGTGAACCTTTAACATGTTCACAGGTGACACAAAACTGGAAGAAACAGCTGATGCATGAGATGAATGTTGCAATTCAGAAGGACCTGGACAGGCTGGAGAACTGGACAGACAGAAATCTCATGAAGTTCAACAAAAGCATAAGCAAACTCCTGCATCTGGAGAGTGATGACTACAGGCACTGGTAGAGGCTAGGGCATGAACACTTAGAAAGCAGTCTTTCAGAAGAGGACCTGGAGATGTCATCCTTGGAAACCTGCGCTAACTGACCCTGCTTGAGCAGCGAGGTTGGGCAGGAAGATAGTCAAGATGTCCCCACCAACCAAAATGATTCTGCATGAGAACCAGACTTACTATACATAATATTGAAGTGATACATTCAAGAGACAGAGAAGTAACAGAATGAAAGGGAAGTATTGGAGATTTTGTCTTCATAAACATTTTAAATTTCCTGTTTGTAAAATGGAAGATTTGAAGCTGACTTTCTTTCCTCTCCTGCACTCCTGGAATCTTTTTCTTGGTCTCACTTGTGGTTTCTCTGTCCATGGGTTTCTTGCAACTGCTGATGCAGCCATCCTTTCTCTGGACCGAAGCGTTACCTTTTCTTTGACAGGTGATTTCTGCTCATCTACTGATATCAGACTTGCTTGGCGTTTGCGTTTTGATGGGAGCTTATAGATTCTGCCTATTTATTTATGTATTTTACATCCTTTTTGATTTTAACCACCTAAACAAAGTTTCTGTAATAAATTGCAAGGGCCAGTTGTGATTCTCTCCTGACTTTCCGGCTCAAGTATTTTTTGCCTTCTGGTCCTGACTCTTTTCCCACTTAGTGATGGAAGACCTGGCAGAACTGAAAAAAGATATCTTTGGGGTGATGGAGGAAAGTGCAAAGAAGGCTAGACTAGGACATAGTGATTTGAAAGACAAACTGAATTAGAAGAAGGGGAAATAAAATTAGTAGAATTTATTAGTGAAATGCACAAGAGGGAGACATGTTAGGCTAGTCAGTAGATTTAGGGATGATGTAACAAGATAGAGCTGTGGGATATCTGTATTTGCATAACATTGGTGTATGTAATTTTATGTGAGTTTTCTCTCAGACTTTGGAATGGTTTTCTAAGAGTAGGTGTATCCTACAGCGCTACTAAGAATAGGCAGGGAATATTAAGAAAATCATGATTAAAAAAAATAAGTGGGAAGGGAAGTGGAAACATTAAATAGAAAGTGGAAAATCATAACAGAATAAGCAACAGGGAAGAAATAACCCAACCAATAATCAAAGGGGTAATTAATGGAGGAAGAAGATAGCAGTAGTTGGGTTCAGTGTGGGAAAGGACTAGAAAAAAGCAGCTGCCATCTCTGTCTGTGTTTGCCTGTTATGTGATTGCAGTTCCCCACTGAAGACATTTTCTGAAAAAAAATTAACATTCCCAACATTTGAGAAGGTGTTATGGAAGGCTGCTATGTTTTGAAAAAAGAAGTAAAAAATAGTGGTAAAATTTCCTGATTTATGTCAATTAACAAAGATTAGTCAGCTTTGAATGTGTGATCCAGGTGTGCTTAATACCTGAAAAAATAATAGTCATTCACAAGTTCTTTTTTAGTCATTTATTTGCTCTACAGTGTTCTCTTCCACTGGGCTGCTGGAACATGCTGATTTTCTCTGGGGGGCGCTGCCCTAGGGTGGTGAGAAAACTGGCCTTTTATTTAAAGAAATAAATAAATAAAGTTTGTAAGCCTCTAATTCATCTCAAGTTTTCTGGTTTTGTAACAATCTCAATAGCAAGGGGCTGGAGTTTAACTCTTTAATATGTAAATTTACCTGCATAAAAAGTAATGTTTTTCCCAGAGGAGCTACATTTATGTTCAGTGCACTTTTTCTTTAAAATATTCATAATAATTTATCATGCATATACAGATCAATGAGAAGAACTGTGTACTGATGTTCATTTCAAATGAGATGATTTATTTTATTTTTCTTACTTTTAGATGTGACAAATTGCCAAACTCCGTTATGTGTGTACTGATGTCATGAATATTTTTCTAGGTTCCATGAGGTTTTCTTAGTGAGCTGATGTAGATCTTTGTTAATAGGAAAACATTTAAATCCTTGACAAGAATTTAGCCTCTTGTGACAACCAACTCTGGTGTGATGTAGTGCCGCTGTTGGCATCCACTTATATTTTCCACCACCAATTTATCTCACCATCATGTATTTGCTCATCATCAATTGATGATGATACACTGTGTGATCAACAGTAGGGCACCAAATTTTTCTGTGCAGAATTGAGAAAAGTGAAAAATTAGTGGAACAATTAATTTTTGACTGGTAGTATTACTGAAAATATTTCGATGCCTTCAGAGATAAGATGCTCAAGAAAAGCAGGACATGTATGGTATAATATTTATTTCCACTTGCATTGGTTCTATTTTTGGAATCACTGCAGGTCTCACAGAACTCATTTTACAGGAAAAGAATACAAATTATTTCCCCACTCATCACCACTGCTTCTCTGATGTTTTTTTCCCCTCTCTTCCCATCCTGCTTTTAAAATCAGTCTTCTAAGAAGTCTTTTTAAAAGCAGCCACTGGGGGACATGTTCATTATATTTGCTCCTCTTCTTGCTTATTGAGCCTAAAGTTAGATGATTGAAGTTGGGACAGCAGTTGCAAGCAATTGAATTGATGACTTGGAGGAAAAGCTAGCTGGTGAATTCAGAAGGGTGTTCTTTTTATGATGCAGTTCCTTGATTACCAAGAAAACAGTGCATCGCATTTCTTGCAGATAGTTGATCCAGGTAGTAACATGAGCCCCATCTCTACCCCATTAATCTGTAGGAAATCTAAAGCTGGAAGTGCATGGGGAGTGGAAATGGGTGGATGGATTATGGTTTGCTCCTTGAGAATTTCGTCTACAGACTAGGAAGATGATGCAGGAGGTGCAGTTGGTAGTTTGATTATATCTATGGTATTGGCTATTCAATTTTCATAAAATTATCAATTCTATAACGCCTGGGAAATAAAATCCAAATAAGCTCTTGTCTTCCAGGCTGCTTTTTGACCCATCACTCCATATCAATAATTCTGGATAGAATTAATAATGTAGATATTTGGTGTTTGAAAACAGAAGATGTGTGCTGTGAATTAAAAAAAATTAAGGTAGTTATGTCAGAATAAGATGTTCACACAAGGGAAAATTTTGTTTCTTTTCAGAGGAAAGAGGAGTTGCTACTGTTTTATAAATAATAAAAGGTTCTGTTTGCCAAAAATAGTCTTACATAAGTAGGCATAGCTATTCCATGAAGGGAATCAGATAAATTTTTGTTTCTTTAAGTTTCACCATTGCTAGTAAAAGTGGCTTCCCATCTTTCCAGTACAGTTTGGGTAGTGTAATGACATCAAACTCTAGGCATTTCTCTTTGTGTTTGTGTACACAATGAAATTAAGAAGCGATGGATGTATACAAGTAGCATCAGTGCTGTGATGAAGTGCTCTTAAAATAAATATGCACAAGTAGAAGTGTCTGGAGATATAAAATATTCAGAGGGTTGAATTAATGACCGAGAAAGACGGTTTGATGTTTTGAAAGTTTCTTTTTTTAAATGAATCAATTATGTATTAATATAAAGCTGTTTGATTAGCTGTCGGCAGCGGGTGTTGTCGCTGTGCCGGTCAGGGAAGAGTTGGCGTGAGGCAGCTGCTCTCCGGTGCTGTGGCCTGAGGCTGGGACAGCTTATCCCAGGCTGGGGCACAGGATGGCAGCTCCTCAGTCACTCAGAGGCATGAGGAGGGCATGTCCTGCTGCCCTGCAGCCCCGGGAGGCTCTGCTGGGATTGGGGTGCAGGGAGGTGCCAGGATTTCTCTGTGCAGACTGCAGGAGGTGTTTCCCTGCTAGCCTAAAGCCAGCGCAGCTCCTGACTCCTCCTTCACAGTGACCTCTGAAATGCATGGCGTGCGTAGAGATGGAATTGTGTGTTGTCATTTAGAAGCAGCTTCTATTAGGCAAAATTTTTTAAAATAGATTTTGGAGGAAGTAAAAATCATTACTCATCAAAAATGAGCTGTAATAGAAGATGTTCTGACATTCATTTCAAAATGCTTTTTAAGGACTTTTTCTGCAACTTCATATGAAACCCCATCACTCCCCAAGTTCATTGAATAATAAAACCTTAGCCAAAAGAAAGTTTCCATGTGCTTCTCTGTGTGTCTGTGTGTGTGTATATATAGCTAGTTAATGGTCTGTGTAAATAAGGATTGTACTTCTTGTCTAAATGATCCATCTTGCTGATGCTGCTGTGGAGCCTTATCCGTTGTCATCAGAGCTGAGCTCTGGAGTCTGGATGCTCATTTTGGTGAAATCTCAGCTGCCTTTTATTTTTTTTTAAATAGATTTTTTCTCCTTCTGGCCAAACCTAGATCACATTTTATGGTTTCAGTCAAAAAATCACAAAGTCAGTATTAATGTGCATTTCTCTCACATGAATCTGCAAATGGTTTCCCTTTCCTTTGGTTTCTGTGTTTAAGACCAGTCCCAGAGAATGGTCTAAATGTAGCTCTAAGGATCATAGAGTTCTGGATTAGCAAATACCGTTACAGCACCTCTGAAGTTCTGATCTTTCTGATATGTATATGTAAAATTAAAGTGTGAATTTTCTGGATTATGTTTTTTTAAGCTTAAAATGGATTGTTTCTCTAGTTTAAATTTGCTCCATGGGACCTGCCATTTTATTGATGCCATTTAGCAGAAGGCCCAGTTTACAGGAGCATGCTGAGAAGATTTTTTTAGAGAACACTGGAAATCAGAACATTCTAACTTGTAAAACATCCCGCTGACTTTATATTCTAATAAAATCTTGAAAGGTTTCTGTATTAACCAAAATAGGTACCAAGTTAACACCATGGGACTTCAGTCTTCCAGATTTTTACTAAGATGACATACATGTTACCTTACAGAGATTGTTCAAAGCTAGCAGGATGGTTTTGATCAACCACCACTTCAAATCGATGTTTTTTGATAGTGGCTTTTATATGATGTGATAGTATCACTGAATAATCTGACGCAGTATCTTTGGAATACGTCTGATATTGACTCCTTTTATTTGGGTAGCAGCTACTCAGCCTAGTGAAGAAACAGAGGATTTACGGCTTGCCTTATCTCTGACAATATCATGGTATTTTTGTGTTAAGCTTCTGTGTTTTTACTACTGCTGTCTCACAGATGGTGAAGGCACTGCCCACATGCTTCTCCAGCCTTTTTCATCATGGGGTTGAGGAAACCTTTAAAATCTGTATTGATCATTAGGCAGATCACATAAATTGAAAAGTATTTATAATTCTGTAATGGATGTGTATTGCCCTGCTGACCTTAGGCTAACTTCTTCTGTATAATGAAGGCATTACCCTTCAGAACTATGGCATTGGTGTCAAAGGTCAAGAACATAAAATCCAGGACAGAGCCTCTCTCTTTAACATGTTAGAGGAAAGTGGTCAAAATGGATATACTGTAAGGACTGCCTACAGTAGGATATTTGAAAGCCCTTCCTATAAGTAAGGAAAGGTACAGTCAGACCTTAAGGTTTTCCAGCAGTACTGGTCTCTTTGTTCATGGTTCAACCCATTTGCTCTATGGTCTTTTCCCTCCCTCCCCCCACTTGATTTTTAATAGAATCAGATGTTTTCAGCAGCCACAACTTAAAATCATTAGGTTTTTTGATTGATACATACCAGCCTGGAATTTTTTTTTTAGTTGATGATCTTCATCTGCCAGACATCCAAGGGTACTAATTTTGTGACTTCCCAAAGCAACTCAGGGGAAAAGATGCTTTCCTTGCATGCTGTAGTGAAGAGGAAATGTCAGTCTAAAGATGCCCCTTAGGTGTGTCTCCGTAATGGGTTATGAGTTAATAAAATCCTGGTTCAGGAGAACTGTTGCAGTGACCCAAAAACCAGCTCTCCTGGTGTAGTGATGGTGCCTGACACTCAAAGAGGTGTGAAAAAACAGCAGGCGAACTGCCCTCCCTGCCCCACATTTCTCCAGGATTTCTATCCAGAAGACACCTGCAGGTTGCTGCTCCTTCATTTCTCTCTCCTGACAAGTCTTAGGCAGTGAGATCAGAAGACAGTACACTCTACTTAGTTGTTAGGAGCTGTTGTGAATCTGAATTTAGGCTAAATAAGAGCAATGTCATTGTCAATGTATAAATTATACAGTTGTTTGAAATTTTAAAAATCAGGTTGTATGATTTAAACTATTGCTAGGTATTTTGAGAACAGTGGGTGAGGGGAAAAAAAGGATGCCTTCTTTAATAATCACGATCATGTTACCTGACCTATATATTGGTTCATTAATATAAAAACGTTAATATCTTCTGAAAAGTAAGTGGGAAATTTGGCACAAAACAAGAATATTACATGTTTCTTGGTTATTAATTTTTAAGATTCAGTCCATAGTTCTGATTCAGGAGGGTGATGTGGGAAAAAATTGGATGTAGGGAAATGACAAAAAATTCAGAGGTAACTTCAGGAAATTGGCTTTGTGGGGCAATCTCATGAGTATTTTCTTGACCTTTTTGATAATTTTGCTTTCTTAAATTAATTTTATAGTGTGTATAATGCTTTTAGTCTAGGAAAAATAATTTTTTTGTTTGGGAAAGAGAGAACTCCCTTTAAATATTGTGTTTCTTTGGCTCATTTCCTAGCTGCTAAATGCTTCCTCTCTGGGTACAACCTTTCAAAGATCAGCAAAGAAAATACTAATAAGCCATGAGACTGTTGCTGCCAGTCTAATGTAATTCCCTTTGTAGTGAAGGCTGAACAGAAGCAGAAAACTTCAGCCAGTTCTCCACAGGATGGAGAGAATGCCTATATCCTGGCTTCAGTAAAATGGAAAAAAATTCGGGAATGAAATTAACTGATCATCTGACAAAAGTACCCCATCTTACTGAAATTCCATTATGTGAAATTACAGAGGATCATGGTGGAGAGACTGGGCATGGAGCATTTCCCTGAATATGCAAAAGTGCAAATGGCTAAGTTAGCCAGAAGGCGCTCGTATGGATGAAGTGCATTCTGCACACACAGACATGGATTAACCAGATCTGAGCCACTGGAAGATGTCTTACTGCTATGCATTAACAGAAAATATCTTTAAAGCCAGCTTATCCAACTTCACAGGGAAGGCTTTGGCATTGGAGAAAACTTGTTTGACAACAAATGTAATCCATCAAACTGAAAGGGATCTTGTTTAGATGAGAGGGACAATCCTTTTCCGTGGTCCAAGTGGGCTTTTCAAATGCTGTTTGTTGATGAAATGTTAATCTATATCCTAATTTTATCAATAGGATCTTGAAGTCTCTAGTGGCAAGTGAAAATGTCAGATTCTGGATGCTAGCTCAGATACAATCTGTGCAAAGTATGGGATTGATCTGAAATTTTGCTAGATATAGAACATATTTTAGAAATTATCTAA
Organism: Lichenostomus cassidix; assembly: GCF_008360975.1. Lineage (NCBI taxonomy): Eukaryota > Metazoa > Chordata > Aves > Passeriformes > Meliphagidae > Lichenostomus > Lichenostomus cassidix. Next base: position 83,096,151 of record NC_139483.1, on the reverse strand, counting down.
GGAATTTTTTTGTTCCTACAAATCTTGGTACCGGTGCAGATAAGGTCGTGGAGGAAGCCTGTAAATGTAACAAGATTGTTTTTTATCATATGGCAATCAGAGTAATCCCTGATTACTGGAAAAATGTAAGTGTTGCACCTATGTTGAAGAAGAACAACCCCTCTAAGATTGTTGGTCTCTTTATAATATCAGGGAACATTATGGAACAAATTATTCTAGAACCTATTTCAGAGCATGTGAGACAAGAAGATGTTGAGAACAGCTAGCATGGCGTTAATAATGACAAATAATGCCTGACCAACCTAATTACCTCCTACAAATGACTAGCTCTGTAAACATGAGAAGTGTAGTGAATGTTGCTTGAAATATACTTCAGCAAGTTCTCTAAAAGAGTCTTCAATAGTATCCTGGTAGGCAACTTGAGGACTGGTGGTGCTGGTTGGATTGCTGCATTCCAAGGTTGGTGGTCCACATCCAAAATACAATTGACAACTGGCTACTGGTGATATCCCCCAGAAACTGATGGTGGGGGCCAATGCTGTTTGATGGGATGTCTGTCATTACTACAGACTTACCTGGCAATCACTGGACTCTTGGCTGAGCTTGGCGTCCGTCACTGTACCTGTTTTGATCTCCGCGTTTGGGCTCAGGGACTGGCTGCCTTGTCATTGAGGCTGCTGTGTCTGCATGCCTGGTGATCTTGCTCCATGGCTGGCTCCCCTTGCTCTGCAGAGGTACTCTTGCTGCTCACAGACAGCAGCACAGCTTCAAAACCCATGCTGTTCTGAGCAGAGTGTTGCACTAGATGAAGCCTAGAGACCACTTACCACCTACATGATTTTTTTTTATTCTGTGAAATGTGGCTGTGCTACAGCTTGCCTTTCTTACAGCAGTCACAGTGCTTTAAATTGTATTGACTGCTTTGTGAGGCCTTAGGTGTTGGTATTTAGTTATTTTTTTGTTAAAATAGATATAGATTAGCAGGCAGCCATTTGCTGAGATAAATTGAACAAGGTGAACTTCATTCTGCTTTCTCTCATGATGAGATGTAAGCGAAGAGAGGGGGCAGATGGCCGGGGCTCTTCTGCAGATTTCAATGGAGATGCCTAGAGGCCTTCTGAAGGGACAACCTGCCACTCTGCCAGAGCTGCAAGGACAATATTCTACAAACTGTGGTGAGCAGGTATCTCTGTCATGATTGCTGCTTGTCTCAGTACAGCTTCCTTTCCACAACAGTTGTCTCCTGGTGTGGCAGAGAAGCAAGTGAGGTTTGCTATGCATGTCTTACACCTTGTGATGGGGTGATGGTTCTGTGGCTGCCCCGAGGGATTAGCTGCCAACAGGGGAGGCTCAGTGTGTTTCTGTTCAGCTGTTAGCTGTATTTCACAGTGAGAAAGGGTGAGAAAGAGTGTGTACTGCATAGCCTGCTTCCAACACCTTGGTCTGCCTTACAGAAGCTCAGAGAAAAGGTGCCTGCAGCCAAGTAGGTGTTTCCCCTAATATCAAGCCCACGTTATTTGTGCATGGCATAGCAGGTCTGCTGTTGCTCCTGGCAGCCAGGCATACTCAGAGTGAAAGTGGCTGTGACACCCTTGCACCCTGCTAGCTCTTGACTGGGAGACTGAGGCAGCACCCTCTGCTCTCTTCTGCTGGAGCCACTTCCACTGTCTTGCACTGGGAATGAAAGCATATGTGGCAAGGAGAAAATTATCAGATGCTATTAGCAGGTTTACTGCTGGCGCTAGCCATGCCAGGCAGGGTAGAATTGTTGTGCGTTTTGCTGTGTTACCTTAATTCTGCTCCTACACAGTGCTAAATATAATCCTGATATGATCTAATTAGAAAAAAAAGCAAAAAAACCCCAACCACCACTCTCTATACTGCCTGATTGATTCTAAAGCCATGAAACAGTGAAAGCTGGGCAGGCTTGGCAGCTCTGGAGGATCCCCGCTGTAAACTCTGACACATACTTCGTGAATCCTGGGAAGAGAATATCTAAGAATAAACTGCATGGTTAATTATGGATATTGTCAGTAAAATCCCAGTATTAAAAAGTATGCTTTCCAGATAATTTTATTAATAAGTAGATGTGCATGTGATAGTCTGTCACAAATAAGCAGCTGCAGTTTTTTTGGGGGGAAGATGACTATGCAGCCATTTTTGTATTTGAAGCTGCTCTGAGTAGGGAGTCACTTCATTTGTACTACAGTTTGTAATTCCCACTCTACCACTAAAACCCAGTGTGATTTTAATGGTTTTTAATCTGCATTTGAATATTGCATGCTTATTTGTTTTCACCAGAGATTTGCTATTGATTGAATTCTTAAATGATGTCCCTGCTGGCAGAATTGCTTCCTACTAGTTAGCATCTGTCTGCCTGATCGAGGCTCTGGGTTCATATCCTTGCTTTCACTGACACAAATAGGATGGCTTAGCACATCTTTCTTTTTTTGTCTCTCCGTCTTTATTTGTAGTTCTCCACCTCCGTAAATCCTTCTGTCTTTTCTCTTTCTTCTTTTCCTCTTAATTTCTCACATAGTGAAGCTAACAGAGGAGGGTGTGTGGGATGAGGAGTAGAAAACGGGGAGAGAAGTGAGAGGGAGAGTGAGGGAGACAAAAGGGAGAATGTGAGAGGTGAGGAGGAGGTGGTAATGAAGGTGGAAATAGAACAAAGAAGGAGGGGGAGCGGGTGAGTGGAAGGGGGAATTAAATAAGGAGGGCATGAGAGGGGGAGAGACTCTGCTTCTAGATTTTTAAACTGAAGATAGGGCAGTCATTTTTTTCCTGCTTACAGGAGGAATAATTAGAGCAAATGTTGGTCCTGAACCTCTTCCATCAGGCAGGTAATTTTCCAAAGCCCTGAATGCATCACCTTTATTTTATTCTTACCTGCAGATGTGCAAATAAACTGTAATATTAAATGCATCTGCTCACTGGTCATTGTGGGGAAGTGGCTCCAGGGACTTTTACTCTCCCAGTTGTAGTATGGGCGATTTCTTTGACATAAAGATCCAGTTTTAGCAAAAGGAATCTGAAAGAGTGTTTGTGTTCTAGTTACTTAAGCATGGATCTGCTCTTACTAGCTGAGGTTTAACTTCCAGAGATTCTCTAAATCATCGCCTGCTGGAAGCAAGTTTTGTGGCCAGCACAGAATAGCTGGCAATGTAACTTCCCTGCTCCTCTACTGTTTTACATAATCCGCTGTGGCTAGCACAGGTTTTTCCCATGAGAAGTTTTCTTGTGTTTTGTAAATAAAGATAAAGTTTGGATGTTGTTGGAACAGTGTCCCAGAACTTGGGCAGTGCAGGCCTGGCCAATCAGGCCTGGGGGAAAGCTTCTGACTGACCAATCTGGGTGACTTTTGAGAACTCTACATATGTGATGAAATCAAAACAATAAAGGTCATTCCTTCTTGCCACTGAGAACTGATGCATTCATTACTCTGCTAGCTGCTCAACAGCAACAATCCACCTTTTCCTCTCCTTAGTGAGTATTTTCCACACTATGCCTTTCTCTGGTATGAAAAAGTTGAAGGAATCAGTTTCTCCCACCAAGAGTCAAGAGACTAAGGCTATTCACAGACTGTTTTTTCTCTGTTTAAGACCATATCTCTTTGGTCTTTTGGTCAGGAAAGCTTAGCACTGTTAACTGTGGTTTTGAAAAATGACAGAGATGGCAGGCAGTAACATGTGGAATGGCTCTGCCCATCATTGCTGAGACAACTTCATGCATTTTCTGTGTCTTTGTTCTGTATTGTGCAGCAACAGGGACATTCAGCTCATCATTCACTGATGACATTCTGTCCATTAATAGAAACTGTTGATTTCATTTGCTTGCAGTGAGGAGTTATTGAACAGGTGCAACAAACACCAGCCTTATTCACCACCAGCCTTCCCTGTGCAACTCCATGGTGCTGAGCAATTACAAATTAAAATGGAAAGTGTGCTTTGGTGCTTTGCTTTTCTGTACTTGCAATGATGTCTGGGGAAATACTGCAATGGAGAAATTCCATGTTGAGGTAATTCTAGAAATCATGTTCACATTAGAAATCCCCAAACTATACTTTATTTTAAAATGTTTTAATGAGCTACCATATTCAGTGCATTAATCTGTCAAAGAGAAGTGCATGGGAATACATTTCAAATCCCAGAGTTGAATTGAGGGAACGTGTTAGAGATGACATCCTAAGTTTGGATGGAAGGTATGGGTTTGTTCCCTCATACCTTTCTCTGTATTAACTTGTAGTGGGAAGCCGCTGTGGACTTTATTGTGGTGTAATGAGAATAAAAGAAAATCTTAATAAGTGGAATAATTGTGATATTCTTTAACAATCATAGAAATGTCTTTATTTTACACTTCTGTAGGGAGTTGACCTCTGGGAATCAGGCACCCACCAACGCCTCCCTACCACTCCCCTCTGCACCTGGACAGTAGAGGAAAAAAATAATGAAGGGTTTATGAGTTGAGATAAGGACCAGAAAAAATCACTCACCAAATACCATCATGGGCAAAACCTGCTCGAATTGGATATATTAATTGAATTTATTACTAACAAAATCAGAACAGGATAATGAGAAGTAAAATACGACTGTAAGAACACCTTTTCCCCACCCATCCCTCTTTCGCATCTCTACCTGCTCCCCCTAGCAGGGCAGGGAGACAGGGAATGGGGGTTATGGTCAGTTCATCACAGGTTGTTTCTGCTGCTGCTCAGGGAGAGGAGTCCTTTTCCCCTGCTACATTGTGGGGTCCCTCCCATGAGAGACAGTTCTCCACAGACTCCTCCAGTGTGTGTCAATCTTCCACAGGGTGCAGTCCTTCCGTCACAGCCTGCTCCAGGGTGCTCCCACGGGGTCACAAGCCCTACTGGGAAGCCTGCTCCAGTGTGGGCTCCTCTCGCCATAGGTGTGCAGGTCCCTGCCAGGAGCCTGCTCCAGCTCAGGCCTCCCATGGAGTCACAGGCTTCTTTCAGGCATCCACCTGCTCCAATGTGGGGCTCCTCCATGGGCTGCAGGTGGATCTCTGCATCTCCATGGCCCTTCATGTGCTGCAGGGACACAGCTGCATCACCATGGTCTGCACCATGGGCTGCAGGAGAATCCTAGCTCTGGCACCTGCAGCCCCTCCTGCCCCTCCTTCTCCACTGATCTTGTTGTCTGCAGAGCTGTAACTCTCACAGGTTCTCACCCTGCTCTTCTCTGCCTGCAATTACAGCTGTGCAATAATTTTTTTTTTCTTAAGTATGTTATCACAGAGGTGTTACCACCATTTCTGCTTGGCCCAGCCTTGGTCAGCAGCACATCTGTATTAGAGCCAGCTAGAATTGACTCTGCTGGACATGGAGGAAGCTTCTTACTGAAGCCACCCCTGTAGCCCCTGCCTGCTACCAAAACCTGGCCATGCAAACCCAAACAACTTCTTTGGAAGATACTGCAGCACAAGAGACTTGTGGACTACCTGTAGTATTTTCCCTTCATGAATAGAAGCAAGGACTGGGAAAAGACTTGAATAAAATGCATGCCCCTCATTTAATCCATTATGATTTCAAGCTAACCTAGTCTCATCTTCCTTTTTTTTAATGTTATTCTTTCTTCAAAGACCACTTGCCACAGTGTTTTTTTCTGTACTGTAGTAATCATAAGTTGTCAACTACAGGTTCTCTCAGGGTATGGACTGGGTGTGGGTAATGGCATCTTTTTAGTTTCTGACTTCATGTTTCTTGATAATAGCTTGTAACATTGCAATGATGTGGTGTGTTCAGAATTAATTTCAGTTCAAAAATATCACATACTAGACCGTATTGAATAGGTGAAAAGGTTCTCTCTGAGTATTTACAATTAAGAAAAGCAAGAGAAAGGAGAAAAGATCTGTTTTGAAGTTAGAATTTTAGGCAATCATATTAAGAAGAGATAAATTCTTTAAAAATGTTTTAAAAAGCTCTGTGAGAGAATGAGAATGTCATGGGTTTTAGATAGGACATTGCCAGGAGGACGCACGAAAAAGAAAAAGGGCAAGCAGGCTTCAAGCTTAAAGTTGCAAAAAGGTGTTTTAATTACCTAACAGAGTTGGAGGATAAATGCAAGGCAAAAATAAACTTTTCATACAGTTTTTGTTCACTCCCCCCTCCCTCTTACAAACCTATAGGATTCACCCCCTTTCCTCCTTTACAATCCACAAGCCGGGTAGGGAGGCAGGGTGTAGGGTCTCTTCTCGGTCCACAGAGCAGATTCTCAAATTTATTCATCACCACAATTCTTCTACTACAAATACTCTTTATCTCTACTTGTTTCTCTCTCTCTCTCCAGACAGTTTTTTCTGCTCTCACCCCCACCCTCTTAAGAAGCAGTCTCTGCACTCACCCCACCCCCTTCCCTCTTTCCAAACCAGCAACACAGACAGGGGGCAGGTTGAGGGGTCCTCTGGTCAGTCCAATCAGGAAAAGAGGTTCTCTACTTAGCCAGGGGTCCTTCCCACGAGAGACAGTCCTCTGGGAACTTCTTTGGCATGGGTCCAATCTCACGAGCAACATCCCGCCCGAATTCTGCTGCTTTGTGAGTCTTCTTGTCCATAAGGTGCTGTGTAGATTCTCCCGAGCCGAGGCCAGGCTGCTTCTATTCCAAGAGCAAGGCCTTTCTCTCCCAATCAAGGCCTTGTGCAGTTTTAACTCTTAGATGAGACTCTTACTGGTTCACATTCTTTTTCCAAGCATCCACCTGCTCCTCTGGAATGGGCTGTGGGTTGATTTCTGCACTCTTGTGAATTCCATGGGCTGCAGGGGACCTCCTGCCCCCCATGGCCTTCACCACAGCTAGCAGAGAGTTTTCAGCTCTGGCGCCTGGAGCACCTCCTCCCCCACCTTCTTCACTGACCTTGATGTCTCCATGCTGTTCTCCCTTCACGTATTTTTACCTCCTCCTCCAACTACAAAGAAGTGAAAAAAGTGTGTGCCTGCTTGTTTTGATTTTTTCTTAAATATATTTTCACAGAGGCGTAACCAGCACCTCCAATTGGCCCAAACTTAGCCGGCAGCATGTCCATCACTCTCAGAGCCATCAGAGATTGGCTCTGCTGGACTTGATGTAAAAACTTCCAGAACTTTCACTCAGGACACACAGGAGCCATCTTTGTGCCACTCCCCACCCCTCAGACACCTCCCCAGGCCTACCACAACAGCTTCTGAGGGGTCCAAATTTCTCCTAGATGTTAAAAACACTTCACTGATGTTTTGAGCCAATCAAAACCACCACAGAGAAAAAATCCAAATATTGCTCTTTTAAACTTTGGTTGATTTTTAGTTCCTTAATAAAACATGTTAGAGAATGGCAGTTTGGGAAGGGCATAGGTTTTGCCTGATCCTGTAGGTGTCATCTTGACGGTTTGTATCACTCTGGATAGTATGAAGATGAGAAATAAAAGACTGAGTAAAACAGCAGGACCCACAAAAAGAGAAGATGAATGTATGCATAAGAAACATGCAGCAAAGACCAATACAGTGTTCCGATTCCTTAGTTCAACTTCTGCTAAGTAGGTATTACTTCACCAAAATTCTAGACACCTGTTCTTGTAATTCCGCTTATATCTGTAAAGGTGATACAGCAACATAATTCCTCATACAATGGATGGAGAAGACGATTTCAGAAAATGACCTACTCTGGCTCATACCTTCCTCTTTTAATTAACTGTTAAGGAAGGTAAACATTTTTAGCTTTGTATATTCTTGTACAGTAAAAGAAATGAAATCATATTTAGTTGAAAAATTCTGAGACAAGTCTCAGACTTATCATTCGCAGTAAGACTTAGCATTATCAGTCTCCAAGTAGAAAGAAAGAACACATTACTTAAAAAAAATCAGAAGAAAAGTAGTAACTTCATAAAAATGACAGCTAGAACTGCATTTAAGTGATTAATGCCACACATTAAAAACCCCCCTCCTTATATTTTTGAGCTTTGATACCTTGCTTACTGCATTTTTCTGGTCCACTCTGCTGCAGGAGTTACCTGATTTTAAACTCTATCTAGCTGATCACATACAGCCTCTTACCTCATCTTAGATGAATCTCCTACATACATTTCTATTTGGGTCAGTCCCTTTTACCTTTAAATTAGTAAAAATTCTTCACTGCAAACTAAGTTCTAAGGAATAAAACCTCACTCAACAACTCTCTTGTGTCCACCTTTTCACCTCCCACTGCACCCAGTGCCTCAGTCAGTTTTGTAGGTACCTCTTGTTCTTCTTGTACCTACAAGACACAATTTGTATTAGTGTGACTCAACAGCAAACCAAAACCCTGCTATTCTTACCATCCTCCCCTTGACTGTGATCAGACCTGCCACCTCTTCACCCCCAGCTTTTGATATACTTAGCTTTATGGTTAAGCACGAAGACACTAGCTGTGTGTAGATCCCTTCATCTAGTCATGCTGGAGAAATAATGAAGGATAGTGGCAAGACCATTGATTCTCAAGTAGCAGTCTTGGTTTTGGCTTTGCATCTTTTGTGAACATGAGGAAACTAGTGTAATTTTGAATCCCTAGCATATGCTACCATAGTGAAAATGCATAGGATGAAAGATCTTGAAGAACAAAATTCCCGTGATTTTGTAATTCATGAAATTGTGAGACACCTGTTTTCCTTCTTGTCTGAATCAGGTATTTTGTTAGTTTTGACATATTTGGTTACTTTTACTTTTCTGGTATCCCAGGAAAGGGGTTTGTTCATCTGCAGATTGAGAATGTACATAAATGTATGACCTCAAATGAGGGAACAGTAAAGCATTGATACCAAGAGAGGAGTGTGTAATTGACTGGTTCATACAAATACAGCCATATCTGATTGGAATGGTTTTACTCATTTATATGATCAAGTGCTTGAACTGGGTTGGACATTCATATGTTCTGTACATATGTTGCATGAAATTTTCATGTACAATGTCCTAAAAAACTGTGTAAGCACATGGAATTTATGAAGTAGAAAGCAGCAGACATACTTTTATTTCATTTACTCAATGGATGAAACATATTAGACTGAAGAATTATTTCAGCATGGGTAAACTACAGTCCATTATTCTTAAGCATTACTATCAAAATTGAAGGATGGCATGGTATATGCACAACCAGAAAGATAATATTTAGATTGAGTGTGGGTTTGTGCCTTATAAATGTGAATTTAGGTTATTTCAGAAAAATAACACAAATTTGATACCAGACACTGTTTAGGTTGAAGTTGCACAAATGCTATTACAGTGGTTCTTCATTTCTGAAGTGTGGAAGAGATTTTTTAGAAAGTACTGATACAATTTAATTGTCTGACCTAAAAATCCTGCTGTGCTTTTCCTTTTCATAAGAGGATGTCTTGTCTTTCCTTGGTTTTTTTGGTGGGTTTTTCTTGGGATTTTTTGTGGAGGGGAGAAAGAGGAGGATGTCTCTGTATGTGCATGGGAGAGATGTTTGTTTTTTTTCCCCCCCAGAAAAAGTCATTTTCTAAAAGACCGTGACAGACTTCTGCCTTGTCTTGTTATTTTGACTGCTGGACAGTTGCTTTCAGAACTGAAACTAAAGCAGCTCAGGCAGGGCCAGGCAAACAAAAGCTGATTTCTACTTTAGTATGAGGCAATCATTCTATAGACTTCATTGACTGTAACTGGGGGCAGGATTCAGCTGCCTGACTGTGGGAATGTAGTACATCTGTTTGATCAATTTGGGACTTTTTTTTGGGAATGTCTGTGTTCAAGGGGCTTGTGGTTTTAAGGTGCAGAGTAGAGCAGCTATTGTTTAGTGTGTTTATACAGTCATCAGTCTCTAAAAATCTATTTTAAATGGCTGTGTCTCTGAAGAATCTAGTACATTACAGACTTTGCTGCACTGTCAGTTCTAGAAACAGAAAATTTCTTACTTATTAATCCTCCTGACTTCATCATTTCAGCTAATGAATAAGGAAGGAAGTAAAATAAATAGAGCTGCATTGGCTTGCCATAGTAGAAGCCTGCTAGTGCATCTAATATTTTCCAAACAGAACAGAAGAAAATAGAACAGCAGAGCAGCATATTTACTAGATTCTGAAAATACTAAAAATTAATAAGTGACAAAAGTTGTTTGACACTGTACTTTAACTTTTTTGCCTTTTTTCTAGAGCAGTATTTGTATTGTCATCTATTTCCTTTTTTTTTTTCACCATCTGCAAAGATATAATCTGGAAATTTTATCTTTTGTCTCTCAACTCTTGTCACTCTATATCTCTCTTGCTGTGGGAACCCATATTTGCTCTCCTTACAAATTAAATTCAAACCATATCCTTGCCAGAGCTAAACACTTATCTAAGTAAAATCAGAATAAATACTTGAAGGGTAAAACCGAGAGTCACTTTAAGAAAATCACAGAATGCTACATTAGTGTTTGGAGGTCTGAAACTTTATATAAAAATGTCAGAATTTCGGCTCATAGAAATATCACTTTTCTGTATTAGGCTTTTTAGATGTTTTTTGTAGTGGTCATTTCAGGCTATAAAAGATGGCAAGAGTAATTGAACGGCAGATACTCAGGGTTTTCTTTCTTTGTGGTAACGTGTTGGATTCTGTCGGGGTTGCATGTGTGTGAGCTGAGATGAAGGATGAAGCCCTTTGGAGGACACCTCCAGCAGCAGCAGGTGAGCTGTGCCAGGCATATGGAAGGACAGAGCTGACGTGAGGCCACAGCCTCTCCACTGCTGGAGAGAGAGCCAGGGGAAGCGGAAGAGCTATTCATAGCCTGGCAGCGATGACACCACCAGCGATAAACAAGAGTGTTCCACTTCAGTCAAGAATTCAAAAGCCTTTTCATGAACTTAATTAAGAACTTTTCTGACAGTGGGGACGTACTAATTGTTTGTTGCAACCTCGAAGAAGGAAATCAAAGGAACTCTGCTGAAATTCAGGATTTGCAAGCAATCGACTTTTCTACCTGCCAACATCTGAAAGCTAAAAATAGGAAGTAGGGTGAAGGAAGGATTTTAGAATTGTTTCTAAGGAATTTCCCAGCTGAAGACATTGGGATTTAGCTGAGGAACATCAGTAGAAGAAAATAATGATAGAGCACAGTGAAGCATTTTGCAGCAATTAATAGATTTATTTTTTTGGTGAAAGTAAGATAAGTCTTAGTTGTTTAAATTCTACTGTGATTCACATTATCTTGAATTTTTGACAGGAGGGATAGAATAGTTACATTAGAACAGTGAGACTTCTTTCTTAAGGAGGGACAGTTTCTTTGGTTATTTTTTCATGACAAGAAGCTATTTTTTCTGACTATGAAAATTTTTCAGTACTACAAATGATCAAAGGAAAAGCATACACCTGACTGGCCAAGATAATTAAGGTTGTTTTTTTCCATGAGAAATTGATTGCCACTTTTAATTTTGCATTTTTCATTTTTATTTTAATTTTCATTAAATACTTATGTAGGACTCTTCATCTGTAAATCCTGTGCATCATAAAACTGAAGGTTAATTTTTGTGCTTTAAAAAATTTCAAATGTGCTTACTAAGAACAGGAAAGATTGTATGTGAAGAAAAGATTTTATGTAATTCTTTGTAGACACTACAAAGAAGAAAATAGGGCAATATTTTTGGTATTTTTCAGAGATGAAAATACTGATGTCAGACTTTGAAACTTGCTTTTTTTTTTTCTTTTTTCTTTTTTTTTTCTTTTTTTCTTTTTTTTTTCTTTTTTTTGCATTCAACAGTGTCCTGTCAAGTTTAATACGGGATATCATCCAGGGAATGTGATATTTTAACTGAGAAACTGATACCTACCTTAGAAATGGTGCAGCACCATCTGCCTTTACTCATCTGTCTTTATTCCTTATAAACACAAACAATTTAGAATGATAAGGTATGAAACACAGGGAGTTGGTAAGAGACACCAAGTAAATAAGGGAAAATCCAGATCTGCAGGTAGAAAGAGGCTGCTCAGGAAATTAATTTTAAACAGAAGATACCATAAGGAAGATGCTGGCCCTTCTTCAGATGCCCAAAAATTAGCTAATTTTTTCTGTTTGTACACAGAGGAAAATGGAAAATTATATTTACATCCTGTGAGGACAAGAAGTCATTTCCAAGTTTGATAGTAACAAAAAAAACTTGAGACATCACCTGCCTCTGATAAATATTTTTAAATAAATAGGCCTGAATTATTTGTGAAGAAGACTAAAGACTTGGCTGCAGAAGTCTCTGGCTGGCTGATGATCCTTTTTACTTCGTTAAATTTTGGGAATTAGGAAAATTCTGTAGATTCTTTAGGCTCCTGACATAGAACCAGTATTCAAAAGGGGCACTTGGATGACCAATGAGGCTGTTGGGCCATTAAGCCCAACATTGACCCTTGGCATTTGTAATACAGCATTTGGAAAAAGGATAAAGGAAGGACACAGTTCTTAGGGCATTACATTTTTAAAGCTTGTTGAAAGGTCGCAAAAGGTTCAGTTAAGAGCTACAATAATGTTTCAGATGCTGGAGAAACTACTTTGCAGTGGAGGATTTAGAGATTTCAATCTATTTAGTTTATCACACAGGAGATCAAGAGGTGACTTAATTATAAAGTGTAAACACTTTCATACACGCACAGTATTCACCACTAAAAGCTTTTTAATCTAGTGGTGAAAGGCAGAATAAGCACTGAGGGATGGGAGTTGAAGTGACTGTCCTTGGAAGCAGGGCATGCATTTTTAATGGTGAGTGTGATTCACCTAGTAGGTGTTGATCTCTCAGTATTCTTCAAACAAGACTTTCTTCTTATCTTAAAGTTAATGCATTATACAGTTTCAGATCCCATCAACACAGTGTTACACATTTCCTGAACTCCAGGACTGACATTATTTTTTTTTAGTTTTGTTTTTCTTCTCTTTAATTAAAAAAAAAAAAAAAATTAATTCCCCTAGAAGAGACAGAAGGGGCCATTTTTTATCACATGAGCTAGAACTAAAGCTTTTGATTGTCACCATGTTGCAAGAATGTTAATGGACTCGTATTGTACATCTTCCTAACTCAGCAACTGGTTTCCTAAAAACACTAATTGATGTTTTATGGTTTAGTAAAGATAACTTACCTAAACTTAATGCTTTAACATATTTAAATTGAAGGTGATGATAACATTTCCAATATAATGGCTGCAGCCATGCCACTATTTCTCAGCCATCAGCCACACATACCACCAGTCATAATTCCCTGGTAATCAACTAGGTAATGACACAAAGTGTGTAAAGCCATGCTTCCACACTCCTCCAGGCTAAAGTAATCTTTTCAGTCTCCTAATAGAGTAATGGTTTGGCTGAAGAATCCATATCAAATACCAAGTAAACCCCCAGGTGACTAGATCTAACAAAATTACACAAAACAGGATACCTAGTGGACTTGAGTTCAGACTTCTTATCTAGGGATCATTATCATTTGAGTTCCTAACAGTCTGCCTTCCTCCAATTTTCCTCATATATATTTTGGTCTTCTAATGACTGTGACATAAATTAATTGCAATAGCAGTGGCAGTGAGCACAGGCAGCTAATCTAGTACACAAAAAATCTACATCTCAGTCGTCATCACAGAAAAACAGATTCGTCTGTCCTTCAGTGTACCATATCCTAAATAATCTCTTCCAAAAGTGTTAGAAATGGCATTTCACACACTGCAACCCTAGCAAGAAGTTTTTTGAATATACACATAATACTGGTCATACCAGGATATTATTTTGATAATCTCGGCAATATATTTAGAGAAGAAAAAGGTGAGAGTTGCTGCTACTCAGATACTTACTGCTTGTCTGTTTTCAGGCAGGAAAAGTACTGTCTTTCATCAGCCAAGTCAGATTTTTGTGCCCCATTGTTAAATATGACAAATCTGTCTGGCAAATTTTACCTAACTTCCTACTTTTTGTGAAGCTGGCATGTATGAGGCCACATCAGTGACATGATTGGATAATGTCAGTGTTCTGGGTCCAGCTCACCTCTTTGCTGTCCTGGCAGTAGACCAAAGCGTGGTGCAATGCACAGATGGCTTGGTAGGTGATTTTCTTGGAAATGTGGAAAAAACTCTCAGTATTTGTTCTGTTGGCCAGCTCCAGGAATTTTCTTGAAGCCTCCAGATTTTCAGTGATACTTCAGAAATGCACTGGTGGCAGTTCGGGTTATAGCTGACAGAAAGAAATTTTTAGTTGTTCCACTTGGGTGGAAAGAGCTGATAAGAAATCATCCATTTTGAAGGGTCTCACTCTAGATACCCATAGAGCTTCACTCTTCATCATTCTGTTCAACATTTAGAGAATATGCTACAATGTGCTGGATAAAAATGTCACTTGAGCACTCTTGACACACAGCTTAAATGATTTTAAATGATGTACCTCAAGTAAAGAGAGGGAGTGCCTTTTAAAACGTGGCACAGAACAACACTGCAAAATAGTGGTCACATTCTGTGACTGTTCCATGTTGTTGTGAAAAATCTGTGAATTTGGCAGAAGGGCAAGTCAGTGTTATCAAAACGACAAGAACTCTGCATAGAGACTGCTGGCTCAAGCAGTAAGAAAGCTTGATGTAAAAGATTGATATTCTTCCTTTACATCTAGTTCCATCTGGAAATCCATTTTTAGGTTAAGAAAATACTGAGTTATGACAGGAACTAAATCTTTACAGCTTTTGGCTCTGCAAAGCGTTAGCCAAGGGGAATGAAATACCTTTTCCTACGAGAGAATAAGTAGGAGACTAATGCAATGGTTAGATCCAAGTACTCTGGAACAAGTTCTGACTTGGGCACCTGAAAACTTTCAGTACTTTGTCTATGGACAGTTACACTGGAGTATCAGATTTATACCGGCAGCCTTCTGTGGGACTAAACCAAATTTTCTGAGGGTCTGAGTTTATGGCACGTGATGGCTCAGCAGCCTGTGGACCCCTGCTGTGGTCCAAAATGATCAGGGAGCCTGAATTTCTGTGACTGCACACTGCTTAGTAGGCTGTTGTGAGAACCACTGTAGAAGAGAAGAAAAATACTAACCAAGGAAAACCTTTGGAGAAATGTCTCTCTGCCAAATTTATGGGTACTTCAGAGTAGCAGGCAGAATCATAAAACAGGTTAGTAGACTTTGTGCAGTGTTTCCCAAGGGACGTTCACTCCTGTTGTTTAAGACATTATTGGTTTAAAATGAGCCTTAGGGGTTTTCTGCTAGGAATTAAATAGTAAATAAGTTGGCAGAAGCTTTTTTTCCTCCTAAAATCATGCCTATGAAGAGTATGACTCCTCATGAGAGAGCTGCAGTAGGCCTGCTGGATGTGATGAATGAGCACGTGGTTAGTGAAACATCCCTCTTGATGTCCTTTTCTGCTTTGTTGTCCAAATGGCATTTTTCCAATATGCATTATTATAGGAATAAAGTCGGTATTTTGAAATATTAGCAGTACTGAACTGTGTAGACTAAATTTGTTTATGGGAATGTCTTTTCATAAGAGTTTGGGCATAAATAGTTTGCAATCAAACTGTTGATAGATACAGGAAGGAAAGGAGAAGAAAACCTGAAATTGGATGTCATGTTTTTCTGTAGACCTTGCTGTGGAAATTTAGATCAAAGAAAAAATAGTTTACACTTATTTTGGACTTACACTTTCTACTCAACAACTTCATCGGGTGACACAGTTTTGCAGAAAAATATTTTGATAACGCTGATTTATTTCTTAGCTTGTACAGTCTCAATGAGCATCAAGAAGCAAGGATGCTCATCACAGGAGAGGCTCCATTTTTCTACTGAGAATAGTTTCAAACTCAACGCAATTTTCTTAAAACAATTATGAGCAGTGAGATTTGGGAGAAAAAACAAGCAGTAAAAGTGTAGAGAACATGCTATTGGTTTTCTTTCACAAATAGTGTTCTTGAGGACGTTTAACTTCAATGGAGAGTACATTAAAAGAAGAAGTTAAAATAAATCATAAATATAAAGAGCCTTGACATTTTTAATTTTACCATGTGCTATGCTTAAAGCACAAAATAAACCAGTTAATGTTCTCTTTTTCTCCTTTTCTAATTCACTACGATGCCATATGCTTTTCATTTGTGTTTACTTTGGCATCCAGAAGAATGAAGAGAATTAAATAATGCTGGAGACAGGCTTAATCATTATCTTGTGTTCAAGCACTTTGATGGTATATTTAAAATAGGTGTGCGAGCCTTTTTTGTTCCTTGTAATATGGAAATTATAAAGGAAGGTGAACAGGATGATAAATTAGAGATGCTCTCAGCAAGGCTGTTAAATTATTTTTAGGTAGAAGACATACTGTACACACTGAGCCTCAGCTGAATATAATTAATTTGAAACGTTATCACTGTTGTGCTTGCAGTCCTATTGTATTTTATTTCAGTTCTGCATCTTGCTGGCTCCTATCACACCCCTCACCGTGAGATCTTTTCCTGTTTTGCACGTGTCCTGTTTGTTACCACCATATGGTAGTTAGAATTTCAGTAGCTTTGCTCTGTTTACAGACCACTGTGCTTTGTCATATTTTTGCTGCTCACCCTGTATTGCCATCTGATACCTATCATCTGTTTAACACGTTGGCTGCCAAAAATACTCACATTTCTTTCTTTTTTTTTCAAATGCATGTATGAGAAAGACTGTTTCAGAAAGCTGTTTTGGTAAGCATTGCTCCAAAGTAATTTCCTGTTATGTTGAACCAGGACCCATACCTCTCAACTTTCCAAACTTTTCACCAGGTGCCAGCTGACTGAAGGGATATATTCCAGCACTAAAGGTTTTTTTTGCCTTATGTGCATTGCACTGTTTGTAGCAGACCATAGGGTGTTTAAACATCTTTTCCCATTGTGTGACTGTAATAAAACTGATGTGGTCTGAGTATAGCAGGATGTATTCCTATTCTGGTTGCTAATTGCAATTTGGATAGGGTTGCATTGAGGAACTGTTTTTTAAATTGGTTCAGTTGGATAAATGGGCTTCTCTTTCACTTTCTCTCTTTCTCATGTGTTTCTTCATTAATATGTCTAGTGGTTAAGAGTTCTGTGTTCAGAATAAGAGACCTAATTACTGGTACCTGTGTGTGTGATTTTGTGTAGGTGCAAATCAGTGTGTTACTTTTGAAAACTCTTCCTTAAGATTTTCAGTAATCTCTTTTCCTCATCCTCTGATCCTTAAACTGAACTTTTCTACTGTAGCACCGTGCCTCTCCACCCCCATCTCCTTCCCCCTGCCCTGCTCCTTTCTTGATTTTTGTACTTTATTTTATGTGACTTCCAGTTACTCTCCATGTTATGGCTGGTTGGTTACGATTTGATGACCATCCTTAGAGAAAAAAAAAGCACTCCCACAGTAGCATATTATGTGATTCAATAAATTAATTTAATAAATTGAAGAGAACACTATTTAATTCTCTTTTGCTTCAGTCTCAAAACAGATTAGGCTTTGTCTGTTCACAAAAATTTGATTGTGGTGAAGTTTAGCTTAAATAAATGATATTTGTATTCCATAATAAAATGAAACTGATGTTTTGAAGAGAAAATAAATCAAGTTATTCTTTCCTCATATATTTAATGTATTTTAAAGAACATTCACTGGCAGAGCCACTTCACAAAATAGTATTTTACTGCAGAAATTTCCTATGGAGCTCAGAGGCTCCTGCTTAAAGGATCACTCCGTGGCATTAAAGCGTTGTTAGGCCACCACAGGCTGACATAGGTCAGCTCATTCAGGAGACAAGTTTTGTGTGTCTATTATACTATATGGGGAAGAGAGTGCAGTAATGAATTGGATTCAGTAATATTTAAATGATCAGTAATACTGGTGATCAGTAATATTTAGTTAAATGAGGAAAATGAAGACATCACTTAGTCAGCTGGTAAGGAAAAAAATATTTAAGGAACCTTCCAGCAGTCTTTTTAGAAGTTTTTATAAGAGAAGCTTGTGCCTAGTGTAGTTAAGGGCTTTTTTTTTTTAAAATAAGTGACCGCCTATGAAAATTAGTTGCATCTGCAAATGCAGTAATGGAAAAGGACATGCCCAGTAATATTGCAAATGGTACTGGCATGGCTGGGTATCTCTGGGCTCTTTGTTTTCTGCCATATACCTGTACTAAAACAGTTTTTCTGTTATGCTGTATAAAGATAACACAGAGCAATAAAACATATCACTGAAAGAACAAAGGCAAATTAACCTTAATTAATTGCCTTTAATATTTTTCTCAGTTTTCTTGTGGTGTCAGAGTAAGCTTCATAAATTTCATAAATTTCATAGATTAAGTAAGCCTTGCATAAAAATTCTTTATGTTTATATATATATATATAAAATTATTGGTGAATAGATGTTTGAAATAGCTGGGAAGAAAGGAATCTTGATCTTGCATCCCAGTTTAGTAGGGATTAAATTGTAAGGGTGTTGTGAATTGAAGAGATGCTGGAATGTGGTCTCCTTGTAGTTTGATCATGTGGGTAGGCAGGAGAAAATTTCTGAGGCCTCTTTTTACAGTTGATCCTATGGAGATTATTAATCTGACTAATTTTAGAGAACTGAAATTCACTTTTAAAACAATCTCTGTAGCAAATAATACTGTTTTGATTTTGAGTTAGAAAAATGTTTTTTATAAGAGACACAGCTTCCTCAGCTTCTGATTCTGCTGCTGCTTTTTTGTGGTGTTTTTTGTTTGTTTGTTTGTTTTTCATCCACAAGGATTAATTCAACTGTGTGGGGTCAGATTTTCTTTCTGTCCATCATGTCCAACCTCACTGAGTTTCCTGGACTGGCTGACTGTGTGGTTGCATGGGTATTGCTGTCCCTTGGTCATTATGGCTGCTTTTTCTGCAACAGGTACAGCATGAATAATGGCAAATACAATAATATAGCAATTTGTCTCTGCAGTTTTGATGCATGAGTAGTTTCAACAATCTTTAAAAAGCTGAATATGCTTATAGGTCCTGTGTTTATTAGGTAGGCAATCCTGGGCCTGAATGCTCATTTTAATGCTGCAGTCAGAGTGGGACTGTAACACAGTGACATTTCTGTAACTTTTTAAGTGGTTCCATGTGGTAAAGTCCAGTCTACTAACAGCTCCATGTGTATGAACTCATGACACTTTTTGAACTTTCTCACTTGGAATTGGTGACAACTCTTCAGAGAAAACCAGCTGCTCTCTGCTGCACTGTCTGTGTTAGGAGAGCTGAGTGGTGAAGAAATTAAACAGGAAAATGCAGCAGAGCTGTGATGGTTACAAGGGGTTAATGGTATTGGTGAGGTTGCCCGCAGAGGGTAAGAACACCAATACTTGTTAAGACCAAAGGCCAAGGCATCGACACATTGTGGGGTGTTGTCACCACCCTTTTACTGGCTCCAGTCATACTATCATTTTTTCAATTGATTTTGAGCAGAAGGCGTTGATTCCTTTAGTGCTAAATATACCTCAACATGTAAAAGCTTTTTAATACAAGACATGCACAGTCTCTTTCTCAATTCCTCAGCTATGCCTCTTTTAGTACTATTTATGTGTTGCTTGCTTCATTCTCTGGTTTCTCTTTTATACCTCAGAAAGGATATCGGTCATTTGGGACGAGCTGTGGGAAGCTGGAATGTAAATTCCTTATTGTAGATATTGCACATTCTTGACTCACAGTTCTTCAGTTGTGTAAGGAAGAAGTCTGCTTGTGGGCTGTAGTTATTTAAAAAAACCCCAACAGATAGAAGTATATGAAAATAAAGTTTTCCAATAATCTACATTAGGAAATCTTCCAGGAAGATGAAAAACTGCCTTTTTTACAAGTTATTTAATGAGCTCGTTTATATGCTTGCAGAAAACCTGCCCTTAGTAAAATGTTAACTTGAAAATGACTATTACTGCTGGTGAAAAGACACCAGATAAGAGTCCTGGGAATAAAGCTGCAGCCCACACCACTTTGCTGGTGTGTCTCTGCTCTGATGTGGTGAGCAGGGACACTTTCTTGCCAAGGTGTGGGACTTTTTTGCATCAGCCTGTGAGGATGCTGCCAGGTAGTATGTGCTTGATGATAGATTATAGGAAGGAGCTTGAATTAAGATATGTTGTGAAGATGGAAGAAGTTGCTACATGTGAACAACGTTCCAGTGGTGGTGGCCAAGTCTGAGTTCCTCTGTGAGGTCTGTAAGTGAAACCTTTGTCTTGGCCATCTGAATTTTATCATGATACTCGTAATAAAATGTTTTGTGGTTTTGCTGCTGCTGGATCCCGGTGTCATGGACCTATAGGAAAATTATAACAGTCATTCAAAACACATTCTCCCTCGTGGACATGGGGAAGGCAAAAGTGTGTTGCCTGAGAGCTGGAAAACAAAAAGTAAATTACTAGAATCATAACATGATTAAAAGAAATTAAAAAAATTAACTTAATGAATTTCTGAATAATGTGGTGAGACTGGTGTTACTGTATTGCCTGGGAGCACTTGTCATGGACTATAAGCCTTCTGAGTGGGGGTTTTCACACGTGTAGAAAAAAAGGCAATCTTTGCCACAGGGGCAGCCTGCACTTTAAGTATTAGGCAAATAATAAAGTAAAAAGAATAGACAGGACAGTCTGTGTTGTCTGGCCTGTTAAGTAAAAGTTATAACATGCTTTTGACATACCTTATTTTTGTCCAGATCTTTGCAGGCATCAAGGGGAGTTTTAAGGAGGATAATGTGATGATGGTGGTGTTTCTAATCCTCCCATGTTAAAGGTAACAAAGGGAAGTCCTCAAAGGCCAGATTTGATGGGACTTTGAGCAACCTCTTCTAGTGGAAGGTGCTCCTGCCCATGGCAAGGGGCTTGGAACTAGGTGATTTTTAAGGTCCCTTCCAACCCAAACCATTCTGTGATTCTTGCTTGAAAGTTTAACTCAAGCAGAAGCATCTCAGTACTGAATGAGAAATTATAGGCAAGATGGAAATAGGCTGTCAAAGTCTTTGAAGGTGAAGATAAGCCATTTATGTTTTATGCAGTAGAAAAGCAGATTCATCAGAGGAATACAAAGAGAGAGGTAAAATAAATTAAATTATATTTGTTGCAGAACTGTGATTAGACTATCAGACTGACAGGCTTGTACTGGCAGAAAAAGGAATTGAGGGATGAGCTGGTGATAGCTGAATGTTTAAGCTGGACAGATATGAAATTAGCTAAACTTTAGTGGGGGTTTTTTTGGTTTGGGTTGTGGGGTGTTTTTGGGGTGTCTGGGTTTTTGTTTGTTTGTTTGTTTTGTTTTTAGTAGTAGTCTGAGTCCAGTGTGTAGCACAGTGGCTATTGGTCCCGAGTGGAAAACAGAATGGTGAGGGTGGTTAGTTGTGCTGGAGGTCCAAGGAAATTTCTGTTTCAGTTTATGAAGTTTGGTATACAGGTCACCCTTGAGAGGAGTCAGTGTCTATGCCAAACACTTCAGTTTGGAGAGACAGAGACAAATGTGAGTCAGAGAGACAGACCTGTGAGTTACAAGCATGGTGAGATTTATGTTTGCACCAATAAAACAGCGAGGAAGAAGAGATCTTGGCATGTGGAGGAGAAAGGGCTGATGCCCAGCAGGATTCAAGTGGTTGCTGGTGAGGTAAAAAATGTGACGGGTGGCAGGTGGACACCAAGTTGAGAGAAAAGAGAGTTGATCCATAGCTGTATATTGAGTGAACAGGGGAGCATGAAGAAAGCTTCAGGCCAGGTGAAATCTGAAATTTTGAGGAGTATTTGTTGGTTTTATTTTAGGGTATAGAACTTGCTATAATATATGCTGTATATAGTAGCTTTTTATATATTTATTAGAAAATGTGTAGGAGCAAGAGACAAGACCTACAGGAAATGTGATTAGGGAAAGGTCAAATGGGTGATAAGTCACAGGAAAGTGTAGGACACGGCAAAGGAACTAGAAGCAGTCAGTTTGTGCAGGAGAAAATATGGATATAGAAGCTGCTAACTCTGCCATTTGAAGTCCTTTAATTAATGCTTTTATTTCTTTTACAGAAACATGGCCTTTCTTTCCTCTAAAGATTAGTTGATTAATCATATTGCTGCCTGTTTCACAGCTTACAGAAACCATGTCTTGCTTGCCTTTGGCTCTTAAACAGCAGTTCACACTGAATAAAAAAAGCACAGTAATAGCAATAATGTGGAAATATTAACATCCAACTTCACTCAGAAGTCCAGCATTTTACAATACGAGTACATCCAGCAGTTATTTCATCTTTATGAAATAAGCAAATCAAGTATTGCCCATGCTAAAGAAGCAGCACACCCCCAAACATTCAAAAGTATCCTGGACTTCAAATGTGCTAACAAATAGCATTGCTACATTGGGAGCTTGAAGAGTTAGCTATGTCGCTTACTATTCAACATTAATTTGTCCTATGTGTACAGAGGGTATACATTTTAATAATGGATTTATATATCATGTGATGATTAATGAAGTAACCAGAAAATGTATCTAGACTTCTCTACCCAGCTTCAGCTGTTCTTCTAGTCACCACTTGCTAGATTCCTCATAAACTCCTCACTTCCCTTTACTCAGACAAAACTATCCACAGCTACTAGCTAAAATTGGCATCACTACCCTTGACTTAGTTGTTCAAATTGTGTATTCCAGAAACCCATGACAAGCTGTCAGCTTTTCCCAGCTAAGGTGAGGTGGGGCTGAGGCCAAAGCCCAGTGCCACGCTGCTCCTGCTGGAAACACCTCCGTGAGATGGGTGCCTGTAGGGCTGGCAGAGAGCAAGGCATCCAGAGAGGCTCAGGTACTTCCAGCTTTATGGAGCAGCTGAACGTTTTCCAGGTCACAGCTTCCACGCGGGTTTGCCAACAGGTTTTTAGCTCTAGCTGTTGCCTCTGTGGGCATCTTAAATATTGCCATTTGCATCTTTAATTATTTATTTATCATAAAAAAAGAATGCTAAGAGCAGAACTTGGTAAAACGCCTGCTTATCTTGTGGAAGAACTTCTCTGAGATCTGTGTGATGACGTGTTTGTGTGGCGTGGGTGAAGAGGACAAAATACTGCATTTTACTAAGCTTTTTTCATGCATGCAGTAGCTGCTGGTGGATAGTTACTTAAGGCTGTGTCGCTTAGAAGGCAGTACTTTTTCTGCTAACATGAACTCATGACAGGGCATAATATTTTTATAACATTACATCAGGTGTTTAATTTCAAGACTGAACCATTTAAGTTGAACTAGGAGAGTGAAAATGTGATCTGCATTGCCATCTAGTGGATTTCTCAGGAAGTAAAAAATATAATTTCATACTACATTTAAAAATCATTTAAAATGTAACTGTGCATGAAAGAGATAAATCTTTGGCATTTTTATAAAATTTGTGTAGACAGAGCATAAATATGCAAATTTTGAAACTTTCTACTCTTCAGCATATATGTGCAAATATTTCAGATTTAATACAGCAAAATAGAATTTAAAACATGAATTTAAAACAGCAAAAGAAGGAGTGACAATCTGTTAAAAATTATAGTCTTGGATTGTAATTTCAATAATTAAAAGAAAAAGAAATTCAATAATATGAATATAAATATACATCTTGGTCCAGCTTCAAAGAAGCCAACAACATAAAAGATAGTTTCTATGTGGCTTGATGTAACACTTTTTGATCAGTCAATGTTCTCAAGATGGCCTCAATGTCCATTGTTTGTCCTCCTGATGATATCAGTGAGCTGTCTGAAAGGTTTAAGTTATATAAGGTATTTATCACATGAGTGTTCTCCAAAGCTTACAGTTATTGCTAAGTATATGAAAATGTGAGTAAAGCTTTGAAGAATTGCCTATCAGTAATTTTTTTACTAGTTTACAGTGTCAAAGTAAAATACTGAATAACCAAATGAAAATACGGTACATGCATGACGGCTGAAGCAGAGTTTTCTGTTATGTTTGAAAAAAAAGAAAAGGAGGAGGAAGCCATCATGTTTTCTTGGAGAAAAAAACACTAGAAACCGCAACATACGTTAAGTTATATGTATATTGTAAAAGTGGATGGGTTAAGTTTTTCTCTGCAGACATGCAAACTGTATATTGTTTTCAGTGCACTGTGGTAGTGATGCCAATCTCTCATGTCCGTGGGGTGAAGTCCCGAGGCTGATGTTTCTCTCCAAGCGGCTCAGTCTCTTCCCGTATTTAGAAACAGAAGCGTTTGGTTTAGTCATAGGAGATGTGATGTGCCCAAAGATTCTCCCATAGCGGGATCTTTTTTTGATCATGCACGTGTGCCATGCCTCGTCAGCTCGTGGGGATGCAGCTCTTTTGTCAGGAGTGGTAGGAGGTCTGCATAAGTGAAGTATGGCAATATTGTCTCAGAGTAAGCTAATCCTTCAAGTGCCATTCACCTCAGTAGTAGAACCAGATAAACGTTCAGGTGCATGATGAAAAATCATATGGAGATATGCATAAATCCCTCTTACACAGTGGTCTGGTTGCTCTATCTGCCAGAGGGGATTGAATGGGTATCTGCCTCAAGGCTCTGCCAAGCCATTATATCATGTGCTGTTGTTAAGTCTTTAGCCTAACCTTTAGGTGCTTGTCCATATTTAGGAATATTTAATAGATTTAAATTTTCCTTGCATCTGATGAAAATGTGCTCAATGGCGTGAAAGTTACAAAATAAACCAAACTTTTAGTTCTTGCTTAATACTTAATATACTTCTATATAAGGCCAAACTATTGAGAGGGATTTGCTGCTGTCATTATTGAATAGCCAGAGATACAGAGATCCAGCTTTTTCCTCAAAAAGATAGGAAAGGTGGTCAAAAAAGAGCTAATTGAACCAGACCCGCCATGAGCTGAGAAAGATTCTTTCTGCTCTGTGAAATGTGCAGTTATTTTCTGCAGCTCCATTGTTGCTGTAGATAAAATGTCAGATTTTTCCCAGCAATGCCACGTATGATATGCAAGATAAAAGTTTCGACACCTCATAGTAAAATGTGTCTGTCTTACATGCATGCTGAAACTAACAAATCTATAAACAAGTGATACTTATTATGAAGAACTGAAATCTCATCTCATCTCACTGAAGTTTTGCCTAGTTGGTAGCATATTTATCTACCCTTTGGTGCACATAGAAAGACAAAACATAATTGTATTAATACTATCCCTAAGTTTATTGTGAGATAGAAAAAATTGAAATGTAGATGGTTTAATTGGAAAAGAACAGGAAGAGGAGCAGTGCTTGCTGTTATCTTCCCTTTCCACAGCCAGGGCTTTTGGTTTTACTTTAGTGGAGGAGAAGTGAATTTAGTTTCCATGGTTTCATTTTTTAATAGAATATTTGATAGAATAAGAAATTTACCTACAGACCTCTCCATTATTTAATTGCATTCTTTAAGCTGGTTGTTATACAAATTTCTGAATGTCTTCAGTTGGTTTTATGCATTATAAGTGAGCAGCTGTGTAAGATAATTCGTATGTGTAATCCAGTTATATGGTCAAAAGTATTAAGTTTATCCAGTATTTTGCCTACTTCTTTGACCTAGTTTTCTGATCTTACTCAACACTGCAAAGGTTTTTTAAGCAGGTTAGTAAAAAATAAAATAAAACAAAACCTCTTGCTGCTCCTGCCAACTTTTCTATTAGCATAAAGCATTAAGTATAATGCATCATGTTTGTAGTTAGGGAGAATAGATTATTTAGCTGCTTAACTTTTGCTGCTGCTGCATCCTCACCAGAATGTGCCCATGTGAAGTCACTGGTTTTAGTGTGAGAGCTGGTTGATTTATGTATTTACAAAAAATGATATTCCTGTCCAGCTAATTAGGTGTATTTTACTACAGTTCCTGTGAGTTGAGTTGTCATTTTTTAGGTGAAGGTCTAAAACTGTCATATTTAGGCTTGAATATCATGTTAAAGTCAAAATATCCACTTCACCAAAACAGGTTTTCATACAAAGAACATGGATTACTTGCACTTAAAAGTCCAGACAAGTTCACTGCACACACAAGCCCACAGAAACATGGAACTGTGTCACTAAAAATACATTGGTTGAACGGTGTGGGTCTATGCATATTAAGGAAGGGGTAGCTCAAAGCAGGTAGCAGAGATAAAGGATATCACCAAGACCTCTATAGACAGCACACCTACCGTTTCCATTTATTAAACTCAATGAACCCTGTTTCTATTCATAATCTGGGTAGCTACTTACGATTTTTTAAATGATATCAATGGAGATGTGGATTTGAAGCAACAGCTGGAAAAGCCTGAGTTCTTCAAAGCATGGTGCACAGAGCAAGTTGTGCCCTGCTGGGCTCTCCTCCCTAGGCTGTCTGATGTCTTTGCACAAGCTCATGACAATAAAGGGCAGGAATTGCAGAGCTGTCCTGGTGCACCTACAGAAATGTTTCTTTCTTGTATGATTTAATGACTAATAAGACAGTTAATAGCTAAAATATAATACTTTTAAATTAAGCTTCAGGGTGGAGTAAATGAAGCTTCATGGCAGCTGAGCTTGGTGCTGCTTTAAATAGGGTGATCCTGACTTTATTTTTGGCTTTGGAAGCTCACGACCTACATTCCTCCCAGGCCTCCAGAAGCAAAAAGATTGGAAATTTTAATTTTTTTTTTTAGGAGAATTAGTTTTCTGTTGATTCAGGTTCAGGTTCATGCGTTAGGTCACTGAGAGGGATCTGGTTGCAGTACGCAGCCAGGATCAGTAGAGTATCTGGATTGCCCCTTTTGGAAATGCCCAGACCCTCTGAAATGTCATCTTTGACAGGAAAGTTTCATAGAAACAAACAGGAGAACTTTTTTTTTCGTCCAGGAAAATATAATAGTCATAAGAAAGATACTATCACTAAGCATACTACTATTATTATTATTATTATTGTTATTATTTTTTCTGAGTTATAGAAGGGGGATTGAAGGCCAGAGGGCTGTGTTCCCTTCCCCAAGCTGTGATTAGGAGGGGTGGGTCTGTTGTGTAGCAGCATGCTTAGCCAATTGGTGGGCATAGGGTCAGTGTGTTTGTTATTTGGGGCAGCTGGAGGAGAAGTGCTGCTTCTTTGAACACCAGTTTTCATCGTAGGAACCTCTGTACCTGCTGATGCTTCCATATAATCCTACAGTCAAACTGGAAGAAATATCTGTAATGAGGGGATAGCAAACCTTAAATAGTCTCCCATACCTAAGAAGAGAAAACACAACAGATCATTAATATATAGATTTGAAATAAAAAGATGTTCTCATATTCTTGTAAGGTCAGTGTGATTGTAGACTGTGTTTTGAAATATCTGTTGCATGTGTTAGTAATCTAGATTTTGAAAGCACTGAAACTGAATATTGATTTACATATTTTGATTACACCTGATGTATAAATTAAGTTTGTTAAGAGGAAATGCAAATTTAATCACACAATTATTTCTTTTATTCAGTAAATGATAGACAGTTTTGTTTAGTATATGTGTTTGGATCAACTTCTGGTCAAGTGAAATTGTTAGTTTATAATCTTTGAAGTAAACCTTCTAAAATAAAGACATTTATTATTTTTTCTTCTTTAGTTTGCCCTATGCAATCTTCTGTGTGCAGTGTGTATTTGGTATGAGGTACATGTAGTATTGTGAACAGGCTCAGAATATTAGGCAGAGTTGCAATTGGAAAGAAATACAGAGTAGTAGTCTTTTCTCCTATTCGTACTATATAAACTTTTTTCTCATCTATGCAGGAGGTTGCATCAACAATTTGAAAGCTATAAAGAGCAAGTAAGAAAGATAGGGGAAGAAGCCCGCCGTTACCAGGGAGAGCACAAGGATGATGCTCCAACATGTGGAATCTGTCATAAAACAAAGTTTGCAGATGGTTGTGGCCATTTATGCTCTTATTGCCGGACCAAGTTCTGTGCTCGATGTGGAGGTCGTGTCTCTCTGCGATCAAACAATGTAAGTCTTCTGATGTGTACTCTTAAGAAAAAACCTCCTTGACATTGTCATGCTGCAGATTGTTCATGTTAATTTTGGCATTTCATGCTTCATTTTACTTACGTGTTTCATTCATTGCTTCATTATGAGGTGTGTATAAAGTAAAATGATGTATTAAATGATTGGGGAGATACTTGGGAATCACAGAGTTAATTAAAACAAAAAAGAATAATAGTGTGTAGTTCTGCTGCATGACAGCTTGAAGAAAACTTACTTGTTTTTCATAGAGTGAAAGAAGAAACCCTTGTGCTCAAGTACGACTCCACATTAATAAATTTTTATTGAACTCTTATTTAATATTAAATTTTTTGTTTTCACAGAACATTTCATAAATATTTATAGATTTCTTTTACATTAAATCAGTCAATATTTTGGTCAGAAAAAAAACCCAACCACTTTTCTTAGCACAGTGAAAATGTTATGCAAACTTATTTTAAATTTATTTCAAGAATTAAACTACAGATTAATCTGGATTAAGTATCCTACTTTCAGGCAGGTGAGCTGAATCGTTCTCCCTCTGTTCTGCATGAGTTAGCTGCAGTAGCTTTCCACAAAACCAAATGATATCCAAGAGTACCCTCTGGTCAGTCAGTCCCTTCCAAACCTCTGGCTACTCATTTGCACAGGAGCAGTGGAATCTCAATTTGGAATACTGTTAGCCGGTGATTATTTTGAGCTGGTCATCGAGGACTATGCTGTGTTATAAAACATTTCATGCATGTATTTTTATTATATGAATAGCTTTGTTATCTGTCATGGCAAGACGTAACTTTCTCATATGGCTTTAAGATGCCAGGTTTTTGTAGGGTAAATTTATTGGTGCTCTTGGTATCAACACAAATTCACTTAAAAGTGAATGCAGATTTTGTAGCAGATAATCACGTTCATAAGGGAACTAGTGTGTGGCCTTTTCACTTTCTTTAAGATGGACATCAACTGAATAGGCCTTCTGAAATTTCATGTAAACCAAAAATAACTCCTCAAATAGATGCATTTCATGTTTATTTTAGAAGTTTACCATGGTCTCGGTGTACTTGTGAGTCCATTTAATTAAATTCACATTCTGAAGAAAACTATGTAGGTGAATTGAACGAAAATTTGCATGTGTCAATATATTAGTAAAAATAGATGCATTACATTGTATCACCCATAGGTGGTGTCATTAGAGCAAGTCTCTGAAAATATAATTTACTGTCATATGTTACATTATACTACTGAGTGCATGTGATGCAGCTTATCTTTACTCATATACTTACTTTATATATTTTAACTGTTTTTCACCCACTATTTCAAGTCACAGAAATGGAAGAGTGTTAATTCATTTGAAACTTGCATTTTGTTTCTTATATTGTTTATGCTTCTGTGGGTCAGGGTGGGAAAACATGCTTTCAACATATGCAGTAATGTCATCTTTTTATTTAAAGCTCTTTATTTTCTTAATTTTATGTTTTTGTTTCTTCATAGAGAGTTACTAGAATTGCATTTCTTTGAAATCTGTCTATTAATACTTGCCTATTTTATTCTTTTTCTCTTCTTTTTTTCTTTTCTCTTTTTATTCTGCTTCCTTGGATGCTTTCCCAAAGGAGGACAAAGTGGTTAGAATCCATGCTTTTTATAATTTATTATTATAATGTTGCTAGTTAACTGGGATACATATTAATGTGAAAAACTAAACTGAAATTTCAAAATCATCCAGAGGGGCGGGGGGAAGACAGGAATCCTAACACCCAGGCCCTACATGTCCCTTAGCTGAACACATGCCTTAAAGACAGCTCAACAAGGAAACCCAAGACTTGTCAAAATTATGACAATAAAAGAAATTAAGAACTGAGCATTATTTATAGGCTAAGAAGTAGAGGAGGTAATAAAGTGTAATAAAATTTTGTTTCATAAATATGTCTTTATTTAACAATTTTGGCTTTTTGCATGCAAGGTCCTTGCATCAGCTTCAGGAAATCTAATTTAGTATTTTAATTGTAATTTTACATTGTTTTACATGGTTTGCTGTGTTTCACTTCTGGCTGCAGCAGAAATTCAGGGAATTCTTGTAAAATCAGCTTTTTGATGTACATTGCAGATAATATATATAGGCAAACAAACTGGACATAACTATAGTGAGCGAGGTGGAGTGAATCCTTTTTGAGTGCACAGTTATCATTTTAAAAAATCTTCAGAACTTTTAGGATGAAGTACAGGCATATCCACCACTAGTGCCTGTGCCTTATCTCAAATAGGTGAGGGGAGTTCCCTGCTCATCTCTGTGCCCTATGCATGGCAAAAGGGGTGGCAATTCTTGAGCAGAACAGTTCATGTCCATTTGCCACCTCTTCTTGGGCAGCTCTGTGAAAGGTGGTATTCCAGATTTTTAACTGGAGAATTAGGTAGTGGAAATTAGGTAGCTTTGCTGGCACCTTAGCTGAAACAAGTGTAAATTAATTACAATCCAATGTAGTTTTCAATGTGTTCTTTGTTGAGTTATGCTTGTGATATGAAATGGTGTTATGCCCCTGTTTAAATACTAGCATACCTGTAACCTGAAATTTAGTACTGTTCAACACCCAGAGAAAATTATTTCTATCACACCTGAGTATTGCAGTAGGTTTTTTCTATTTCAGTAGTGTTCAGAGAGCATGTTCTTCTAATGGCTATGAAATAGAACTTGCTACAGCTCATTCACTTGTTTTTTGTGTGGTACTCTGAATAAAGTGCTAAAGTAATCCAATAGTTCTAGATCTTTTCCGTTCTATCTAAATGACTTAGGATAGAGTGAAAGAAGTTTCAGCTCGCTACTAATTTCTTACTAAAGCAGCATTGATGCATCCACTGGGGTGTATTAAAACATTACTGCACTTGTAACAGTGTCTTCTTTAGGGTCAGAAACAGCAAAGCTCTCTAGTTCCCCAAGTGCCACTTAATTGTACTTAGGTACAATTTAGCCACCTAGGTTTTGGAGAGCAATTTGGGTTAATCTCACCTGATCTCCTTGTATGCTCGAGGCATCCTTTACCCTTCAATTTGAATTAATATCTTGGCTATATAACAGAAATTTTGGTAGTGTCTGCATGCAGGAGAGATTGTGTCTTTGATGAGGGGACAGCTTAGGTGTTCATCTTTGAATAACATCATTTGGGATCCAGAAAACAGACTCCACTGCACTACAGTGCTCTGAAGATGTGTTCTGAAGACGTATCTGACTCGTTTGGATTGCCCTAAATTCAGTTGAATACATCCTTATTATTTGTACTTGTCTTAGTTTAGGTTTTGCTGTGTTGAACTCCAGGCTTCCACAGATCAAGAAAATGCCCTAATAATAATGTGTGAAAATAAATTCTATATGGTGTGATAAAGCTGAGCTACATCTCTTTAACAGCTAAAATGTTAATGGTATTCAGAGGTAAAGTATGCAATAATTAATCCTGAAAGTGTGAGAAACATGGGGAACACTTCTTTAAAGTACCACTGCTTTAGCAGTGCTTGTCTCTGAAAGTTAATGGCAGACTTAATTAATTCAAAAATGTTAATATGTGCCTAGAAATAGCATGTTTTATAACAGAACAATTGGTATAAGTAATATAGAGCAACATGGAAAAAATATTATTTGCTAGTTATTCTCAGTGGCTCGGTGTTCATGACTAACTATATATGGCAAGGTTCATATCAGTAAAAACTTTTTAAAGATATTTATCCCTTAGTCTCCACATACATTTTTACCACAATAAATTATATTAATACAAAACACATGCACCAATTTTCTTCAAGTTAAGACTGCATCATTTGGAAAGGATGATGAAGTGTGAATTAGCAAAGTTTCAAGTCAGGAAAAGTCAAGTGTTATCATGAATTCAGGATGTTTCCTGCAGAGTAGGAGAATTAATGATACCTCACCTCTTTCCCATGCATTACCCATCTTTGTCAGATACAAACTGTGATAGGCATAAAGAAAGTCAGTCAGAGGATGATCCAGGAAATGGAGAGCTGCTCAGGCTAGAGAGATTAGGGGATAAAAGCTCAAGCAACTATAATTGATATCTAGAAGCATGGAATTGATATGTAGAAATGCAGAAAATTTAAACAGTAAGAATACATGAATACGAGACCAAATGGGTATAACTTGGCCCTAAACATTCCTGGCTTGGAAAAAGATGTTTGCAATCATTAGACTAAGGCCTTGAGAATTTATTTCATGTGGCTTATTGGAAAGAAAAAGAACCAAAAAAAATATAAAGGCTAAATTTGATGAGGTTAGGAAAGGATTTATGTGATGTGGTTGCTTGTGGCCATTGGGCAATGTATGAGGTCCCTAAGAGATCCTTGCAGCTCTTGCTTCTAGCTAAATATTTTTAAAATATAATATTTTGAAGCTGTTCTTGACCTTTTCAAGTAAGTACCAAATATTTTAAAAGGATTATTTCAAATATGTATAGTAGAACTTAATATGTTCTCTCCTCATTTAAAATAATAAAGGACATCCCAAAACACCTTATAGTGAGAGTTAGTAGGCGTCCTAGGCTGTTTAAGAGATGACTCCAGTACACTTACAAAATTAATTGGCAATAAGTGGCATGTTTTAGTGGCTGATGAGTTACATGAATTTCAACGATTCTTGTTCTAATATGTCAAAACAAGTACCCAAATATGTATCATAATTCTTTCATGTTCTTTGAGTGTTGGTTAGCTGTTTGTACTTCTCTCCTGAGTTTGCTCTTCTTTCATATAGTTGCAGGCAGACCACTTTTAATGGGTTTAAATTAATTTTATGTGCAATATTATTTTAGAAGGAAGTTAGGTAGGTTTCTCTTTTTTAAAGAAAAAGTAGACAGGAGGGACCACTTGCTTTTATTTTGTCAGAATGTTCTAGGCGGTTTTAGTTCCTTATGGAGTGCCTTGCTTTCACTTCATATGCTTTTAGTTATGTTCCGTACACCAAGATTTGAATTGCCAAAATGGTAGTGAGTTTAAGTTACTTCTCTCTATTTCATTCACTCTCCCCTGTGATGTGAAACATTTTGGTTTTTAGGGCAGTAGAGAAGTCAGCAAAATGTCCAACTGGTTCTTCTCTGTGATTTGGCAAGGGGTAGGAAGGGCTCTACCTCAGTCCTTCTGAAGGTCTGGCTGCCACTGTTTTCCATGGCACCACAGTCTTGAAAAGCAAAAAAAGACTGAAAATGCAACTTTTTTTCCTTTCGTCATTCCTGTAAAACTTTTCCCCAGTATTTGGTTAGGTAATGCAAAAATATGTATTTCCTTTGTGATCACCTGATACATGAAGTTGTATAGCTCTTTTTCCTTAAAGAAAAGGAGATACATTTTAGGGTACAAAAATGAATGAGCAAGTGTAATTTCATGGGATCAAAATTCAAGTATTTTGTGAGGTGCTGTGGGCATATTGAACTAAGTGAAATTTGTATGACATTGAGAGAATTTGGTGGAACATCCATGTTCCAGATTAAGCCATATATTTATCCATGGGAATCAGTTTACCATTCTATGGATTTCATTAGGATTACTATTTTTTATCAAATTTAAAATGAAAATAATTGGGAACAAATGACAAGAAAATAAATTTTGTCACCATTTTCCTGTGTTTTGCAGAATAGAGCGGAATAGAACTGGCAGGAAATCCAGATGTAAAGTACTGTATAAATATATGAGAATTTATTTCACTGAACTTAGTAGTATGTGGTTGCAGAAAATAATGTTGGTAATCAGTGCTGAAGAGAGTAGTATTTCTAATCTGGGTTTCACTGAAATTGTTTTTATTTTAGTATAATGTAAGTGATTTATACTTGGAAAGAAAGACAAGTTGGAAATATTTTCCTAATTGGGTGTCAGGTGTTTTTTTTCAGCATATTTGTCATTTATTTCCTTTAAATTAGGCTTAAAAATTGCTTACATAATGGCTTGCTAATTTTAGCCTTACCAACTTGAGTACAACTTGAGGCAGGCAGGTGATGCTAAGGCTCTGAAGTTAACCAGACAAGAGTTTCTTCATTTAATGGTGGGGCTGCAGAAGAGTCACTAGACAGCTGTGTTTTTATTCCACCACAGCCTTAAATCATCCTTAAACCAGTAACCACTTGATTTAGCTCCGTGGTTTACCCAGGCTTAGCTTCCGTTTGCTAAACCCTTAAGCTGTGACTTGTCATGTGATTCTACACTTCATGACCAAGAAAATATGTTGCTACTGCCACCTTCTTTCTTAACCTGTGATAAAGGGCTCCTGAATCCTTCATTTCTGTTCTTGCTGTTGTCATGCAACCTGGGTAACAGTGATCTGTGGATACCCGACATAAAAAATATTGGAAACTCCAGGTAGTGTAATGGGGCCTAAAGAAAAAATACTCCAAACTTTTAATCCAGGAAAGTGTTACTACATGCCATGTTATCCTATTTTTAGTCTTTTTCAGTATCATGGTTTCAATTTAACTGATTCAAGACTAAAGGAGTTATTTTGAATGTCAGCAATACCTTTGAGTGTAATAATTCCTTCCATTGCAACAACTTGCATAAAAACAAAAAAAAAAAGATGAGATTGCAAAGGTCAATTAGGCTTTTCAGGAGAAGCTTTATTCCATCTCCTCTTGCCTGATGTCTTGTATACATATATATGTATGTATATAGTGTGCATATATATATAAGCATATATTGTATAAATTTTTCATAAGTGAATATACATGCATATCATATACATACATCTTACTACATAGCCTAATACAGGAAGTACAGGGCACAATAAGGCATTTGTGAACCAATTTTTTGACCTTTGAAATTTGTTAATGATTCAAGGTATTTAAATCAACTGAGGAGTTATTATTTATGTGTCCATTTATCTTGACAAAAAGAGATGGTATGCAATAGCAGTCACAGAATCCTAGAAGGGTTGAGGATGGAGGGAGCCTCTGAACGTCATCTGATCCAAACCCCCCTGCTCAGGCAGGGCTACCTAAAGGACCTTGGTCCTTACAGCTTGGCAGATTCATGTGTCTTTTGACTTGCAGAGCAAACAATGAAAAACTCAAGGGTACTTCATGTCATTTTTGTTACTTGTTTGCTTATTGTAACTATAGACATTATAGGCTTACACAAAATCTTCTAAAATTCTGTTAGGGAATAATTCCATGACTTACAGCTTTGGACAAATTAATTTCAGAATTTTACAGAATCCTTCCAGAAGAGCACTAACACTAGGATGATTTTTTTCAGCTCAGTGTTCAGAGACAAAGAAAAAACAAAGTTACCACATGAGCTTTAAGTAAGCTTTTGATTTCTTCCAGTGTAGTATTTTTATCATTTTAACACTCACAATGTCAGATTCTGTTTGGTCCAGTTAAGTTTATGACATAATGCTGAGGAGCAAGAGAGCCTTCCAGTGGTTCTTCCAAAAATATTGTGTATCCTACTGGCTCAGATATTGTCTGAGGTGTGGGAAATCACTGCTGAACTCCTTTGTGAATAAAGGCTGCTTTGCCAGATGGGATACAGTGCTGTCAGTACTGAAGAGGAACATCTTCCTCTTCCATTGGGTCAGTCTCACTACAAAGACAGAATACAAAATGTCAAAAATATATTTTTTGTTTTGTTTTTCTCCAGAAGTATACTTTGAGTTAGTATTTAGATCTCACTTTGCTGAAAATTATTTTGTTGCAGTTTTCTGCAATAAGTTCTGGTTTCAGAAAATACAGCAATATAGAAATATTTTTATTCACTTTTCTGTCAAATATGATTAATCTATGCCCTATCCCTAAAGAAGTGGTGTTCAGGGTCTTGTGTAAAGGAAGATAATTTTAGTTAATTAGTTTCAACTGCAGATACATATTGAAAAGAAATGTAAATTGAATATGTTATAAAAGTTGAAATCTTTGATTTTTTTAATGCACTGCACCTTAAGAAGAAAGAGGATAATAAAGAAAGAAAATACTAGTGGTGCAACACAGTATTAAGAAGTAATGAGGAAGGCCTGATTTCTGTTTGATGTGGTCATATACCTTAATATAATCAACACGATCCTGTAGACTGTAACTTTATAGTAGATTCTGATCCTTGTCCACTCAGTGAATATGGTTTTGAAAATGAACAATGATGACCTTACTGATTTAATATGGTAATGTATGCATATCTGGTGTAAGGTAAAAGGAAAAAATGAACAGTTTAAACCAGACACAGCTCTCATCAGCTGCAACTAGTCCAAATACATATACAATTTTAAAAAATCAGGAGAAAAAAATTAACCAATTTAAAAAAATTGCTAAAATGATATGTTTATATGCATAAAATCAAATTTTCTTTCTACATGTTACTGCTTGCACTTATGAATTCTGATAGATTGGAAGTACATAATAGCTTTTGATCACCTTTTGCTTGCAATTGTGCCATCAAAAATGTAGATAGCTGTAATAGTGATGCATACTATTAAAATCCTAATTTTACATTGAGCATTTCTTCTTTAATGAGGGTTTTTCTTGAAACAGGAACCTTTTATTCTTATAAACAAATAATTATTGCTGAATCATTATTAACATTCTCATAAGTACTAAGTCTTATAAATATTTAAGGCTTATACAGTAAATATTTCAGGTTTGCATATTTTTCCAGATTTTTTGGGAATAGGGTTGGTTGGCTACTGTTAGGATATCTCTGTTTGGTGTAGATGATAATTTTCAAAGTGTAGTCACTGCAGGAATCTTTTCGTGGGTCCTTCAGTTCTTCATTACTTCAGCGTGTTTCCAGTGATGTTACTATCAGTAGAAAGCAAATTCAGCCTTAAATCTCTGCAAAACCTGTAGATAGCAAGCTGCAGTTTCAGCTCTGAGCTCAGTATACCTATTTGGAATTGTTCTTGCATCCTTTTCGTGTATAATGCACTTTTAACTGCCTTAATTTTCCACAATGTGCTACTTTTTCAAGTCCTTTAATTCATTATATGAATTGCTTTGAATTTATCGTTACCTCTTGCTAACAAGTAAAATCCAATCTCACTACTATTAATATCAACCATTACCTTTATGATATCTTAAAATTGAAAACTTCACTGGCAGTTTCATTGCCGCATCAAATTTGCAGTTGTTATTTCTGAAATCAGTTTGCCCTATTATATTTCTAATTAAGCAAAAAATTTCTTTGCAAAGTATTGTGTATGTACCATATTTCTGTTATCTTCATTTCTGTAATGAAATAATTTTTTATTTGCTGGCACTGCAGAAATTATAGAATCATTAGAGATCTCTAAACCGCTATATACCATATATAATAAACATACTATTATTTTTTATGCTATGGAATACAGAACTAAAAAGCAAATACACTATCTTAATAAAGAAGATATAGAAAAAGTATCTTCATAGTCTTAAATTTAAAATTTAAGAATGTGTTTTCCTATAATATTTAGCTTTCTTAGTTTTGCTACAAACTATCTTTTTTCAGTTTATAAAAAATTACCTTGGAGTATTAAAAACATATGTTTAGAATAAAGAAGTGACTAGTCAAGAGACTGATGGGTACAGGTAAATTTAATTTGTACATGTCTAGTTTCTCTGCACATATTTGTTATATCAACACGTTAGGGAATAAGGTCATTTCATTGGATAGATTTATAGCTCCTTGAAATTAGTGATTGCAATGCTAGCTGGAGGACAATGGGGAAGCCTGTGTAGTCCATCTGCGTGAGAGTGGGGTGAGTCTGCATATAACCCACTTTTCCAATGTACTTCTGTATAACAGAGCTGATCACTGGAAATGAATTTGTGCTGTGCAGTGCTCTGAAGATAGAAATGAAGTAAAAATGCCATTATTACTGTTGACAAACGTAATATGTGTACTTGTGTAGTATCAGATAGTTAATATATTTACCCAGCATTTGTTCATATGAGAGGTGGCCTGTCAGTCAAGGAGGCATCTGTCAGACAGAACCCTGGATGTCATAATTTTGAGCTATTTCTTGAATGCGTCAGGTAAATGTATCCAAGATTAACACATCTATTTCTGGATAGAGAGCCACATAACAATGTGCCATCTATTGGCAAACTAAGGGAGGTGGGTTTGTGTTTTGTCATTCCCAGTTTCAGTTGGGATGCAAAAAAAATAATTTGGAGTTCTGGAAAAAAATTGTCTGGAAGCCCTCCCTGCTGTGGAGAGCTAAAGAGAAGGGATCACTTTACAAAGAGATACTAGGAAGACAAATATTTCACACCATCTAAACTTTCAGCTAATTCATCCAGAAGAAACTTTATATCTCTTCTGATTGATACCGCAATAAAAGCTTAATTTTAGAGACTGCAGGCACTTTTTATTTTCTTGGTTTTTTTCCTCCCTCAAAAATACTGAGGGAGAACAGAACAGCCAACATGCAGATGTCCAGGGATGTGTTTTGGCTCAGGAGGCTTGAAGAAGTGTGTTCCTCTGTGGGATGCCTAGGGGGATATGGTGCACCAGCAGAGCTGACTCTGGATGTCCAAGCAGAGCTCAGTCAGAGCTTGTAGTCCTGTGGCAGCACCTGATGGGACTTTTACCTCAGCAATGCACCTTCAGCTTTTCCAGCAATGATCTGTTTCCTATATATACTTGGGGTTTATTGCTAGAAGACAATCAATCTAGCATCATGTTCCATACTTCAAATGTGCCCAGCTGAGGTATCTGTGAACAGTGCTCTTGTAAAAGGATCCCATAAAGTGGAAGGTATCTTCTAATCATGCATCATCCTTCCCTGAATGACTTGAGCTTTTGGCAGCTGAACTAACTGAATCCACTTGTTCAGCCTCTGGATACATTTGATCCTTGTGGTCGCACAAAAACCAGTTGCCAGCTCTCAGGCATGTGAGAGTACACTTCATTTAAGCACAGCCTGATTTGACAGCCCAGTGTGTGCCCCTTAATCCCAGCAAATTCTTTACTTGATAATTTTATTTCTTCTTGGAATTTGTATCTTTCAGCTTGAATCATTGTAGCCCTCATTCATGTAAGATTCTTCTATGTGATGGGATTTTTAATGAGATATGTGGGGGTTAGGACTAAGTATGACCTGTAATATTTAAAATGTTCATAGTTACGTACATTGCTGAGGCAGAATTGTTTGGTTTTTGTAGTTAACAAAATAACACAGGAATGCTAAATAGAACTAAATTTAGTAAAATTAATTCCTGGGCTATTCTGGTACCCCGAAACCAGAGATATTTTAGCCAAAAAGAGATCTTGCTGCAATGAGAGATTTGATAAGATTTATGATTTATAAGATGTATGCATTATGAGAAACCAACAAGTAGCTGAAAAAATTTCAAGAGAACAAAGTAATTATGAGGTCTAAATGTAATCTGTGGTCTCTTGCTATTTCTCCTTTTATCATAAATAACCTTAATCCTCATCCAGGATTAAAATTCAGTGTATTTTTAGCCATGCAATGTCCTAGAAAAAAGATACTTCCGTCTATGTTTTTATATACTTTGCATTCTGGAGCATTTTGTAATTTTGCTTATGGGATGGATGCTTCTGTCTATAGATCTCCAGTGCTGCAATTAGAGAGGACTTGGGATAGTTTGTCATACATATACCTGAGGTACATGATTTTATTTAGCATAATTAAGTCTAGAACTGTGTATTTCAAGCAAGCAAGTCTATAGACAAAGTTTCTGTAATGTTTTGTGAGCTTTTTCAAATTCCATTAGTATAAACACCCATCTGCAAGGCATCCATCCTATGGAGATAAATCAAATCTCTCCCTAAAACTGTGATTATAAAATGGTATAAAGTATCTGTTACCAGTTGTTTAATGACCGGTAAGAGATTAATTGAAAATCTGGACAAAATGTAATCTGCATTTACTTAAAGAGCAGATACAACCTAATAATTTTTTTTAATCCAGATTCAGATTTCCAAAAAGCTGCATGTTATTTAGGCCAAAATTTAATCATGTACTGTCCAATTTCAGTATTCCAGCTAAAACACCTGTCAGCTAACTTACATGCAACAGGTTTGCAGAATTTTTGGAATTAAATTTTACTTTCTCAATCATCTATTATATTTGTTATTAACTTGTCCATAAAAGCAAAGTTCCATAGCAAAACCTTTGTAATGGTGAGTTTGGGGAAAATTATTTGAGATATTGCAGTCTAAAAAGTTGAATATTACTGGGAAGCACAGATTAATCATAGAGATGAGCAGATGTTGCTGGGACTCTCTATAAATAGATGAGCATGGGAGTGATGGTTGTGTTGTCATGACTGGAGGAATTCTTTGTATGTTGCTGGGATTTTAATATTGGTAGTGTGACTTTCATCTCTGCAACATGTGGTAAGTGGTCAAAACTCATACCTATGGATGCATCAACAAAGTTAATCTTTCTCTCTAATTTTTTCCTCTCTGACCAAAGAGCTTGTACAAATGGGGAGAGGCCAGTTGAAGGTTCATCAGCGAACTGCTCTCAAGACCTTGGTCAGCCTGACAGCTTTACCCCTCAGGATTATTTGGATCGGTCCTGTTAGCTGCAAAGAAACCTGTTTTTCTTGCCTATTTCAGGGACTTATCTCACTGCGTTTGTGGATGGGTACGGAGACCACAGAGGCAACTTCTTGCCCATGTCAGTTTGATGCAGCAGAAAAAGCAACAAGGGAATTCAGTAGAGGAAGATTTCATCTATTTTATGATTTTTTTTTTACCCCTAAGCTTTCAGCATAGGTATAACCATACTCTTGCATATCTGTGAATATCCTGTGTTGCAGGTTATACCCCTTCACTCCATGCACCTGATGTTTTCCTAATCAACCAGCAAGGGAGTGTTTAGTAGAGCCTGTTGCTCATGTTAGAGGAGCTGCCCTCTTGGTCACTTGTGTAGACTATTAAAGAGGAGGCTGGTGAAGTGTCCAAAAGAGATTAAGTCAATACATTTACATGCCAGCCTGAGTAGGAATCAGTTCCAGATGAGAACCCCTACATTATATGTGAGGTGGGTTTATGCTTTGATTATACATATGGGGGAGATCAGTGTGCCCCAGAGTGCTTCAGCTTGCTCTGAACTAGACTAAATCAGCTCTGAATCTTTCTCAACTGTGGTTGCTGTTTAGTGAAATAGAGCCCAAGTCATCACGTGTCATATGAGAGTTTTACTGTAGCTCCCAGCAGCTGCCCCAGTGAGGGTGGCTATCAGATAATACCCATGTCATACCCTACAGCTCCACACTCATATTTTGGAAATATTAGGGCATTGAAGGTAGTACTGAATGCCAGTGTTGAAGCAGTTGAATCCTACAGTAGGTTTTCATCGGCTACAGTAGGAAATCAAAGAGCAGCAATGGCCTTCAGGCACATTTAGAAACCTATATTTAGTCTTATTTCAAATGAAACTCTACACACTCAGTCTGAATCTTCTGTGCAAACCTACGCGTTCTCTCCCCTACTGGCAACCTGACAATTCCTGCACCAGGCAATATTTTTTTTAGCCTTTTGTCTCCTATATGAATTGACCTCCTTAAAAAAGGGTACATGGTCTTATGCAGTCTGTGATATGTGCAAAGTTGTTAATATATTCCACTGTATGGAGTTCAATTTGGCTTTTTCCCCCCTCATTAAAGATAGTC
Organism: Lichenostomus cassidix; assembly: GCF_008360975.1. Lineage (NCBI taxonomy): Eukaryota > Metazoa > Chordata > Aves > Passeriformes > Meliphagidae > Lichenostomus > Lichenostomus cassidix. The sequence goes on along the minus strand of NC_139483.1, from coordinate 83,054,701 downwards.
ACTGACAAGAAAATGTTGTATGTTATTGAAAATTATACTAACCCACACTTAAATTTTCAATATTTTATTTAGGATATACTTATTTGTGTTGGTAAATTCTTTCCTGTTTCTTGAGTATAATTCATAGGCCTGTGAAGACCAAAATCTTTTTTTAACTCTATGACCATGCAATGACATTTGAAAATTTGCTATACACAATCTTCAGATAAAGAGAATGGTAGAGTTCAGCTGAGTACTCAGCTTCATAAAGATCATGTCAGCTAAGGGAATAAAAAGCCTTAATCAAGGATAGAATGTTTTAGCCTTCTTGAGGGTAAGATAGCGATTGGAGAAAAAACAAGTTGGCATAGCTGACTTAAGAGAAACTGCTTCTTTTTTTAAAAGTAAGGTGGCAGGCAGATGTTGGATACAAAAGACAGGTGCATTTAGCCATGCAGCCAAGTCAAGGAGCAAGCCTAATGCTTCAAGTTTCAGACAGGATTGGCAGGCAGTCCTGTGCTAATATAGTATGTGTTTCCCAGAAACTGTGTTCCCTTTGTAATGCCAGAGAGAGATGTGCACTATCGAAACTGGATACAAGAGCTTTATGGAGTCTCAACATCTGTTGCCTACTGCTGTGTACTATTCTCTCCAGACTATGTGCCTAAATTTCCAAGTTATCCATTGAAAAGGGAGTTGAAAGCTTGACAGATCTGGGCCTCTGTTAGCAAGACCCAATGATAAATAAAAATTACTGCTTTAGTGACTGTAATTACATGAAAAATAACTTGATTTTTAAATCTCTTCATATGGAAGTTCATGACTAAGTTCAATTTGATTAAGAAGGCTGTTAAGTCTATCTGGGTTGCTGCTGAAAGGCATCCAGATGTTTTTTTTTCTCCCATTGAAGACTATGGGGAGAAACTGTTAAGATTCCAAGGACTGAAGATGGTCTTTCAGTCATTTGTAAAACTTCTATGCAGTTTGTTTCTCAAATACAAGATTTACACATTTTTTGATTTTCTAAGTCTTGTAAGAGAAGCTTCTGTGGGGCATGAAACAGTAGCTTGTTTTCAGGGTAAGTAACACAGATTTTTTAAACATTGCTTCTGAAGACTTCCCTTTTTTCTTAATTTTCTATCCTTTCTTAAAAGTAGATGATTCATTATACAGTCATTGGCACAAGGGTTGCAATCATCATTATTCACTTGCTTTAATTTCTCATTTTGTTCTCAACTTCTGTTAATTTTTCTGATTGCAAATAAATTTTGAAACTGTATCATGGCAAGTTTTAAGGCAGTGTTACAGGCCTTATTTCCATTGTAATCTAATTTATTATTAAATTATTAATAGACAAAAATGCTGCACTTAGCATCCCACTGTTACAGTACACATTCTGTAATAAATGAGAATCATACAGAAGCAATTTTGTGTACACCAAGTGGATGAAAATGAGTTAAAGGATGATCACAGAGCTAATTGTAAACTACCATCAATATAAAATGACTGTCTTTCTATTTTAGCCCTGATTCCATTTGGGGTTTAACTATTTTAACATTTGCTTTCAAAAGCCACTTTTTTGGAAGTGCTAAATTATGATGAGTTTCCTGATGTACAACACCTTATATTACTTGTAAGTTGGCTATTTTCTCAAAACTCGTCTGACATAGGGTGCCCTCTGCCCTTTTACTCAGCTAAGACCTTTGGTTTGTTTGATAGTAGCAATTTTAGTGCTTTCTTGGCTGATTTCACTGCATTTTAGTGTTTTCTTAGCTGATCATTGTGAACTTAAATCTCTATTTTTTGCCATATCTATGTAATAAATGTAGCTACCACAATGTTTCTTGGCTGAGAAAATCACCTTTTCCTCCTTGCTTCTATTCTTGGTTTTATTTTTCTGTCCTTTTAAGTATATAACTGGTAAAGCATATATTTTAACAGTAATTACTATTTCTTAGCAGTTTATCTTACTGAATAGCTGAAAGGTATGTACTCTCTCAACCTTTTTTTCCTTCTTTATTTCTTATAGCTTTCTGGATGGCTGACTTTAGCTGCCCAGTAATTTGCTTTTTCAATTTAAATGTCACATATTATTGTATTAAATGAGTTCAGAGAACTTAGATTCCTGTGCTTCAAACAGCAAGGAATGAAAGCATTGTTCAAGATTAATGTAGTATACAGCAATTCTTAGGCTTCTGTATAACAAACATTTTGGGATGGCTAAGTATAGCAAATAACATAAATGTTTCAGAAAGAAAAACTCCTTGTGCTTGCACAGCAAGTGATATGGCTTAGTCTCACCAACTCTTTCAAACAAAATGATTAAATCTAATTATATACTAGAGAGGATGATAAATAAACATATGTAGATTTAGAAACTGAAGAGTCAGTTCTGCTTTGATTTAATTTGAAAGACAACCATTCAAATCATACAGAGGACTTGGTACCATAGTCTGACTTGTGCAGAGCACGACATTCAGTGCAGATCTTAAACCTTTCAGTTCTATAGTCTGCAAGCAGCAAATTCTTAAAAGGGTAGCAATACTCTTATCACTAGTGCTCAGGGAAAAAAATAATAGAGGTATCTTCTAGGGGGTCGAATGTTAAACTTCAGAAAAGGTTGTTTCTTTAAAATAGGCAGGGGAAAAAAGTGAAGGATTTGTAAATAAAAGACTTCAATGCCACATGATTGTTACAAAAGCTGCTGGACATGCTTTGTTTGCATTTAGAGCTTTAGTGTCTCACATCCAATCTGCTGCTGTTTTCTGCTGTGCACTGAGAGCCCTGGTAAGCTCCTTTGTAAGGTGGTTTGTCGTAGTGCATGTGTGTGTGTGTGTAGGCTTGGTAATGTCTTACACTGATTATGCCTGAAGAGATGTAAAGCTCACCTAAAAGCATTTTTCTTAAAAGAGAAAGGCAACTCTGAATCCCCAAATGCCTTCTTTCTTTTCTGAAGGAAAAAAGCTAAACCAAAGAAAGAAAACCTAAACCAAGGAAAGTAGAGTTTTCCTTGATGTTTTATTTGTCCATGTGTCTCTGTTCCAAATGCAGTAACTTTTGCTATGTGGCAGCAAAACAATCCAATTTTGTTGCTTTTCCAGCACACTAGTTTCCTCATAATTCCTGATATTTGTCCTACTTTCTCCCTATTGTCCCTCTCTCAAAATTTTTCCTCAACTTGTTGTTACCTGTCTTATCTTTTCACCCTACTTCAAACTTTTCCATCTGTCTGTCCATGTCCTCTTGGACATTCTTTCTTCTTGGCCACCTCATTTCACAAGTCTTCCCTTCTTCCCTGTATTCTTTTGTCTAAAGAATTGAAGTGGTTAAGGGAAAGTTATTAAAGACGACAGAGCCAGAAGAGTCTGACCTCCAGTAAACCAGTCGTATTTAAGCTGGGATAAACCGCTGGTTTTAGTATAATCACCTAAAACATACAGAGACAGCCAGAATAAAACAGTACTAACCTTATTAATATGTAGTCTACTGACCTGATTTCAGTGTAAAGTTAACATTAATTATAAATTAGAGAGAAATGCAAAGAATGGTAAAACTCATATTCTGGAAAGAGCAGATATTACTGAAATGAAATCTTCTACAAAACCTCTCATAAAACCCTGTGGCTATGGATGAGGGTGGAGTTGTCTGCTTTCTCTATTATGTCTGTTTTGGATTTAACTGAAGTTGATTTGTTTGGCTGAGATCATTCTGCTGCTGTATTACATAATCTGAATTAAAAAAGCTCAAAGATGGAGTCAGAAGAACATGCAAGGATCAAATCAAAACTGAGAGGAGCAGTACTGTGCACAGAATGTTTATCACACAGCTTGGTCAAAATGATCTTTTGTGTTCACAAAATGGTCACAGTCTTTGAACCCAGCAGAAGGCTGGTGTATCTGAAAGTTATTTTTTCCAGATGTACCATGTGATCAGAGGTATTCCTGCTTCCTGCAAACTCCCTGTTTGTGTTTAGTGTTCAGCTACTTAAAAAATGGCTGAATATTGAGCAACTAATGTCTGTATGCAGGAAAGGTGATCCAAGTTTAGGCAATGCTAGATGGACCTCACCAGCTCTGAATGCTATGAGAGCTATGTCATAGCTCTGTTGCTATGATAAGGTTACCTTCTACCAAGCAGGGAACAAGAAAGTTCTCTCTTTAGTTGCTGACATTGTTATCTTTCTTTTATGTAAGGGATCTAGCTGGCCAATAAATTTCTTTTAGTTCCTGACACACGCAGAAACCTGCAACATACAAATCCCTTACCCGATGAAAAAGATTTCTTGATTCTGTTGAACCAGCATGTGAGCACAAGTTTGGCTCATGGTCCCTGTATTTGTACCACCATGGAGCAGGCACCACTCTATTTCAGAAGAGGCAAAATATCCTTAACTGTTGCCTCTTCCCTGCATAGCCTTGAGTTGTTACTGCACTATATGCCTTTTATTTGTTTAGGAAATACAAAGCCTCATTAGATATCTGAGAATATACAGGTAAGTGCAGAAGATCAGAATGATTCTCATCATCTAGCAAAGTTCTGATCTCAAATTTTAACCTGTTTTTGTAACAGTACCTTCATCAGGTAATGAAATATCATTACTGTTTGAGTTTTCCAAATGTATTTTTCTGCACTGCTTTACATCATCTTACCTTATTGAAACTTCCCTCTTTCCCTGTGTGGTCTGCCAGTAGTATTGCAAATTCAGAACAGTAAACCTCTGATAGTAATACTGGGTATAGTCTGTAAATTGGCTGTCAACAATATGCTGTTTAGATCAGTTAAAAAATTGTAAAATTCTTACACTGGCACAAAACTCCTACTACATTTTCCTGCCCCATTATCCTTTTCCTTATCTTTTAAATCTTCCCTATTCAAACTCACAGTTGTTCAACCCTTTCTCAGTCTCCCATAGTCTTTGCTTTCCTAAAAATCTACACTTTTCCTTACAAAAAACATTGTTTCCCCCATTTTTTAAAAAAATAAATCTGAAATATCCACTCAAATTTGTTGTAGAACACTGATATTCTCTCTTCCCCTTCCTCAAATCTTCCATCCCAGATTTACTGAGATTCCTTTGTGCTCGAGCTTGATAGCACAGATAGCACAGACTTAACCAACTTAGCCTCAGACTCTGCACCTGGAGCGAGAGGTGGGAGAATTAAAAGAAAGGACCATGGACATCTCAGAAGGTAGGATCAACAAAGATGACATTTCAAAAACCCAAACAACAAAAAGCCAAAAAACCTGTGTAATCCTTTTGGTAGGGGAGTAACTGCACATCAGATGTTGAGCCAACTCTTACAGTATGTTGTGGTTCCTCAGGATACTCTGGTACCTTTTTCATAAGAGGAGATCAGGTTGCTGGTTCATGTGAGGTAGAATGTTGTACAAGCAAAGTGCATGTTTGTTTTAAAAGTAGCTGTTTTAAACATATAAAAAGTTGCTGTGATGATATCAGTGGGAAAAATCTGCTTTCTGTAATTACAAACATTCTATGCATTTACATTCATAACAAAAAGTCAGGCTTAAGTATTTCTAATTGCATGAAGAAAACTATAAACTTTAAGGTCAATCTGGGATAGATGGTGAAACATTAATATATATAACCTGTATAGGGCATAGTCCTATTTTGTGTTTTGTCAAAACCCTTACTGGGCAGTAGTAATTGTTGCAAAATACCAAAGGTACCATATGATGCTCAACATTCCCCAAGCGTGAAAAGTTCTGTCCAGCTAAATTTACACCCTGGCGCCTTTTTTTTTTATTCTGAAAACCAAATATTCATTTGTGACTTTTACTCTTTCACTGAGAATTTATTTTCTTGCACTGAGAGCTTTGTTTTCTTAAGAAAAGTTAAATCATCCAGGATCAAACTGGTGGAGGTTTGTAATGATTTTGTTTAAGCTTACATTTCCAGGTTTATCCAGATTATGTTTACTACTGTTATCTATATGTGATGTAAAAAAGTATTTGTAACAGATCAGAGACTGTTTCACATCTTTGTGCTCAGCCTCAGGAGGACTGCCCCAGACAGTGGTGGTGAGCCAGGGCTGTGTGTGGAGCTGCCCAGGCACAGGAGGAAGCATATGCTTGGTGCCACACTCCTCCCACTGTATCACTCACAAATTAGATGCCTAATTTCAAAATCTGGTTGCAAGGCTCTTTATTCTTTATTCTAGGTTTTGTGTGGACTTGGGAGTGTGGGACCTCTCAGCAAAACTCAGCAGCCAGAACTTTTCAGCATATGAGCTGGTGGGAAACAGAGGAAAATTCTGCCTATGCAGAGTTCATAATCATAAATTGTGATTCTCTGCAAGTGGAAGAATAATCAGTCCAAGTGGTCAGAGATTTCTGTCAAGCCGCATGGCAGAGATCACTGCAATGAGATGATCCTGCAATATGTCAAATGCTTTTTTTCTTTCCCCAAACATTTTGTTCTTCCTAGCAGGATTTTGGGCATTTGTTGTAACTGACAGATCTGAATGCTCCCTTATGTTCCCTTGGCAGCTTGTTACATCATCCATAAAAATCTTTGTCCTAACATGGTTGTCACTCTGCTGTATATTCAGCTCATTTCCACTAGGAGTATTGCTGAACTGCCAGCCATTCTCTGTTGCCTTCTATCCCTATTTAAACAGCCATTGATAATCCTCCTCTTCCTCACAGCCTCTGAATTTCTGCATCATGTCTTCATAGTGCTCTGTTAGTCTCAGCTCCACTGTCTCTTCCAGTGGATCCAAGCAGTGTCTATAAGCTTTGCTCGTTTCCTGCATCCCTTTTTCTTTCCTCTGAATTGCCTCTGCAGACAAAGGTGCCCAGAACAGATCTCCTCGTGACCCCATGCTCCTGATGGCTGTCAAGGCCAGTATGTTCTTCTGATTACCTCAACAGTGATAGGCATTATAGAGTTGGGAACCTCAAATATGTGTTTTAGGCAGACAGCCTCTTCCAGCCTCTCAAACCTAGAGGAGATACCATCAGCTGTTAACACCTTACTTTAACACAGGATAGAGAGTCCTAATCTCTGAAATCTCTGGAGATGTGTCTATATATATATATGTATATATATACACATATATGTTATAAGAGAACTTGGTTCTCACTTTATCATGTTGGAAGTTTTCAAGCACTCAGTCACTCCACCAGTTTTTTGTAGAAGTAACCTTAACATTGTGGATAGCTGAGGAAGTAGCTATGTTCATAGCTATGCTCATGGTGTATACTCCTGGAAGAGAATGGGTCAGCACACTGTGGGCTTTCCATGTGAGTCCCTCATGTGAGTGCAGTGCCTCTCCACTGAGAACTTCAGGTTTTATGTATGATTTTCTTTAGGGCAGAAACCTGAGTAGATAGTAAGACAAAAAAGAGGTAGACCTTCTAGCAGTAAAGTATGTGACATAGATGAAGATCAATAGGGCCATGTCTCAGTGCTTTGTTCTTCAGAGAATCACAGAGCTGTTGACATTTGAAGGTGCCTCTGGAAATCATCAAGTCCAAATCCTTGCTTAGAGCAGGTCCAGGTAGATAAGGTTGCCAGGATTGTGTTGTTTTCAGTTTTGAATATCTACAAGGATGTAGAGTCCATAGCACTACTTTAAATTTTTTTTGTATATGTTTAAGAATATAAAATCAAAATTTAGTTCATGCCTATCAATTCCTGTATGATCTGCACCAGTTGACCCGCTCACTTTTTTCCATGAGCTTTTTATAAATATTGTGTATGTATATATAAAAGATGCATTAAAATATGAGTATAAAAAGAAAATAATGGTGTTGTAGTACAAGCTCCCACAGAAATTATGTACACACCCATACACTATTAAAGACAGTTTTGTTCTGAGCATTTTTATATTTTTAGTGCTGTTTGTAAATATATAAGTGGATAAATGGAGTGGAAAGCTTCTGGTGAGTTGTCTCTGTTTTATGAATGGCAACTAAAACTTTACATCAGTCCTGACTGTAAGGCTGTTTCATGCCATTTACCTTATTTTGCTAGATTTCTGTAATTAAAAAAAAAAAATTGTTCTTTGTAACTATGGAAACCATGAAGTAATTAAGACGAGTATGGCTTCTGTGGCTCATCAAGGCAGCCAAATGTTCAAATAGATATACAAAACTTCTTAGTTTTTTTTTAAGAAGGCAAGAAGAATACACAAAAATTATCTATGAGATAATAATTTATAGGGTAACTTAATGGTCTATGAAAAAGAGAGATTGATGTTATAGAAAATATGACTAGCAATTCATAGCTACTATGTTATCATAAGAAACTGAAGGAAATTCAGGGAAGAGAAATAAAGTTGAAAAAGAAACTAATCTATGAGGAAAGAATGAGACCACAGCTGTAGTCCTGCTTTAGAAGATCACAGGTGTAACTTTGACAATGCAGTTTTTGTGGTACTTTTTTAGTACTGCGTTTTAACTAATTTATTTGTGTAGCAGATTTAGAAAAGAACTTGCAGTGGTAGAGTATTTAAATTACTGTGTGTAAATGTGCTGGTGTGAATTTTTAGACACAACTACTGCCTTCACCACTAGAGATTTTGCTTTTTCCTTGAAGTCCAAAGATATTCTCAGAGAAGTACATTGCAATAGTGTCTGGAACTTGGCTGTGTGCTGTTTTACAGATGATATTTCGTTGTTACTTTATAGTTGCCTGAGTGTCTGACTTTCAACACTCATGTTGCTGCAGGATTGTTCTAGATAATATTTAATTTTTGTGTAAGTTGTTGGCAGCTTTCTGAAAGATTGGCAGCAGTAGCTGAGAGATTTTGGCAGAAGGGTATGTGAAGAAAGTCAGGTATTTTTTTCTATTTTTTTGTCTTATTATGACTAGTAATACTGTTGCTAACAGCAGTGGCAACAAAACTACCATGAAATGCCCTTTTGATCTTAAGCTCTGTAATTGCTGTTCCACTGCACCTTTTCTACCTCCTATAGGCATTTTGTAGTTGTGAGTTTAGAAACCTAGTCCAGGAATAAGATTAGGACCAATATGTCAGTGTGTGCTCAGTTGCCTTACTGGATTTTATTTTATTTCAGTGTTTCTACTTGAAAATGAGTGGACTTTCTTTGGCTGGAAACTTAAATACCTGACATGCCTCTAGTCATTTCTGTGTAGACAGAAACAATTTAGGCATCTTACTCGACTCCTTATTTGTACACATAAAATCTCATTTGTAAACATAACATCTCAGTTAACTGAAAGGCAAGTAGAACAAGAGAAGGAAGTGCAGTCACTTGTGCAAGTGGAAAATTCTGCTAACGCAGACTTCCAAACATCCCTCCTGGAAACTCTCAGTCAAGCTTGTAAATAGCACTACAGCCTTTAAGGTGACAGCTAGTTCTGTGATCAGTGCAGCCTCGTTTGCTGTGACCATGTCTTGTGGTTGTCAGTTCTGTGACGCCAAAAAAGATTGCACTAATGAAATATTTATAGGGCTTTTACAGAACTGCCTGTTTCATGTAACTTTTTATAATGTAATAACTTGAAAACTTCCATGCCTGGGCGAAATTTTATTGCATTTGTCCAGCGAGGTAACACATTATTGTAGTGTTTGGGCAGAAAAGGGGAAAGAACCCAATCAGCTGTGTGCAAAATATTTCCTTTCATGCCAAACTGGAATAAAAACATCTAGCTGAAAAGCTATGTCCTGAAGAAAATCTGCTCTGCACAGGGATGGAAGAACCGAGTACTAAAATGGCTTTAATGTCACTGTCCTGAAATTGCAGAGCCCTGTATGTCTGATGACCATCAGCATGGGCAAAGTGGTCCTCTCCCTGATTGGAAAGGTGTAGAGCAGAGAATTGCATGGTTCTGTTGAACCCTTCAGTCTAGAGGAGAGGCTTCAAAAATTCAGAACCTGGTCCGTTAGGCTACTCCTTTACTAATAAATTAAATGTAATCAGGGACTTTATCTAGGTTTTAGAATATCAGTGTGAATAAACCGACATGATGCTGCTTGACATATATAAAGGTCTTCTGTCTTTACCACTTTCTTATCATTTTTTCCTGGGAGTTGGGGAATTGGGGTGTTCTGTGGTGCACCTCCAGGAAGCAGTTTACATGGAGTCACCTTGCTTTGAAGTAGAGCGGAGATCCTAGCACAGATGCAGATTACTTTGTGTCATTTGGCTTCAGTGCCCAAAAATGTTTCTGTGCAAGTCTAGTGTGCTAGAATTGGTGTAATTTCAAGATGTAATTTAATGGGAGACTGTGAGACAGTGCTGTAGGCAAAATATGCCCTTATCCCCCTTTGCCTCTGTTTTTGGTCATGTGATTTCACTACTCATCATTACTTCCATGAAAAAAAATAAATGTGACAAAGAATGAAACCAGATTAAGAAAACACAGATAAATTTCTACTATGTTGTCAAATACAAGTGGCTCTTGGGAGAACCTGATAGTCAAGGAATGAGCGAGTATGTGGCACAGGGAACCTGTGAGCAAGAAAGGGAAAGGACAAACTCAGATAGGGAGAAAGGAGAACAAGCAAGGAGGGAGTTGGGGAGAAGACCTTCCCTTTCGCTGAGCAGGAGCTATTGGATGACCCCAGCTGTCTATAGATTTTGAAAATATATTAAGGGAAAGCTTGGACTCACAAGCACACTTTCATTAAAAAGGCAGAATTGTTTACTTATTAAAAGTTTGAACTAATGTAAGTATTCAAGTAGATTTTCAGCTTCACTTACTTATGTTTTAATGGAGTGAAGTGATCACGACACTTTGGCTAGGATTTTATTAAGAAATCACTTTGATATAGCAAATGAGATATATGCAATGCTGTATAATAATTTCATGGTTTGCTGCATGTTTTTATGTGATCTCAGAAACATTAATTGATAAATAATCTAACTTAATTCTGTGAATGGAAGTTTTGTAAGAGCTAATTGTTAACATTTCTTCCCTTTGACTTTCAAGAGATGACTAGTAGGCTGGTAGCAGAGCTCTGCTGAAGTTAATGGTGCCTCAGGCAGTGAAGAGGGTCTGCCTAATTAGATGTCTGAAATAACTAGTGTCTTCCAAAAGTGCGTAGAAGGAACATAAATCAATAAGTGGCAAAAGTGTTGTGTGGACACCCTTCAGCAGGGAAATAATTAGGATAGTGTGGAGGTTCAGCAAGGAATAGCTTTGTGGCCTGCTCTGTTAGCACACTTGTTACCTAATTTGCTGCATAGAGATGAAGCAGGATGCCAGGGAGTCAGCCTAACTGTGGGATAGCAATTTCTAAACTCATGAAGCATAAAGAAGTGTGCTCCCTAGGGACCCTCTTCAGAATCTGGGCTTGGGTGCAGGATTTGGGGAACTTGCTCTGACCTCAGTCTGAATTTTGCCTGGCATGTGTCACAATAACTTGATATAACTTTTGTGCCCCCCACAATGTGACTTCAGACTCCCAGTGCATGTTTGGAAGTTTCCAAATTTGAATTTGAGAAAAGCCTTTTTTCTGCATTCCAAAATGCAGCTTTGAAATATGTAATTATGAAGAATTGTTCTTATTTTTGTAACTGAAAATGCTTTTTTCTGTGTGTGTAATTGTATATATTACTTATTATGGGCTCTTTCAAGTTGGAATTTCATGTTGTGTTAGTACAGGAATACTGTTCCTCCTCATTGTGGATCACATTCAACAGTACCTGTAAGAGTAAGTTTGAGGAATATTTTTTCTGTGAATGAAATACTCTCTATTCCACACGAAGGCAAGCATGGGATCCTTCTAGCATGTTTTCACACAGCCTGTGAAGTTTCCACATGAACTTGTGTGGGAACTGTTGACCCACCTCTGCTGAGTCCTGTGTATGCCACTGTTCTTTTTTGTTATGTAGCAGTAAAGCACAGAACCCTTTGCTATGCTGTGAAAATGCACCTTTTTCCAGAGCCATGCATATGAACCCTTTGAATGAAGAACACCCTTTTACTGGTTCTCTTTAATAGCTTCATGTGTTGAAATTGCACTGACATATGCAAGGATGCAATAAACCAGAAACAAACCCAGAAACAAAAACCAGACTCTGGATGTCTTGAATGACTTAATGTAGCACTGCATCAGAGCTCACTGTCCAGAGGACAGTAAACAGAAACTATTTTTGTAGTGACAGGCCACAGTAAAATTGTCTAATGCTCTTCATTTTACTGATGCATCACATGGAGGTCCAGAAGCCACATTAGAGAACTGTAATCCTTCATCAGAGCATTTGTTTGGTTGCCTAACATCTGTGGATTGTTAAGATAAGTTATTACACAGACCTGCTTTAGTTTAGATTAGTTTGGACCACATCCCAGTATATTCAATCAGGATATAATTCCTGCATGCTGCTAAATTGCTTGCTCCACATACTTCTCTAAAAATGTTTTTCAATATACGGTTTTGTCACTGAAACTCTTCTGTCACCTCAAGTTTGGATTTTTTTTTTCCTCCTAAAGAAAAGCGTTTATTATTTTTCATTTTGGACCGAATATATCTCAAGGCAACCGTAGCATTTTTTTAATTCCTGAAGAGATTCCTAAACAGGGATGGTAGTATAGCGTCTATGTGAGTATAATACAGATTTTCTACGTGTGTAATCTATGGTGATTGGTATGTATTGTGTCCAGATGCAGTTTAAAAATAGCTGTAAGAAAGTGGGTTTGTATTTACTTGTCTAGTATTTCTCCATTCAGTATTCTGTATTTTTCGGTGTCTATTTGTGCATTAGCTATTCTTACTTGTTTGTATCTCATAATATTTTGCTTAAAATTAATTACAGTATCAAAGATGATTATGTAAATTAACAGTATTTTCTTGAATTTATTACATAGTTTATGTATATTTTAAATTATTGAGCACATTAAGTTGTAAAGGAAGTATGTTATCAGGCTCACATACATACACATGCATGTAATTTAATTAGGGTAATTTAATTTTACTTTAGTGTTCCTTATCCTTCCTTTAAACAAACTTTAGTTGGTTAATTTTTTTATTAACACTTTTTTCAACATTCTTGGAAACTGATAAGATACAGGTAATGACATTTTTTGTTACTGACTTTAGTTTGTAGCATTGACATGGATTTTACACACAGACACATTTGCATGAACAGTCTTGCTGTCTAATGAGCTAACAGTTGTGGCAGATCCTATAAATGCACTTTAAAATGTGGTTTTTTTTTCCTTTTATCCTTGCTGTTTTTGGTTTTTTTTAATACCTGTAATAATAACCTGATAGACTAAAAGTCTGTTCTATTTAGAACAGATAGTCTAATAGACTGAATTGCTGGTTTATGAGATTTACTAGATGGAACAAATTAGACATTTTGCAACACGGGCTTTATTTTTTGTTAAAGTTCTAGCATTTATCTTTGTCAAAGTTTATGTCTCTATTATCCTACTGAGTGGTATTTGTTTTTATCATGATACATGTTCATGCACCTGTTGGAATAACAAGCTTTTGATTAAGGTTGTTTTTTTTTAATTAATATATTAGTAGATACTTTATTATCTTTCTTAAATAGACTAAATATATCAGTTGTCTTTTGATAAAGGTACAATCCAGACAGAGGGTAAAGAGTTGGGTGTCTTCTCTGTGTGACTTGGTCAAACAGTGCAGAAATGCATTTGTAAGTTCTGATGTAGTTTTCAGACCTAAAAAGATAGTCTATTCTAGGGTGTTTTAAATAAATCTTAATTATTTTAAACATGTAAAATGCCTAACATTTTCATCATGCCATGTAAGCCAAGCACTTCCTCTGCAGGTCAGAGAGTAAAAGAGCTTAGAGCCAGAGCTTTGTCCTGTTGCAATTTCTTCCATGAAGTGATTTTTTTTCTTTTAATTTTAAGCACTGTATAATTTTGTGACAGTTGCATCATACCCGCGTTTACACAAAATAATTTAAGCATATTTTTCCTTCCAATTTTTGTCATCCTTCTTAGCCTCATTACAATTTTACCCATTCTTATATTCTTTCCATGTTAAATTAAGAGATTTTCTTTCAGCTTTATTTCCTTCTCACCTCTATTTTTATTTCTGACAAATATCCTCTCTCTTCTATATCCTGCATGCATTTTGCCTATTTTGTTCTCCTTACTGAAAACTGCTTTTTCCTTTGTCTCAATTTTTTCTTAAATTTTCACGTACTTTAGTGCCGATTAACCATTTATTTTTCTCTGGTGAGTTGCTCCTGTACATAAGGCTGTCTGTACTGTACATAGACTTGAAACACAGAGTCTTGCTTTAATGTGTGTGCTCCTGTATATCTGTGTGTAAGGAAATAAAACCCCCAATTTTTTAAAAAAAATCCTAAGCACCACATTCTATGTACCCAACTTAATTGTGATTTACAAGGACACATGTTTGTTTACTTATTGTTTGCAGCTATAACTCAAAGAGATAATGATGATAATTTCCAAGTGGTACAAAATATGGTACTTTTGCATTCTTTTCACTGGTATATTTAGTTTTCAATTAGTAGATTTCTTTAGGTCTTACTTTATATCTCTGATAAGTAGTTGTTGCAGGTGTAGCTAAAACCACGCTGAGTTTACTTGCAAAGCAATGTTGAGTTACATAATGTGAGAAAATTTAATTACAAGGAAACACTGTGTAAATTTTCTGTGACCACGGAGTTAGCTGGGCAGGACTGCCTACCCCCTGAGGCACAAGTCCTGTTCACAGTCTGGTGGGCTTGTCTGTCCCAACAGCGATCTACACCAGTGAGAGCAACCCAACCCCCAAACAAGCCTTGGTCATGTTGTTGGTGTCTGTTCAGAGGAGAACTAGGGCTGGGCTGAGGGAGGATTGCCACAGGTAGGACTGATGTATATTGACAACACATTTTGGAGAAGCTCGCATAGCATGTGCCTGTAGGATGCTTGGCTCTAGGCAGTGCCGCAGCATGTTGTGGGTTCTGTCATGAGCACCAGCCTCACTAGCTCAGAGGGCGAGAGCTCCTACCTGCTCTGCGGTACTGAGCATGCATGCCAGGCTCTGCCAGGTAGCTGCGCTGACTCTTCTTGTTGTCTTCAACTAGGTTATGTGGGTATGCAATTTATGTCGAAAGCAGCAAGAGATCCTAACGAAATCTGGAGCGTGGTTTTTTGGAAGCGGACCGCAGCCCTCGCCCAGCCAGGACGGGACGCTGAGTGATACGGCGACTGGCGCGAGCTCGGATGCACCGAGAGAAAAGAAAGCGAGACTTCAGGAGCGATCGAGGTCACAGACTCCCTTAAGTACAGCAGCTGCCTCAGCACAGGAAATCTCTTCTTCCAGTGTGCAGCCTGACCGTAGGAAAGGAGCAGAAGTGTCGCAGCCAGCTATGGGCCCCGACCAAAAGCAAGCTTCAAGGTCTAGAAGTGAACCTCCAAAAGAGAGGTAATGCCTTCTGTCTAGATAGAGCATCACAATTATAAATGCTAGTTCAGCTTGGCCTTCTGTATGTGTGCTACTGTGAAAAAACAAAGAGTAAATTGATTTACGCAGGGCCAGGAAAGGATAATTTTTTGCTAGCAAGTACATTGGCTGTTTTAGTCAGTGCAACAGAAATGAGGAAAAAATGTATTTGATGAATATTACCACATATTTCAATGCATTTTGGTGTGCACTTTTAATATAGAATCATAGGTTACTTTTAAAGTTTAAATTTGATTGGTATTTTAAAGTTATTAAACAGACCAAGCCTTTAGCATTACTCAAATTTTTAAAACAAACACTCTCCTGAAAAATCCACACCTAAGCAATCAGAAAACACACCCTGTGGAATTCTTTCAGATATCCTTATGTGTTATCTTTTTATCAATGATATTTCCAATTTTATTGTTACAAATAATACAATTAAAAGACCTCATTTACACCTGCAATGTTAACATTAATGTAGAACAGCAGTAGTACCATCTGGAATTCAGACCAAGTTGTATGCAAGAATAAAGCAACCAGAAGCAAACTATTTTACTTTAAGTGAGTAAATGAGTTAATTGCTGGGCTGCATTCCCTGTGATGAATGGGGTGAGGAGTAGCAGATCAAGAGAGGCTAATGTGATGAAGCAGTTGCTGTTCTTTTGGCTGCTGCCTGGCAGATGGCAAAGCAGTTGAGGAGGGAGCCTGTGGCAACAGAACAAGGGTCTGCCATGGAAGATTCTCCAGATTCTGGCCAGAATGGGTGATGAGATATTTTCCGCAGCTGTTGGAGCTGAAAATGGATGATGAGCAGTGGTTAGTAACTTGCTGTGTGGGGGAGATCTGTCTGGGTTTAACTGTATCAAATTCAGGTTAGTGTTATATACATGTATGGCGTAAATGAACACATGATATCCTCCCCTAATTCTGTTGACTTTTGTCTCCCAGCACAGGGAAGGCTTCCGGAGCAGTTGTCACTTTTAGGGCAGCAAAACACATTCTATTTCTGCTTTGCTGTCCAAAAGTGAGATGTTTATATTAATTACACAAAATTAGTGTTCTCTGCTTGTCACTGAGAATTTCAAATGTATTCCAAGCGTTCTGATTGAAGACCATCGATGGTAAGCTCAGGTCCCATTTATTGCCAAAAACTCAGGAGGAACAGGACACAGGACAAAAAAAATAAGAGGGAGCTTAATGTGGATGATGTCAGATGCTTCTGTGAGGGCCTTTGATATGTAATCCAAAGATGTGTCAGTTGTGGAAGGGAAGATTCAGTGTCACAAAACAAAGTCGTAGTGACTTTGTCCCAGTGTGTGTTCATCTCAAATACACGAACAGCTGTAGGATTTGTTCATCCTTCTTCAAAATCAATGGATTCATACCTGAACTGCTAAATGAATGGGCAACTGGAATGATGAGAGAAATAAAAATATCCTGCATAAGAGAATTTTATGATTCTTTGGCTTGCTTATTTTCCCAAAGCAGACTATGAAAGAGAAAAGAAGATAATTTTTGTGCAGCCTCATTATTTATTGTTTTGTACTTTGTCTGCATAGAGAAATAAACTTTTTATTGTCTTTTATTACTAGAGGAAGAAATGCCAATAATTTATCTCAAGGAATAAATTTGCTTTTCTTTATATGCTTATTATATGGGCACTTTTTTGAGCTTAAATAAGATAAATCAAAGTAGTTTAAATATTATTTCTGGATATATTATCTTTTGCAATTTTTTTTATACCTGTATTATTTCTTTCTGTAATATTGTTGTGGTAGATACTCCATTTTGTGGTATTTATATCTGAACTGTCAGGGCACTTGAAGTGAATTGTGTGGTTAGTCTGTAAGTCTCATGACTGCTGCCAGAAAAATGGAGAACATACTCCAGTACTCTGTCAGAATGCTGCAGTTACTACAAAGACAACTCTGAGTCTTCCTACTTACATGGGTGAAGTGTCTGTCTATCCACGTCAATATTCTTTTTGATTTTACTCATTAATTGGACCATTCATAATTTATGATTTTGTGGACTCTGGAAGTTGTTTGCTATTGGAAAATAAAATTAGGTTGGAAGGATTAATGCATTTAATTTGTGTTAATGGATTCAGTACTTTTCTGTTTTGCCATAGCTTATCCCGGTTTAGAATTTGTTTTCCATAACTGTATGCAAGTATTTCTATTTTCCATTCAATTTTTCATATTACTGTACTCCTTTTCATTGTAGGAAGAAGGCAATATTGGTTTCTGACCAGAATGGCAAAGGTGTAAAGAGTGAGCGTAAGCGTGTGCCAAAATCCTCACTTCCAAAAGAAGGACCGACAGATGACAGGGAGCGTAAAGAGCGGCACGAAGGTAGAAGGCTGGAGAAAGGCAAGTCACAGGATTACCCAGACTTGCCAGAGAAACTTGAGGAAGGCAAAGTGCCTGATGATGAAAAGCAAAGGAAGGAAGATGAATATCATACCCGTTACAGGAGTGACCCCAATCTGGCAAGATACCCTGTAAAACCGCACCCTGAGGAACAGCAGATGCG
This sequence comes from Lichenostomus cassidix, assembly GCF_008360975.1. Lineage (NCBI taxonomy): Eukaryota > Metazoa > Chordata > Aves > Passeriformes > Meliphagidae > Lichenostomus > Lichenostomus cassidix. The sequence continues at coordinate 83,036,819 of NC_139483.1, read as the reverse complement.
CATGCACGCCAAAGTTTCTAAAGCGCGACACGAGAGAAGACACAGTGATGTAGCTTTGCCACACACAGAAATGGAGGAAGCGGAGGTACCTGAGAATAAATTAGGAAAACGCTCACAATTACAGGGAACTCAGGACAGAAAATCTCTTGTGGAAACTCAGAGGTCGTACTCTATAGACAGAACAGGTGATGTAAGAATTTCTGTTTCTAAACAATTAACTAATCATAGCCCACCAACTCCCAGGCATAGTCCAGTTCCTATAGAACACATAGAATACAAGAACCACGATTCCTTTATAAAACAGAGCCGCCTTGATCCTAGCTCTGCTATTCTCATGCGAAAAGCAAAGCGGGAGAAAATGGAGACCATGCTAAGGAATGATTCCCTTAGCTCTGACCAGTCGGAATCAGTGCGGCCACCCCCTCCAAAGCCTCATAGAGCAAAAAGAGGCGGAAAGAAAAGGCAGATGTCAGTTAGTAGCTCAGAGGAAGAAGGGGCATCAACACCAGAATATACTAGCTGTGAAGATGTGGAGATAGAAAGTGAAAGTGTCAGTGAAAAAGGTAAGGACTTTTCTGTATATTATGCACATGGCCATGGTTTGGGGAAAAAGAAAGATCTGTATTTTTCTCTCTCTTTTGCCTCTTTTTAATCATACACTTATTTCCCCTTGCCTTTCTTTTTTTTTGCAACTGAGAAGTGTCTTACGCCTGATTAAATTTGCTTTACAATGTTTCTTTTTGCATTCTTAGATGAGGTGGTTACAGGTAACATTAGCTGATGAGTTTCCTTTTCATTCTCTTCCCTCTTTCACCTGGAAGTGACAGAATTCAAGGGTTCTAATTTACTCTCTTGAAGATATCTGTAGTCCTTTGGTCATCACTTCACTCTTTTGTCTGTATGTAGAACAGTTTTCCATGGATGGATTGAAATGAAAAGTGAGTTCTGTAACGATCAGAGGAGACCATTGTAAAGCATCATAAGATGTGCAAATTTTTACTACATTTAATTAAATATCAAAAATCTGCCAGAGTTCATTGTTAATAAGGACAAAATATGGGGCAAAGGGAGTGTTACATAGAAAAGAAATGAGAATTGACAAAGTTGTTGTCTAGATGAATTTTCTCTCGAGCTAAGCAGTATGTTTAAAGTCTGTTATTTCAGTTTGTCTTCATCTGTTGGCGGTAAAACTCAGAAGCAAGGTGTTAGGTGTATTACACTGTGTGTTTTTAAACAAAGCCTTTCTTCTGGCTAAGGAAGTTATTTCAAATTCAGGAATGGTGAACAGATAAAATAAGCATTGTCAGAAAAGGGTGAACAGAGAAAATAAGCACTGTTAGAAAAGACTTAGGTAGAACTTAGCAACAGTTTTATAATCCTTTTTCTTTAGGTGACACTACAGTGAGCTGAAAGCTTTTTCTGTCTTTGGAAGTAGCTTTTAGCTCTTTAGTTTTAACTATCTGTGTTTGTACTTTGAAAATTTCCTGCTGGCATTAAGACTGAAAATGCCAGAGACTTGTCTGCATTGCCTTTTAGTTCCTGGCACTGTTTCCTGACATATCTGTGATTTATATATGCTAACCTGTCTGTCTGTCTTTATCTGATGTTGTGGTCTCCTAGCATCTCCTAAAGCTCCAGGTAAACATAGGAATGAGGCAACATTTCTGTCCTATCCTATCAGAATAGCTGCTTGTTTGAACTTTCTAAGCTTGAGCTTTTCCATTCAAAATACAGAAACTTGCTTTTCTGCTAATTTTTTTGGAGGATGATCATGATCTGAAATTTTATTCCATATTCCACAAAAATGTAAAAAAAACTCTCACTTATTTGACTGAATTTTGTCAAATGCTGGAATGTACCATACAGATATTTGTACAGTCTCCATCTCTGGAGATGCTCCAAACCCAAATGAAGAAGGCCCTGAGCTGACACACCTTTTGCTGAGACACACATCTGCCGTGCTGACACACCTTTTGAGGAAGAGTTTTTGAACTAGGGACTTACAGAGGTCCCTTACAGTCTCAACTATTCTCTCTTTCTAAGACAACACATCTCTTTCCCTTATTTTGTGACAATGTTTTATGCTGATGGATTTGTGTAATTTTCCCTGACTCCATCTATTGGTACTAGAAATCTGTAATACAGCATTTCTTTTCCATCTTTGTCTTTTGCTTTCATTATGTTTATCAGTTTGAGGTTGCTTATGAAGTAGAAAGAATTTCCCATAATCAGTGTAGGTTATTCCTATAAACTGAAAGGTCATTGTTGTGAAAGTCAAGTCCAGGCTGAAAGTTACTGATACTGATATCAATATGTTCATATAGCTTGTGTTATAATAGTCTTTCATAAGTAAAATCTTTCAGTAGCTGCTTTCAGGCTTGTAACATTGATCTCAGCTTTTGACCAATGCCTCATTGTATTGTTAAAACATTAAGGGTTGGATTTTTTTTCTTGTAGTGTTATGAATTCCAGAGAATTTCAAATGTTGCTAAAGGCTTATGTTTTCAATAACTGAATCAAGTTCTTGGTTACCTCCGAGAAACATGTTTAAGCTCCCCCTTTACACAGTGGAGACCTTGGTTTGTATCATATCAGAGCGCTACCTCACTGTTTTTGAATAAAAATTATTAATAGGAGTTTGTTGGGGACCTGTCTGACCACAGACTTCCACATACGTGATTTACATTGTTGAGCATTCTTTGAGACTTTTTGTGTGTATATTCGTGTGTATATATATATATGTGTGTGTGTGTGTGTGTGTTTGTCTGTATGGAGGGGTAGTCAATGCATTAATTACAGAGGCATATTTATTAATTCAATAGCTGTGATATTAAGCTATTATTTTTTGCCTGATTTTTGAAATGACTTTTTCATGAAAAGGATTGTAAGTGGAAAGCCTTTGAAGATGGGGTTGTATTGCCCATAAAAAAGAAGCAGTAAATGTGAATGCAAATGAGAAAACAGAAGCATTTTTGATAGTAAAGTCTCCAGTTATTTTTACAGTTGCATTTTCATCAGTACTTGAAATAATCTGCAGTATTTCACAAAAATAGATGGAAAGGCAGGAAATTTTATTACCCAAGAAAATATTTTAGAAGTCCCCCAATAATGTAAAAGAAAATACATTACAGTAAAAGGATGTAGTTTTAAAGAAGTGTATATAGAAGTAATTTTAAAATGCAGCTATTATAAACTTGGTCATAATCCTATTCTTTGCAATTTAGCAGCATTGTTATAAACAGAATTTCACCAGAATTTCTTCTGTTCTTTGCTTGTAACTTGGGAGAGATACTGCACAAGTTCAAAGTTATAGCACTTTACTTTATAAGCCCAGGAGGGTCTGGAATCCATCTTCTGTTATCTAAATGTCAGCTCCATCAGAAACCTGGTGCCAAAGTAATATAGATGGAGCTAGAAACTTTGAATGGCCCTGTCAAAAAAACCCAAGAACTTAAAATTAATGTTTGCGTTTGGTGAGTGCCAATATGAAACAGTCTGCAACTAAGTAATAAAGATGTACTATTTTCATTTCTATGTTGAACAAATAAAATAGAAGTTCATATGAGAAACATCTTAAAGTGATCTTTAAAAGGAAATGATGCCCCACAGAAAGACACAGTATAGGTAAAGCAGATGAAAATCAATAGCCAAAAATGTCATATAAAGTAGTTACTGTGCAAATGTTATTTTTCAACATTTGCGTTTCTTAGAAACAGATTAGTACTGCATTACCCTGTCTTCTGAGCCCAAAAAGCCTTCAAAAAAAAGCAACCTGATTTAGCTAGTACATCCCCTGCTACTTGGTGTAACCATTTAATATGTAATTCTTCAAAATTATTTTTAAAAAATACAAAAACGCTGGGAGATACTTTCTTTCCAAAAAATAAATGTCTTTTGCTTCTTTGGTGGAGGATCCAAAGATTTATGTCCAATTGCTTTCATGTTGGAGTAAATCTAGAGAAAGAGCTCTTTAGCAGTGTCCAAAAAAATTTGATGAGTGTCACCTCAAATTTCTTTTTTGAGTGTCTACACCCTTTACAGACACTACTGATTGCTGATAATAATTTTCATTCTATTATTAATTTTGAAATTTCCTTATTCTGAAATCTGTAATAGTTGAACAATAGGTGGACTGAGTTTCCAGTGAAGTCCTGTCAAGGCAAAAGGAGTCCCAGTAGAAGGCATAAATTGCATTCATACTTGCTTCAAAGACAGGCTAGAATTACATAAGCCAGACTGTTAGAAATTAAATCCAGACCTCATTTTAAAACTAGCAGTTTCTGCCTACTGCCATCCAGTTAAGAAAGCAAATTGTATTTGGCATAAGTTTGAGAAAAGGTATTTTCTTTAAAGTTGATAAATAAGAATTTGTGTAGAACTAGTAGATTTGTGTCCAGATGAGGTCGTACAAAACTTCTTTTATCCTGTGATAGATACAAGAGATATTCCAGAATTTTGTCATGCAGTCTTTGAAACGGGAAGATAAAGTAATGATGGAAATCGGAGCCTTATTGAGGAGGTACTGTTCCAGTACTTTTATGTAGCCAAATGTGCTAATGATTTTACATTTTGCATACTTACCGTTCATATTGGCCTATATGTGTATTTTGTTCACACTCTTTAGACTTGAAATTGTGACTAATACTCACAAATTGCCAGTAAAATGCTGAAAACCCAAGTAAAACTCACTCTGAATAGTTGCTAATGGATTTATTTGGGACTAAGGAGAGCATGATAGAGTTGGCATCTAGTTTGAAAAATAAACTCCGCAAATGACTTTCTGGTTTCTTTCAGTGAACATGTGATTGATTCATTCATTATGTCTTTTTCACAGTACTGTGAGGAACAGGGCAACCCAGTTTAATTTAATTTCATTCTTATGACATTAATTTCTCTTTAGAAATGTTATGGGCATGGATCTTGCTGTTTTCTTGGTTTTTGCCCAGGTGTGAGACAGGGGTTGTGAGCAGGAGAGGACATGGAGGTCAGGAGCAGAAAGGGACACCATGGTTTGCTTTGTAGGCGCGGAGAGTTGAGCACGGAGTTTTAAAACTGGAGCAGAATTTGTTTAAAAGTGCAGCTGAGATTTAACTTTGTGTAAAATTAAATAGCCTTGCTAGGAAGATTAGTTTTTAGAAATGAGTTCAAATTTGTCTTCTAGTTCTTGTGCAGTAATTTAGATTTACATCTGATTCAGATTTTAATGAAAATAAAATTTAAAATTACTCCAGTTTCAGAATTTTGTTCATTGTTAACATTATTCAATGCTATCAGTAGTCAGTGCTTTTGAGCAGCTGAAATTATTTACAATGTTTGTAGAACTGTAAATAAGTGCTTGTTAAATTAGAGTTGGGCAGTAAGAAATCTCTTTTGTATATATGAAATTATTTAATGTACATGCATATACAAATGAGATAAGCTGAACATGAGTGGGGGAAAATGTCAATTTGTTGCCAAGATATCCTTCATTTCAGAGAGGTAGTTAACCATATAAATGAGGATGTCATGGAAGATATGTGGCTGAATTTTTCTATAAAATCCTAATACAGCCCGTTTTCTAGTTTACCTTAAGAAGGTTATGAGCGTGCTGGAGGGAGTTCACAGGAAAGAGCAAAGTGCCACCAAGGTCTATAAAACATGATAAATCAGAAAGGTGGGATGGATTGTAGTTGAATAGTTTAGGACAGGCAAGGCAGGGAGGGAAGGGGGAAAGAAACCAGCAAGAAGTAGCAGGAGGGAGAGGTTGAGTGAGTGCTCTGCTCTTCCCCTGGAGGGCTCAGTTACTGCTGGGAAGGTTGAAGCTTGCTGCCAGAAACCATGTTAACCCTGAGAATAGATAAGCAAAGTTAAGGAAAACTGTAATCATACTTTCTTACTCAGTTGTAATGGAGGATTCCTGAAAATAAAAATCAGTTTCTTCAGAGCCTGCACTGAGATTGCTCCTTGTTAGAAATGCTGCTGCTATCCCTATGGCAGGATCTGAGCTGAGTTGGGAACATCCGGGGCTACATTCCCTTGCTGTACCTTATTCTTCAAAATTAGGGACTCCCCACCTACACTTTGTAATCCCTTAAGCTGATTCTCATCTCCATTTTGTCTATGATGCCAAACACATGTGCTATGGTTTCAAACATGCCCATCTCACGTGGTCTCATTGGTGATATTTCCTGACTAGTAAATTAAAGAGCCATTCTTTGACTTTTTTGACCAAGTAAGAAATTGTGGTGCATTCTTGAATTCCTCAAGAGAAGGGTGCTTGGAAGCTGTCTATTAGGGTTTATTCTTGGCCTGTGTCCTGCCTAGTAGTAAACCAAGGGTGCTAGCTGATCCAGGGCACAACTGTTCCAGGGATTACTGTAATGGCACAGTATGAATGACAACCCATTTGGCACTGGCTAACACAGTGGAATAAGTTCTAGTCAGTTGTTCCTTATTTATTTGTCTGCTGTTTTATTGCCTTGCATTTAAGTTGCAAGTTTGGTGGAATTCATGTTTTCTTTTTATGTTTGTACATTGCCTAATTTTGTGAGATTTCAGTACATGACTGAGACTCCAACTTGCCTTGATGGCAATAAATTAGTATGTTTATTTAGTGCAAGGACATAATATTATAAGTACCTTTTTGTTCCTTTTATCAGCATCCAGCAGAATTTCAGGTTACTTTCTGGTGTCCTCTGACATGCTTGCATTCTCTCACAGATAGCTGCAGCTTGCCTCCATGACCTTAGGATGCCTGTTTTCATTGCATACTAATTTGCTGTTAAGCGAAATTACTTTTTTATTTGCCTGTTTGGTTTTCTTATTCAGGTTGCAAAGTGATTCATGTATGTATACTATGTATACTTCTACTGCTTATAAAAATGTTATTAATCTCTTTCATTTTTTCCAGACCTTATAGCCTTTTTCAGCCTTTGGGTTGGTGCCTTTTCAGTTTGTTTTTGGCTCTTTTGGTTTTGTGGCCTTTTTTAAGTGGTATTAAAGGGTTTTGTTTAACTTTGCTTGTTAGTTTGCTTCAATGATGGAGCCACTGCTAAAAGATACAACAATGTGATACAAGTTGTGTGCATTGGACCTTTCTGCTCTTTTCAGTTTTTACACACACACACACGAACAAACCATTTTTAAACCTTAATATAATGCTTCTGATAACTGATCATGTTTATTTTCTGGTCCAAGAAGAAGACTCTTCAAAGGTTTTAGTTCAAAGGGAGACAGGGGTTTTGTTTTGGCTTGCCATTCAGCTTGAAGATGCAAAAGGACAGGGCAGAGTTTTACAGTTCTGTTTTCAGTTTGATAGGTGTTTTTGTCTTTTCTGCACAAGTTTGCAGTGAGAATAGAAAGTCTGCAAGCAGGTCATGTGCAAAGTGTAATAAGCAACAGTGATTATTGGTTGGCTAAGGCGCGTAGTAGACAGCTGGGACCTACATGCTGCTGGCCATGTAGCTGTTAGTCAGTTCACTGCTTCTTCTGCAGATACCCAACTGCTCTAGATGTTGAGAGTTGAATTAGTTACTTCTTTAGGTGTCCCAGCACTTTAAATCTCTGCATTTGTACATGCCTAACATCTTAAAAACACCTCTCTTCATGCATGAGTTTCTCAGTGCATACTCTTGACTGACTGCAAAAATTGTATATGAAGAGCTTTCTAATTGTTAAACAATTTCAATCTTTGAGGTGTTTTGTAAGAGAGTGTAAGCCTTGGAAATGCTATGAGGCTGTGCAGTAAATGCATGCTCACATCAGTATTGTTTTAGACCCTCAGTCTTATATATTTTATTACACATTCTTTTAAGCCATGAGGAAAGTTCTACTAAAACCTTTTATTTAGAATAATTTCTTTTTACATTTTCTCCCTCTCTGTAAACATGACCTTTTCTATTAAAAAAAAAAAAATCAGCATTCTTTACTTTGTAACCTGTGGCTTTGCTGTACCTTATATGCAAATTGGGCCAAGTCTATCTTAGTCTATTGAGCAAGTTGAGAAATGTGTATTGTATGGTTAATTTGGGCCATAACTAGCATGGGATTAATTTGCAATTTTCAATGCACATCTGCAGAGAATTTAAAGATATGTTTAAATTCCATTACATAGAGGTTTTGGTTGTGTATCAGGTCCTAGCTTAATATATATGACATTAGTTGGGGGAGCTATGTGTGGTAAAGGGATAAGTAAAAATGGTTATATGCATAGAATGGCTGGAGTTGGAAGGGACCTTAAAGATCTCTGCCATGGGCAAGGATCCACCCACTAGACCAGGTTGCTCAATGTCCCATCCAGCCTGCCCTTGAGCACCTCAAGGGGTGGGGCATCCACATCTCTGCTGGGCAACTTGTTCCAGTGCCTCACTACCACCTGAGTAAAGAATTTCTTCTTAACCTCTAGTCTAAATCCCATCTCTTTTAGTTGAAAACTATTCCCCCTTGTCCTACCATTATTTACCTGTGTCCAAAGTCCCTCTCCCTCAATTTTATGTTCCTTGGCTACCTCTCACATAATGTGTAATTCAAGACGAAATGTTTTCAGACATCTAGCACCGTGTACACATTAATTTCCAGAATTTAAAGTTCAAATTTTTGTAACCTAGTCCTCAATTTGGTAATTCTTTCCTCTGCAATATGAGCAAGCTTCAATTCTAGTTACTTATTCTCAAAATGATTGTTGGAAAAAATGTTCTATTTAAAGCCACTTGTTCATGTTATTATACTAGTTTTCTAAAGAACCTCAGTTCTCAGAATTTTTCAGAATTTTCATGGAATAGACTTATGTGGACCTCATGGCACACATTTCTTTTTCCATCTGAAATTCAGTGGATGCTCTAGATCTGCTTAGGTGTTGTCAGTCACAGAGTAGATGTCACTTTCTGAATCAGACATGAGCTTTGAAATTTACTTCTTGTAGTAACAAGTCAGTATATATGTTTTAGTGGTTGGCTTGTTACTAATTTCATTCTTTTAGTGGAAACATAGGTATCTTTTCACTGGAAATGTGAATTCAAATATAAATGGAACATGGTATAAATTCAAAAGAACAATTTGTAAAACTTTGCTGATTTTAATAAAGTTTATTAACTAAATAGCATAAATCAGCTAATAAATAGAAATAATCTACAAATATAAAATAAAATTAAATTGAAGTTTAATATAGTTAGGTTCATAAAAGCAGGTAAATATTTCTACATTTTTATGCTATGCTATTAAAATACTTAGGTTCTAAGAATTTATTTTGCCCTGTTGGTCATAGAAAACAGGAAATCCAGATGTGGCCCTTTTTAACCCATAAGGCCATATGTTCTTAAACCATTATAATTGTGTTTAATGAGCCACTAGATGGAGCAGTCAAATACCACTTTTTTCTATCAGCCTCCTAGAAACTGTACTAGACAGTTTCTCTCTCAGCACAGAGAGAATCTGGAAATGCAGTCACACTTTTCTACTTAAACCAGTAATTTAAAAAACCCTTCAGATCTTATCTCCATGTGCATTTTTTTCTCCTAGGCAGATTTACCTTGTCCTGTAGCGTTAGTGTTGCAGATGATGTATGGGATGTATTCTGCATATGGAAATTACACTGACAAGAATAGCTCTATGGAAGCAGTTATTAATTTCTTGAATTGAGTCCTGTTCTCAGGAAAAAAAAACCCAAAACATAACAAGGAAAAGGTACTCTTGTTTGAGGATCACAAACCAGATTTTCAAAATTTTGGGAGGTTTAGAGTTACATATTTACACATGACTCTCTATATTTATGCTTAAGAAATCTTGGTGAAGTTGCATATTCTCTTTCCGCTTACCCAAAATATCCTGCCAACCTAATTATCTTCTGTGACCTAATGCATAAAAACACCTGTTTAATGAGACCACATTATCTGCTTCAGGAATGCTGCAGTAAAGTGCGTTCAGAAGCAAAAAGAAAATGCACAATAATGTATATGAATGTTTTCATTTTCTTTGTTTTACTGTAGTTTCATAGCATTATTAAGATAAGATTTTTTTGGGAGGTGTACGGGTTTGTGAATATATATGTTTGTATGAAATAGGATGTATGTGTGCTATTAGAAGGCACTCCAATGAATCTGTTCCAGTTAAATAGTTCAGGGATCATGATATGTAGTTACAGGGCATTATCCCAGAGGTAGAGAATAGAGCTATGTGTGAATATAAAATCCCGGAGATATTTGTTTTATTCTTTGCTTTTGTCGTGTCTTTGAAAGTCAGAATGTTCTGCATTAAAGATTATCAGCTGGTGTCACAAGAGAGGAGGTGTCATTCTGAAGCAGCTGGATACAGTCCTTGCAGTGTCTCAGCCCTGCTCCCGCATCTCAGGTGGGATTGCAGATCCTGGCACTGCTGTGGTGTCAGTTTTGGGCAGGAGTGACACACAGCTTTGCAGAGCACGAAGCTCATGCTGGGCAAAGAATTGCTCCCCAGGTGATTCTCTTTAACATGTGTGCAGTTTATACAGTTCTCAGCTGAGCTGTGAGGTGAGCAAAAACTGCACTGGCAGTGAATACTAATCAGTGCCATCAGTTGAGGGCTAGTGATAGCCATGTTTTTTTCAACTCTGCAAAGTCCTGGGTCATTCAGAAGTATAATGCCAGTTCGTGCCTATCGTGCTCCAGGGCACTACCACAGCAAATTAGTGTAAGTTTATAACAAAATACATGGTATGCCAAGGAATTTTGTATTCTCTACAGGCTCAGATTTCCCTTAAAATATAGTATAAAAGTGACTTGCACTGACACATTAAATAGGACTTTTACAAAGGAACTCACCGATACAATTTTAAATAGATGTAGATTCTCAAAACCTTCTGGTGTTCGCTGTTTCTGGCAATTTTTGTGTAACATGCTGAAGCTTGTCAGTGTACCCAGGTGGGTTCATTTATGTCCCATGGGACAGGCATTGTGGATTTGCCAGTAGTGGAGTTGTCATTCTCTTTAAGCAGAGACTGTCTGGGTGGGGGCAAAACAGTCCACTGTGAATGGAAAGGGAACTGACTGCTTAGGAATATATCCAGTTGCCAGCTCTTTCCCACAGAAAGGTTGCTCTGAAATCAGTTATAAAACAAGTTGGTTAATCTGTTCCTGTTACCAAGTTTTAAGTATCACTGCTAAGAAAGTCTTGGGGAATGACTTTTCCTACAAGTCACTGAAACACTTAGGAAGACGTTAATTTTTGCCAGTGAGCAGTTGTTATTTTTAAACATATGTACCCTTTACATTTTGACTTTTCTTCAAATATATGCTTAAAAATTCTAATCTATCACCATTGTTTCCCTTTAAAAAAACCCCAACCCTACAACAACAGATATTGATATTGATTTTGGGCATGTTGCCATTCTAACACCAGTTATCTGTGCTATTGTGGACTTGATCTTACTTTGCCCTAAAAAATTTTTATAAGGATTAGGAATGAATTTTCTGACAATGCTTAAACAACATGGTCATCATTAAATCCTACATTTAGATGTGTGGTTTCAGCCTTTTTTTTGTTTGTGTGGATGGTATATAACATGTTAAAGTAATAGATAATACTACTTAATAGAGGTTCTTTTTAGGATGGTCAGTGCGTATGGTACTGGTGCTTAATTTCTAGGTTTAAAACCTGACATTTTTTAGAATTAAAGGATCTGGAAGGAATCTGAATTGTAGAAGGATTCAGAAATAAAACCATGTCTACATCCACTTAGTTAATAGGGAAAAGAAAAAGAATGTGAGTTAAATTGTCAAATTTATCCTGAAACAGAGAAACAGAATAAAATAGTGACACATAGATGTCTGTCACCCATGGCTGCATAACCTTTCAATCACAGCCTATACAGGAATTAGTTCAGAGCATGTGTTGTCTTTTGGTTTTTACTTTGTAATGGGGGTGGAGAGTTTTTGAAGGGTGAAAAAAAGTTGTCTCCAGGAATTTTGGTAAGGTTATGTGGCTGAATTAAATTATCTGTAATGACATTGTCACCTTAGGTTGATTCTCCTATTTTTGCTGTAGTCCAGGTTTGAAGGTGATATGTTTTGCTTGACTTCTCTTTTGGCAGGAAAACGCAGGTGCAGGCAGATGCCTGCAGTCTCTTCCTACAGGCTGAATTGACTGCAGCAATTTGGTCTGTGAGTTCAAGACTGTACCTGAGCATGGCTATCAAAAGCAGTGCTGGCAAACCACCCTTCATACCAGCTTACTCTGCTTCAGGCATGGAAGGGACTTTGAATATTGGTCTTCCCCATCCACAGTGCTGGGGGACATGAGAGTTGGGGGAGGTCTGTCTCTATGGAGAACAGTAGCGCAACAACTAGAAACTAGTTAAAGCTGGGAACAAAAAGAATATTTTGATGCCATTAATCAGTAAAAATTCAGTGCCTGCATATTGGTCACCATTTAACTGAAAACTTATGACTTTGGCTAGCAATTGAATAGCTGAGCAAATTGCTTGAATTAGGGTTTGTTTAAGATGACCTTTGGCTGTAAAAATTGCTAGATTCCAGCAGATCTTTTATAGATATTACAAATTAATATGTTACTTACTGCCCGTGAAACAAAGAAAAAATACTCCACAAAACCTCCTTAGACGCAGAGGTCAATTCATCACCCTGTGATGTCATAGGAAGTCCAGAAATCTGTAAATCTGACAGTGGCTGCACTGTTAGATTTGCCCTGGTGTTCTGTCTTGATGTCAGTCGATCCTCCTCAGTCAAGGCCAATTGTCAAAATGGTACCTGAGGAGTTGCTGACTTTTTGTAGTATATAAGATAACTAAGATAAATTCATTGCAAAATTACTGGATCATGAAGGTTGGATAGCAATGATCTCAGCCACTGCACTATGGAAATGAAGGCCCAGCATAGGTTTTCTAGTGTGAGCGTTCTACTTGTCTCTTTCCAGTTTCACTGCCATGATCCTCTTCCTCAGAGGAGTCAAGAACAATCAAGTCAATCACAGGTGGAGGAAGGGGAAATGAAACATCAGTGTACTCTCACAGTACTAAACAACTGGCAGTAGATCTTGGAATGCTGGATACAAAAGCAATAAATAGCAAGGTGTTTACTGGCTCTTTCGGACCTGTGTGCTTGAAGGGGCTACTATCACTTGGTTGTGCAGAAATGCTCTTCTGTCTTCCAGTCTACTGCAAAATGGTGGGTGATATTCTGTTTAAACTCCCCTAGAGGACCTTTAGAAACAATGTGGTGGAGCATTATTCTGGGATGCCAGTGGGAGGCACACCACAGCCCGCTCCCACTGTGTGCACTTACATTTTGTTTTTCAGAAGATTGCCAAGTTGCCACTTCACTTACACTTTCAATTGATTAGCTTGGATCAAGGTTTGAATTGAAAGCTGTGGAGCTAGGACAGCATGACATTGATTTAGCCTATGCTAAATAAAAGACCAAACTTATTAGCTTCAGCATGTTACTCTGTTGATGTGACAACCTAATTTCTGCTTTGGTGCTTTTTCAATTTTTTTACTAGCTAGCTAGGAATATAAACAGAATATGCTCATGCCTGGAGGGAAAAGAGCTTTGATGAGCTCTAACAAGTTTGATGTGTGTTTAAAGGGAGACATTTCTTTGAAGAGGTCTTTTTCACCAGAGGTTCTAAAACTCTGATTTTTTGTCAGTAGTTAGGAGAAACTTCACCCGTG